>NC_061110.1:68640675-68710675 GCF_015104395.2 Macrobrachium nipponense | reverse complement strand
ACACAAATAATGAAATGTGATGAATAACACTTCTTGAAATGCTTAATTGATGGATATATGGGAATATTGGAGGCAGATGAGTGCACAACGATATACACAATCTTTTTGTAATGTAGAGAGAGGAAATGAACGCTGGATTTGCCAAAGCACTTACAACATGAGTGCTGAATGCTGAAGGTGGTTACATCAAACTATGATGAAATAATTTACACTAAAACACTGTTCCTGACAATTTGTTAGGGTGTTAAGAAAATGCAAATTAAAATTGAAACGGTTTGAAATATGAGTAAAAGTTAACTGAACCCACCCCCACCACCTGGAGTGATGAGCAGTGGCTGTAGAATAAGTAGGATACTTGAGTGGGACTTTTATGATTAGCACTAACGGTGCACTTGGATGAGTTGCTATCGGTCAAGATAAGTTTGAGTGGAGTACTCAGGGATATAGTGCTTTTCTGTTGCAGATTGACCACTGACCTGGCCCTCTATGTCTTCTCTCTCTCTCTCTGCCATTATTTGCCACCTTTGTTGTACATGTGTTAACTATCCTTCAAGTGCCAATTCCATTAACCTTGCCTTCGATGTTTCACGTGTCAGAGGAGTTTCAACAAGGAGAAAGTCATAAAAGGAGGGTGAAATACAAAAGTAATTTAGTAGAAGTTCACCGAGGGAAAGTACAAAGACACTGACATATCAATTGTCAAATTTTGATTAGAAAGGGATCAGCTTAAGGCTCAACTCCTCTGCTCTGTGTGTGGGTTTACCGTCTTCTAGATGTGTTTTGCAAAAATGAAGCATGGTGGCTGTGAGTGGTGACAATACTTGCGGCTCCCACTAAAAGTAAACAATTTCAGGCGTGAATGTCTGTTAATGAGCCTGACTGCTTTACATTTATTGTCTCTAATAAAAGCTTTGGCTGTTGTACTTAATTAGCAATTTCATACTAAGGTGTCTGCTTTTAAGAATGTGAAACTCTTTGAGTTGGCATGATTGAATTAGTTAATTAATTTCCAAGTGAACATGAAAGTCATTGGATAGTATATAGTACTTAAATTTAATCTCAAGTAAATAAGTGAAATGTACAAGATTGATATTCAAAGTGTGACAAGTATAAGAATACATACATATAGACAAGGGCTTGTACTTGCTGGTTAATCCAGATACCAGACTTATTTGTAAATTAGGTATAATTCCTTGTGATTTATAATGCCTTGAATTTCTATGCATCAAATAAAAGCTCAAAGATATGCTTATTTAATGAATTCCACCATACTTTGCTAAGGTTGTGTCATGGTGCCAGGTATGACATAAATGTCATGAGGTCCTAGTGTCTCTCTAAGATACAATGAAATGCCTATTGCAATGGTTTAGGCTCGTCAAGGAAGCTGGCGGATGGCACTCTGCAGCATGAAAGGTGAAGTAGAAGTTGAGCCATTATAAGGCGCAAATGAAGTTGTAAATGCTTTTTAATTTCAAATAGAAGGAAATATTGCACTATTACAACTGTACAAAGCAAGGTGAGTAACCTGGCGTCCGTCTTGGGGTAGGGTGCCAAATTACTCAAAGTGGTCAACTCTGTCATATGGGCACAAGTGCCAGGAAAACTCACTGCCTGAAGTAGGCTACCTGGATGTTCTACACCGTTGACCTTTCTTCCTTGAATTTTTTCTAGGTTGATTGTTCGATGTTATGGGAGCCAGTGGACCAGTCTAGAGAAAGGGCTGGAGTGCCACCTACTCCAGGTGTTACAACAACTGAAGTTAGTGCGGTGCCAACAATTTCTGCCATTTGCTGTCGTAGTTCTTTTATCTCTGTCCATCAGATTTTTTCTTGTGAGGACTGGAAAAGCCTTTTGGGAGAGTCAAGTTCATTTATTAATATATTCCTGATGGTGTTGATTTTGTGTTTTCCAATTTTAACCCCATTGGGACCTTGTCTTCCCATGTCAGGGAGATTTGCGCACCAGTGTTTTCAAAGGCCTGAAGGGCTTAATGATGGATAAAATGTAACCGCCAGTACAATGGCTGGTATAGTTGCCTTACTACGGCAAACCTTCCAGATTGTGGAGTGGCCATAAATTTTGCATGTAGTGCAATAAAATTTGCTCCAATCATTTTGAGGAGCTGGCAGAGATTATTGATATTTCTTGGATTGATCGGAGGGAGGAGGAGGTGCATCAGCTCCAACTTTGGATTGTCACTGGGATTCCAACTGCCATTTAATTTTGCAATGATTGCATGTAGGAGATTAGTAGAGGGCCCATTCTTTGGTTGGGCTGCCACTGATGTGTGGCCAGGAGGAGATATCTTCCGATTCAGGGCGCTGGCTGAAGGATTGAAGGTTTTTCAGTCATCCTTTAAGCGGCAGCACTCATCAAGTGTCTTTTGACATTCCTTGCATAGATGAGTGCCTAGTTAACTTGGGGCATAATAAAAGAAATCCTCAATCTGCATGCCTTCTAAAAGGTCCTCAATAGTTTTGCATTTGAGGGCTTAACCCTTAAGAGCCGGGCTACAAAATCAATATGCAGCACCCCAGGCCAGGGAAACTCTGAAGTCGGTCAATTTCAGAAAAAGAAGACAATTCAATGGAAAGAGGAAGATATGTCCATTGGAAGATATGTAAAAGCACAAAAGTTTAGCAAAAAATTCTAACCAAATTTTTTTTTTTCCGTACCTTTTACAAGAAGTTTAAAATGTGAAAATTGCTATTTACAACCTCTTGTGGGGTCTCTTGCAGAATAAATCGTAAATTTTACCAAGTTATGCAAGTTTTTTTCTAATAAGTAATTTTATTTAGTAAAATTATAATTACAGCTCATACAATATCAAAATATTTAAGAAGTAAAATCAGCAATAAATTCTGAGTATATTTGTTGTAAAATATTTATATGTAAATTTACTGAGATCAAAGTTGCAGTAATTTTTTTGGCTTATACATGCCTTTTCTAATATGTATATGCACTTGGAACCTCTTTCCCAACCCGATTCCTTCAAATCAATGTCACATAATATTGGTGCTCACCATGAGTGAATTCGTCCACCACCCAAAACTCATCACTACTCATATGAGGATATCTGTTCATTAGGGTTAACAGCCCGAGTCATATGGTAGGCAATATGTCCAAGTTTGACCCGCTTCCTTGGTTAGGCTGCGCATTGTTGTCTCCACCACTTAAGAGTAATCTTGTGGGCTTTGAAGACCGGCTTTCTGAGCACTGTGATATCCCCCTTAGCACCATTGTCAAAGAAGCTGAAGGCACTCATGTGTTTAGCAAGGATCAGGGAGATTCTCCTCTTGGGTGGGGTTATAGTTGCTGAAGACGCACTCTATTTGTTGGAGCCACACCTCAGATTGGTGAGCTCATGCTGGTGGTGGTAGAATTTGTGGAATGAAGTGAGAAGTTCAGCTCTCTTGTTATGCAGGTGCCTGGCAGGACCTTTGAAGCCTTAGGTTATGTCTGCTCGCTTCTTCTTTCTCTGCTTGTAACCTTCTCAGTTTTTCTCCTCTCTCCCCCTGATCCCAACTCCTTGACGAGGTGGGGGGGCTTAGGAATCCACTGCAGAGAGAGTATGCCCCTTTATGCCTATGCTCTTTGCTGTGGATCCAACTGAACATTGGGACCTTGAACTCCTTTATTCCTCCTCCTTTTAAATTTTCCCATTTCACTCCTCCTTTCGTTGACGACCTTGGCATAGTTTTGGACTATTGGATTGACTGCTCTTTTAACTTGATGGAGGGTGGAGTTGGACGGCATGCCACTCCACCCGTAAAACTAGAGTACCTGACGTGGTATAGCGAGAGGAAATTTTTATGTCAAGCCATGCCCACAGTGTTGGGTCCGATCTCATTGGACTGACGACCCTTAAGGCATTGTGGGTATTGCGTATATCCAGGTGAGTGTCCCAGGGTAGTTACCACTGTGTAACAGTATTGCTCCTCCCCCAGTTGGGCCTCCCTGGTGAGCGGAACCTCATCCTGGACGAAGTTTATAATTTTATCATATGGAAAATTTTAAAAATATCCCTACGACTTTTGGCACGGATTTGGATCAATCAAACGGAAGCTCAAATCACAAAGACCAGGTTGGTATTAAAACATTAATACCATACATTAAACCAAGGAAATCTCAGTACCGTCATGACCCAACCTTGACTTACTTTGACTCCCTCTTTGGGAGTGGAAATTGGTCAAGGTTTCTAACCATGGAAGCTGAACAAAATACTTCAGCCTTGAAATGAGAAAATTTTTTACTAAACAGACATCCAACGACAGAAATATCTTTCAGAAAAATAAAAGAGAAGACTTGGCTTATAGAAGCCGCAACAAAAAGCCAGTCAGAAGACTATTTGTCTTTAAAAATTATAGATACTATTAATGTTTATGTGGAAAAGCATGATAATATGAACAGCATTCAGGGTACCATTGTACACTTCCAGATAATAATGATGAACCAATTAATAAGAAAATGCTTTTAGACTCTTTGAAAAAGAGATACCCCAATGTTGAAGATTGCGAGCTATATGATATTACAAGTAAAAGAGGCAGTAAACAAATGGTAAAAATAGCAAAAATAAAATTTGAGGGTTCAGATCTACCTCAAAAATAAAAATTTTAGGCCAAAATAGAGAGTTAAGACCCAATATTCCGAAGCCACTGCAGTGTCAAAATTGCAGTAAGTATGGACACACAAAGAGAAATTGTAGGAATGATCCGGTGTGCACTTACTGCAGATCTACAGAACACACCACCAAATGGAAGTGCAGTGAACCAAAATGTGTAAACTGTGGTCAGAATCATCATGCTAGATCCAAAGAATGCATGTTTTACATATACAATACGGAATTAAAAATGTTAAAAGAAAGAACAGGCGTGTCTATAGCAGAAGCTAAATTAGAATTAAAAGTGAGAGGAATTCAAGATCCTGCTAAGAAACGTACATATTCTTCTATAACAGGAACCAGTAGTGAAACAAAAAAAACATATAGATAGAAGTAACAAGATGCAGGAAACTAGGTCTCAAAAAGAAGTCAGTAATGTGCAGGAAAAAACTATGATAGTAAAGAATCAGGAAACAAGTGCAAATGAATTAGATAATATTCTATCAAATTCATTTGAGGTGTTAATGCATATAGAAGCACAAGAAGATACTATCACAGAGGTGGAAGTAGGAAGTTGTGATGTACCGAAAATTAAAGAAAAAAAAAGAGACCCTTAGAGAGAACACCACCAAAAACAAAGAAACCAACTATAATTAGAGAAACATCGGTCAAACCAAAAACCAAAGATATGAAGAAAGAACAAAAACAAAATGAGAACATACCTTTATCTCCTAAAATAATTATAAAACCTAAAGATGCAGAGATCCTAAACACCAAAAAAGTGGAGGATAACCATACCATGGATGATGGTGACTATGTCAAGGGTGGTGAGATTACTCCATCACCAATAATCGGTACAACAAGAACAAATAAAGCAGTAGATATACATGACAACACATGTGGCTGCTATGATTGCTTCATTGCATTGTGCAATGATAACAAAAGATTGCTTAACAAACATTATAAGAAATTTTATGAAATATAGAAAGAAAGAGACCACCGATTTAAACACCCATGAAAAAGGATGTATGTGCATTGAGCACTTAAAAATATTATAAAGATAAACAACTGAATATGGTAAATAAAATTTTAGAAAAAATTCTTCAAGTTGATGATAATACAAAAAAAGAAAACAAAACACGACTGATATAACATAATATTTTCAATAGTTATATTATACAATGGAACGTAAATGGTCTACAGACCAGATTACACCTGGGAGAAGTACAAAGGTTATTAAAGGAATATGACTCCCACTCAATTTGGGTCACAGTGCAATAGATCTACGTTAGATTCTCTCTCTAACCTTGAAGACCATATACGAAGAGGATTTGAGCGAAAGCAAATAACTGTAGCAGTCTTTTTTTGACATCGAAAAGGCTTATGATACTACCTGGAGGTACCTTATATTAAAAACTTTACAAAATAACAACATCCGTGGATATTTACCTAGGTTCATCCAAAACTTTTTACCAAATCGTAGTTTTCAAGTGAGAATCGATGATGTATTGTCCAGAACATTTCCACTTGAAAATGGTGTTCCACAGGGAAGTGTCCTTAGTGACACACTGTTTGCCCTGGCAATTAATGATATTAACCCTTAAACGCCGACTGGACGTATTTTACGTCGAGATAAATTGTCTGTCGGGTGCCGACTGGATGTATTTTACGTCGACATACAAAAGTTTTTTTTAAAATTCGCGGAAAAATACTTATAGGCCTACCAGCCTAAAACTTTTGAATCACGCGCCTTGGGGGATGCTGGGAGTTCACGGATCAAGACCTTGTTTTGTTTTGAAGCGTGACCCAGGTGCGCATGCGCGATATCCCTTCTTCTCGCCCCAGCCAGCATCAGTAGCGCACCATCCGAGAGCGATCTTTCGTGAAAAGCGTGTTTTTCTGGACTTGTGCGAGACTTTAAGCATTTGTATTGCTACAGGACATTCATAGATATGTCTCAACGACGTGTGAACCGTGAAAGGCGCGTTTTACCCATCGGAAGGGATCGTGTAAGGCGAGTTTTGGACCTGGATGCTGGCGAGGGGCCAAGCACCCAGCATGACCCCGCGCCTCAAGGCCGTTCTGTGCGGCCACGTGTGGCTGAAAGTGTTTTAGGAACACAGCGTATGCCTTTGGTTACCCCTAGGAAGCATGTGGGCGTCCTTAGGGGCATTCGTAAGCATTTGGGAGGCCTCCAACCAAGCTACATAGATGCATATCTATCGGAGCTTGATCGGGAACATGTCGCAAGTCCTCATTTTGATGGCGGATGGTCATCGAGTGATGAGGACATCAGTCCCGATGAAAGTGAGGATGAATATCTGCCCCCAATGTCCGTTCGAGGCTCACATCCCGAAAGTGAGCTCGAATTCAGTGGGTTCAGTGCTTACGAGGGGGAATCTGAGGAGGGGGAGGGTGGGGGGGGATACGGGGTCAAGTTTTATCGCAGAGGACGATACAGAAAGTGAGGGCCTAAGTGAGGGTGATGGGCCAACGGGGGTGGGTAGTGTGCAATATCGTGCCCGCACCCCGCGTGCGCACGGGCACGTAGAAGGTCGGCTCGTCGCGCCAGCCAAGGTGAAGGTCGGTCGTCGGAGAGTGACGAGGGGTGGACGGAGGACCCCACCCCTCCTAATTTGCACCCCTTCACGGCAACCCCTGGGATCACCGTACCAGTACCCCTGACTGTTTTGGGGTTCATCCAGCTTTTCCTGACGCGGGAATTGCTGGAATACCTGGTACACGAGACGGTGGACTACGCTCGGTACTGCCGGTATGAACTGAGGACGACCTTGTCGTATTACTGGCGGGGTTACAACCTCATTGACATGGCGCATTTTTTGGGGCTCCACATTTATTTTGGTATGACACCTGCTGTCGACGTCAGGCAATATTGGAGGAGAAATTATTTTTTATGTATGCCGAATGTGCCTGGCGTTATGTCCCGTGATAATTTCCTGGCGTTGGACAGGTACTTCAACGCCTTCAACCGAAGGGCCATACCCCGGAATAACAGTGATCGCCTCATTTTAGTGCGTACAGTGTTGAATTATATCCGTGAGCGGTGTAGTAATCTCGTGATTCCTGGAAAGACCCTGTCTTTGGATGAGGGGATGATGCCTTACAAAGGACGTCTTAGTATAAAAGTGTATAACCCCAAGAAGCCAAAGAAATATGGTGTGAAATTCTTTCTCATTACCGAGGCCAACACTGGATATGTTGTGGACTTTTCAGTGTATACCGGGGTCTTCTCCACGCTGCGTGACACTGTATTCAACCTTGTGGGACGTTTCCGTAACCAGGGATATCACCTGTTTATGGATAATTATTATAACTCGGTATCCCTGGCCCAGGAAATGTATGAAGCAGGTGTTCACGTCAGTGGTACCCTTCGGTTGGTGCGTGGGGCCCCGAATGTCCTCAAGAGGTTCGCTAGTCATCCGCAACACCTGGCAATAGGAGAGACAGAGTGGCGGCGGAAGGGCGCTGTCTTCGTCATCTGTTGGAAGGGTGTCCGACTCGTCCCCATGATTACGACGAGTCATGAACCCATCCAAGAAGAGATCGTACAGCGGAAGAAGACACGTCGACAGGGCCGAGTTGTGTTTGAGGAGTTTCGTACCGAGCATCCTACCGTCACTGGGCACTACAACAGGCACATGGGAGGAGTTGATCTCTTTGATCAGCTCATCCAGTTGACTACCCTTCGCCAGGAACCAGAAAGTGGACACAGAAGCTCCTCAAATACATCCTTCAGTTGGCCCTCCAAAATGCATACATACTGTACTGTGGGTACCGCGGTGACAATCTTCCGAGGTTGACCCACATACAGTTCCTAGAGGTAGCCGGGAATGCCCTCATCAACTTCGATCCTGATGAGTGGCCTTCCATAACTGACCCCCTGCCCCGAGCTGCAGATCTGCCCCTAGAGGAAAGGGCAGATAGGAGGGCCAACTTCGCTCGACCTGCCGCCCCTCGCGCGCCCCTGCTGACGACGCCCCTGCTGACGCGCCCCTGCTGACGACGCCCCTGCTGCCGCCGCCCCTGCTGACGACGCCCCTCTTGCTGCCGGCCCCGTCATCACCGCTTCTCGTCGGGTAGTGGACCCTGCGTGTCGGCTGCAGCCAGGGGAACACATACTGGAGGCCTTACAAGGGCGAAGGTAGAAACTGTGCCGGGTGTGCCATATGAATGGCAGAAGGAGAGACACCCGGTTCTTCTGTCGTATCTGCAAAGTTGGTCTTTGCAGGATAGGGGAGTGTGACCGAAAGTACCACACTAAGGTCATGTATTGGAGCGCGCCCCCTAAACCGACAGCGGAGGGCGCACGGGGCCGCCGGGTCCGCCTCAGCAGTAAGGGGTGGGCGCGCGTCTCCCTCCTCCACCTGTACCTCGTCATGTCGAGTGGAAATAAATGCAAGACTCTTCAATGGAGGAGGGAGAAAAAACAAGAAAATAGAACGAAGAGTCATGGATTACGAGTGAGTATTCTGCATTTATTTTATATTTAGTTTTATATTTATTACAATTTTTTATATATCTGAATGTGTGCATGATAAAATAATAATAAGACATTTCATTGTATGCGGAAAAGAGAATTGTCAACCTTGCATTCCTTTGTTATTATTCTAACTAACAAATTAATCAGGTAAATTGTACAACAGTGTACCCCGTTCATATATATTGCGACCACAACACGCCAATATCCCTCGGAAGAATCGAATGTTATATATCACTATATTTACGTAATAAAAAAAAAAAAAAATATATATATATATATATATATAATAATATATATATAAATATATTTATATATATATATTATATTATATATTATATATATATTTATTACAATTTTTATATATCTGAATGTGTGCATGATAAAATAATAAGACATTTCATTGTATGCGAAAAAGAGAAGTGTCACCTGCATTCCTTTTAGTTATGTATGCGCTACCAGAATCGAAGAATGGAATATATATATTTTACGTTATAAAAAAAAAATTATTATATCTATATATATAATCTATATATATATTATATACTATATATATATATATATATAATATATATATATATAGATATATATATATATTATATATATATACTATATATCTTTAGTATAAATCTTTTTTTTTGGGTAAGCAAATTACTTACAGTCTAGTAATATTCAATCATTTACCTTCACTTTAAAACAAATTGCAAGTCTCTAGAACAATATCTCGATTTATGGTGAATATTTGAAAAAAACATTTTTATTCCCTCCGCGCGCCGATTCTCGGCAGCGAATCTCCGAAATGCGTAGGTCACATTCTCCTAATATTCGTGCCTTTTCATATTACGCTTAATTTAAAGGTTTATATATGGAAATGTGCGCAATAACATGCACAATATAACAAAAAATATTGGAAGGTTGTAGCATTTCTAATTTTTGAAATATTTGCATATAAAGTACGATAAGTACGAAGAAAACTACGATCGGTCAACTTTGACTCAACAGAAATGGTCAAAAAACGCATTTGTAACATAAAAATTTTTACAATCTAGTAATATTCAATCATTTATCTTCACTTTAAAAACAAAACATACACAAGTCTCTAAACAAAACATATCTCGATATATGGTGAAGTTTTTTAAAAAAATATTTTTTTTCCCCTCCGCGCGCCGATTCTCGGCCGAAAATCTCCGAACGCGTAGGTCACATTCTCCTAATATTTTTGTGCCTTTTCAATATTACGCTTAGTTTTATAGTTTTATATATGGAAATGTGCGCAAAACAAAAACATGCACAATATAACAAAAAATATTGGAAGGTTGTAGCATTTCTCATTTTTGAAATATTTGCATATAAATTACGATAAGTACGAAAAAAACTACGATCGGTCAACTTTGACTCAACCGAAAAGGTAAAAAAACGCATTTATAACATAAAAATCTTACAGTCTAGTAATATTCAATCATTTATATTCATTTTAAAACAAATTGCAAGTCTCTAGAACAATATCTCGATTTATGGTGAATTTTTGAAAACATTTTTTTCCCCTCCGCGCGCCGATTCTCGGCCGAAAATCTCCGAAACGCGTTGGTCACAATCTCCTAATATTTGTGCCTTTTCATATTACGCTTATTTTATAGTTTTATATATGGAAATGTGTGCAAAAACATGCAGAATATAATAAAAAATATTTGAGGGTTGTAGCATTTCTCATTTTTGAAATATTTGCATATAAAGTACGATAAGTACGAAAAAAACTACGATCGGTCAACTTTGACTCAACCGAAAAGGTCAAAAAACGCATTTGTAACATAAACCATCTTACCAAGTCTAGTAAGATTCAATCCTTTATTATTCACCTTTTAAAACAAATTGCAAGTCTCTAGATCAATATCTCGATTTATGGTGAATTTTTGAAAAAAATATTTTTTTTCCCTCCGCGCGCCGATTCTCGGCCGAAAATCTCCGAAACGCGTAGGTCACATTCTCCTAATATTTGTGCCTTTTCATATTACGCTTTTTTTAGAGGTTTATATATGGAAATGTGCGCAAAAACATGCACAATATAACAAAAAATATTGGAAGGTTGTAGCATTTCTCATTTTTGAAATATTTGCATATAAAATACGATAAATAGGAAAAAAACTACGATCGGTCAACTTTGACTCAACCGAAATGGTCAAAAAACGCATTTGTAACATAAAAATCTTACAGTCTAGTAATATTCAATCATTTATCTTCACTTTAAAACATATTGCAAGTCTCTAGAACAATATCTCGATTTATGGTGAATATTTGAAAAAAATATTTTTATTCCGTCCGCGCGCCGATTCTCGGCCGAAATTCTCCGAAACGCGTATGTCACATTCTCCTAATATTTGTGCCTTTTCATATTACGCTTTTTTTTAGAGTTTTATATATGAAAATGTGCGCAAAATCATGCACAATATAACAAAAATTATTGGAAGGTTGTAGCATTTCTCATTTTTTTTATATTTGCATATAAAACAAAATTTTAAACAAAAATTCGACATTCGGTCAACTTTAACTCGTTCGAAATGGTAGAAAACTGCATTTGTAAGCTACAACTCTTACAGTATCGTAATATTCAATCATTTTCCTTCATTTTGAAACAAATTGCAAGTCTCTATAACAATATTTTGATTTATGGTGAATTTTTTAAAAAATTATTTTTTTACATCCGCGCGCTACGAATTCATGCATCATTTTGTGATAATATTTTCTCTGTGTTGCTTTTATCGTTTTACAATGTGTTATATACCAAAATGATCGCAATTTAGTGCACATTACAACGAAAAAAAAGTAACTTGTTACCTCTAACCGTTTGGCGCACAGCGCGATTTGAATACAATTATATATGAAATTTCGTTTTTGCGCTATCATATATCGCATTATTTATATATGATAATGATAATTTTTTTCATTTATGATGGTTGCATACTAAACTTCAAGCAATGACAAAAAAAGGAGCCAAAAATGAACTCTTAATCTTGAAAACTAAGCGCGCTGTGATTTTTTGAAAAAAAAAAATTTTTTCCGCTTCCGCGCTCACTCTCAAACCCCTCCGGCACACGGGAGTCATTTTTTTATTTACCGCTTCGGCGTTTAAGGGTTAATAAAAAATCTACCTACTGGAATTAAAAGCAACCTTTACATGGATGATTTTGCCATATATTATTCAGCATCTCGTATTAAACATGCAGAACGCATCATTAATAAAAGTATAATAAAAATAAATGAATGGACCTTATCTGTAGGATTTAAGTTATCCATACATAAGACTCAAGCAGTAGTGTTTTATAAAGATAAAAGGTGGATGAATGATGAAGTAATAGATTTAAAAATCAGAAATCATAGTATACCAATTAGACAAACTGCAAAATTTTTAGGTTTAGTGTTTGATACTCGCTTAAACTGGAAACCCCACATAACATACTTGAAATCAAAATGTAAAAAAAGCATTAAATCTAATTAGAAAATTATCAAACACTAATTGGGGAGCCGATAGACAAACCCTTACATTACTGTATAAAGCAACAGTCCAGTTTATAATTGATTACGGTAGCGAAGTATATGGCTCGGCGTCAGACGCAGCCCTGAAAACGTTGGACCCGGTTCATAATGAGGGCCTTAGAATATGTTCAGGAGCCTTTAAATCATCACCGACCTCTTCCTTACAGGTTGAATGTGGTGAACTACCTCTCTCTCTCCATAGAGAGCTTGTTATAATGAAGAGTGCTATGAGAATTAGGACAAGCGATTCTCCAACAAAAAAAATTATTTGAACTCAGAGATATTTTTATAAACAATCATCCACCCCCTTTTCCAATTAGAGCTAGAAGACTGTTTGAGTCACTAAATGTGAATATATAAATTCCTCCGTGAGCAACTTGTAACAATTTATACTAATGCAATAATATATTAGGTATTTGATGAAGATGCATTGAAAGGTAGTCAGAGATGTCTGCTTTTCGAATGAATTGTTAAAACATGGATTTATTTTTTTCTGCGGTGAAAGTTCTTGGTCTCAACGTAGCTACAAATACCGATAATATAATGTGATAGGACTTAGTCAAAGACACATTTCAGTTTTTTAACGGTAATCTAAACATTTTGTAAATTGCAGACTCGGTAAAGATGGTGGTGACGTAGTTGGGGGCGGCGGGTTCTTGTTTGATGTATGTATTATGAATTCATTTATTACAACACGAGCTATTTATTTATTTTTAAAAAGATGTTATGGTTTAGTCCATATGAGCACATTTTCTTTTTATTCCAATGTACTGAACGTAGTCCCCTTAGTCTGGTTTGCTTTTACTTTGAAGCGCACATTCACTTATCTACAAAGATAGCGCTGAAAATTTATTGTTGAAAAAGCCTTCTCAAGTAAATTGGCACACAGTAAATCCTTAAAAATAGAACCAGACATGGTGCCGCTAAGACTGACAGAGGCAGTAAAATGAATACTAGGATAATAAATGTTTTTGGAACGAACTTGCAAAACCACATAAGTTAGATTTTTCAACATACGTTAGATTTTTTATTTAGTCATGTATGGAACATTACATTAAGAGTATTCATAGGTAGAGAGGTAGTGATAAGTCTTAAATGTGCAGGGTAAGCGGTCATGATACTGGCATAAGAATTGTTTGTATGGCATCAATAGCACGAACAGAAATAAATTAATTTGAATTTTGAGTAGAAGATTATCCTAACCTGTAGGAGTGAGCATAACACGAATAAAAAGTCTGAAAATCTAGAAAAATCTAGAGGAAAACATTATCAGAAAACACCCTTGTCTCTTTGAGGCCTTCGCGTAAAAATGAGAAAGCGCTTACTCAGCACTCCATTAAAATCTCATCAAAAATCCCTCAAGTTATAGTTCATGAGACAGAGCAGGGAGAGTGAATGGCCCCTCGTTTATTATTATGAAAAATAATATTGTAAGGGGAGAGGGTAAAGGTGGGGAGGGCTAAAAGCTGGGGACGGGGAGAGAGAGAGAGAGAGAGAGAAATTTTGCGTTTCTGTTTATCATCTTCAACGAGAGAGTTATAATAAAGTTTAAATAAACACTGAAACTTGAGAAAGTTGTTTGTTCATTACAACATTGGAAAGAGTGAAATAAAAAGTGGAAGGGAAGGAGTAAGAAGAAAGAAAGGAAAAGCGTGTGTGTTAGGCAACTCTTGAGTGTCTGTCTCTCTTGAATGAAGACAGATGGATGTTTCACTTGACCAAAAAATTGAGCTCCGTTTTACCCCTTCATTTCTTGCTACCCTCGGGAAAGAGTTGCTCTCTCTCTCTCTCTCTCTCATTAGTACAAACATGTTTTGATTATATATATATATATATATATATATATATATATATATATATATATATATATATTTGTTTATAATTATTGTGTCTAATGGTTCCTTGGATAAAAATGGATTCAATACGGGATGGGGAGGGGGGTTCCAAAGGTCAAACTCACGTACAGGGTTGGTGCCGTCAGTCCATCTCACGTGGTGCACTGTAGGCACTAGTTCAGGATCTTTGCAGCGTCCCTACGGCCCCAAGCATTCCTTTGACGTACCTCCGTTCATATTCTCATTTTTCCATCAAACTTTTCAACCTCTCTTAACAATTGTTTCATAATGCAAATGCGAGGTTTTTATCTTGTTACACCTTTCAGACCTTCTTAGTGTTGATTTCCCTTTCAACTCTTTATGGCCTCTTTGGTCCCAGTGCTTGGCCTTTGCCTAAATTCTATATTCTATTATATTCTATTTAGGCCAGAATTTCAGCTCGGTGAATATGATTGTATCGTGAAGGTAGTCTTCAATTGTTTTGTGTAATGTGAATATTATACGAGGTAGACTTACTCTCACACTCATGTGATAGAGAGAGAGAGAGAGAGAGAGAGAGAGAGAGAGAGAGAGAGAGAGAGAGAGAATGTAGGATTGTACCTGTACATTGAACGAATTTATTATGGGCAAGCATCATATAAAGCAAAGGGGGAAAGTTTGGATGTCATAGACTGCGACGTTTAAGGCCCTGTTAACTGTACTCTTGATTTGAAGGATTAATCCACGTTGTTGTGTAGAGGGTTTAGCTTTATATCCCTCTTGGTATCCGTCCAATTATTATAAAAAGATAAATTGATGCAGATATATTTTAAAATATCAGATTGACTACTTCTGTAAGCCTCTGTTAATCTGCAGCTCAAAAGTATATGATATGCTAGTTTCACAGTATTATCCTAGTTTACCATCTTAATTGTGCAGATGCTGTTCAGTTTCACAGTTGCTCGTCTAACTTACATTCCACATAAAGTTTTGTTGTAATAACAGATGGAAAGGCATTGCAGCCTATAAATTATAACTTGAAAGTTGCAGGGAAGTCTAGATTCACACAACCTTGCATGATAGGTAGGACTTGGACGAGGTCAGGATTTAGCACGTATTTTACTCTCGCCCTTATTCTACTAAATTGTTTTGTACGTATATGTAGCTCTTAAGCTCATATAGATATATTATATATAGTATATATATATATATAATATATATATATATAATATATATATATTATACATATTTATAATAGAATAATGTAACACTTTCCCCTACCTTTTGAATGATGCCTTAAAAATAAAAGCTTTGGTTTGAAATAAAATAAAATAATGAAAAATGAACAATGTTATTCATCTGAGGCGAAATCATCCTATAGTTCCTGCAGGTCTGTTATGGAAACACCTAGCTGTGCTTTAATTATCAGTGTTGTGCTCTTGTTGTGTGTTCCCAAGAGTAGTTGCAGAGTGCAGTCAAGAGCCGTGTTGGGAGAAGGATAATCGTAGTTTAACGTAACAGAGTTTATCTTTCTTGAAATCCAACCGAAGTTTTTTTTTTTTTTTTTATTATTATTATTATTGTAATTTGATCCCTTGGCGAGCTATCAGTACTATATAAAACTTACAGAAGGCCATAACCGAGCATAACCAGCCATGTTTTGGATTCTTTCAACTGGGTTGCAAACATCCCTAGAAGGGGAAATTTCACCTTGGAAAAACCTGGGTTTTTTTTATAACAGTGGACAAATGAGATAGATATATGTCATAACATATTTATCAGATCTGACGGTATTAAAGTACAAGGTATTTATAAAGGATCATTTGATTAAACTCCCTACTAGGTTTGCCTAGTTAGAGCATTGCAAATATGCCCAAATTTATTGATTTGATCTGAAATTTCTTGATTTTGTTTACTTTTTTTCTTGAGCAGTTCTTTATTTTTATTTTATTTTATTTTATTTACTTTATTTTTTTTTTTTTGAACATCTGTAAAGGCTTGCCTTCATACAGCGCGATATACAGATGCATCTTGGGACGAACACGTCATCTATACCAGAATTTTATGGCTGAGACCTGCTGTATGACCTTGATTAACCTCATATTTGATGAATCTTTATTGATTTCATTTTGCCTTGAACACCGTGAAGGATACTCTCTTGAAGATGCATACACATCCTACTGTGCGGCCTTGACCTGCGTTGAATGATTTTCATCCAGCTCGTTTTCTTGAATACCGGTCAGGAAGTCATCATGTAAATGTGGATACAGTTGCATCATGTCTTATCATCCGATACCGGAACAAGGCATATTATCGAAAAAAAAATATATATAAACAACGACAAATTGTCATGGGTTCCTGAAATTCCGGGAATCCATGAAAGACAAAACTTGATTTAGATGGTGTCTTGGAAATGAAAGTAATTTTCGATGCCACCTAGATGAAAAATAGGCACAAAGCCCCTAATGGCACAGGAATACTGAACATCTTTGTTTGCAGCCTAGTTTCACACTAATCCAGGCACTTTGCAGTCAACATTTTCTGGACTTCCTATTCACACTCGGGATATAAAATCTTGACTGACATAGCTAACTACAGGTACTTTATATCCTAAACACCATGTGCTTCAAAAATATTCTTTCCTTCATAAGCCTTATTTGATTCATGTGTGTGAAATTGAAATGGAAGTAAGGAGAAGTCTTGTGTCTATTTAGATTGTAGAGTAATTTGAATAATTTGAAGGCTGATAAAGCCTGAGCTCTGTGGCGAGTATCGAAGTTGGCGGTGTAAATCATAGTGGTTTTTGAAATGACAGTTGAGAATGTCTTAAGGTTCTCAGGAATGCAGATGGATCTCACATGTGAGTTGTATGGAATAGCCGCAGAATCGTTTTCGGCAAATGTTTCTTTGCATTTACACTTGAATGTAAGGGAATGTGTACTTACAACGAAGAGACGGTTACTTTAAAAGTTTTCTTAGCGCCGAGGTATTTTTGATTGTCAATAGTTGTTAGATTTGTAGTATTTATTTACTTTAGACATTGCGCAGTATACGTATACCTTTATTTTTAATTAAGGTTTCTTTAGCTTGCACTTAATTGAGTTCAGGGAAGGGATCTTTTCTTGGAATATTTTTCATGGTATTTGCCTTTCTGGTTAAGCTTTTGCAACTGTTATCTCAGCAGTGTTTCAACACGATTTTCTGTTGGCTCGAAAACAAAAAAAAGGCCATCTTTTTATTTGTGTCGTCGTTCCATTAGTTGTTTGGGGCCACGCTTTTAAGACCTCACATTGGGGAACGTCAGCAATATAAAAGTAACTTAAGTTGGAGAGTTTTAACTGGTTCGTCAACATGGTTAGACACCAAAGTTTCTGTGATAGTGATCCTAATTAGTCACGTACTCCTTGCTTATAAACATAATTCTAATTAGATACGTGATGATATTCAAGTCACATGCCTGACTGACCTAATGAAGTACTCGAGGTAATTAACGTATTTCAAAGGGTTGTCTCGTACATTTAGTTTCCAAAGAAAAGTGAATCACGCATTAGAATTTATCCAAATCCAGTGTGTTGCTTTCAGGCTGTTACACCATTGAACACATAAGTTATTACTCTTAATAACGCTTTTGTGTTTTCATTTCATTAAGGTTGTCCACTTGTAACTTAACCAAATGATATGTACTCGACTCCATAAACCTTTTCTCTCTCTCTCTCTCTCTCTCTCTCTCTCTCTCTCTCTCTCTCTCTCTCTCGTTTGCTGTCTCATTTAGGTCAAATGCTCACAGTCGTTTTGTGTATGAACTTCATGCATGAAGCTTATTCGGTTCCCCCACTTTTTTTCTAGAATGTTTCCGTCTTGTTTATTTTAGGCTTCCTTCTTGGTCTTGTGAAAATTAACCGCGTGGTGAATTGAATTTTATACCCGTCATCTCATCCTAGATCTAGATTTTACGAGGACGACCTCTGATGAGATATTGCAAGTGTTGCGCTTTCCCAGTCATTGTACTGTAAATTCCATGATCGTTTTAAGGCACTAAAAACAAAGAAAATTCTCTTAAGGCACAAAAAACAAAATAAAATATAAGAAAATACTCTGAGGGCACTAAAAATAAAAGAAAAGAAACCCATCTCTTCACTTTGTGGTTCACATTGTTCTTAATATCTACGTGACGATGCAGTGGTTTTTTGTGCTCTAGTCACCAGCTATCGTTAGCATGTTTTCTAGTAAACGTGTTCAAGTGTATAAACATGTTTAGATATTTGTTGTTTTTAATTATGCAGATGTAATGTCCAAACATTATTTCAAGGTTTTTTAAAGGTTTAATTTTTGTCCATTTTGATTACGTTAATATGCAACAAAAACATTTTCTTTTGCTGATCGTCCCTCTCTGATATGAACTAAAAGCAGACCTTTAGTTGTACTTCTCAGTTGATCAACTTTTTATAGTTTAAATGAAGGTTTTCTTTTTTCTTCACTTATGGATGGAATATCGAGAATTTCTTCGAGGAACGAAATTTGTTCAACATCGCCGAAGTTCAACATCAAGATTCACAAGAGGCGGAAGACGTTGATATGCTTTTACTGACGAATGTAAGATGTTGACATTTTTACTCTTACTTTAGATTTCATAACATTTGTAATTCCCAAGGACAGAAATCCTAGTTCCGTATATGCGTTCGTAATGGACGGTCAGATTTTCCAGAAAAAAAAAAAAAAAAAAGTCGCTTCAACTTTCATGATTATAAGTATTGTGTCGTGAATTAACACCTTGTAATATATATATATATATATATATATATATATATATATATATATATATATATATATATATATATATATATATATGACTGCTTAAACTGTTGTTACAACGGAATTCCATCTAATAAAATTTTGGCGTTTTATGGGCTCCTTTTATTATATATATATATATATATATATATATATATATATATATATATATATATATATATAACACACATATATACATACATATACATAAATACACATATACAAACACACACACACACACACACACTCACTTAATGATTTCACTGTGGCTGGGATCGTATTTGCGTGATCCATGGCTCACGTCCTGGTTTATTGTCCTCTTGTCACCCAGTTATAATTGGGTACCAGTGTTTTCTTTGTTCTAATGCAAAAACTTAGAGTATGCAACTTCGTTCTAAAACCAGGCCAAATTAGATACTGTAAGCCTTTATCTATGCGATGCCTCCCCCATTCAGAGGCAATAAGATGTATGGTGAAATAGTGTACTTCGTTTCCCTTGAGAACCACACTAAGGACCGTATTTTTGAACTACCACCTTTCCTGTTCGATGAAGAGCCTGCTCGTGAAGTCCCTTCATGGAGTGGTATTATAAAAACGGGAAGCGCTTTCAAGAAGAGGAACTACGGGACGGTTGGTATGCCGGTGTTGGTAAACAAACATTTCATTTGGATCGGAAACTGCTGTTCTATTTCTATGCCACTTTATGCATATATATATATATATATATATATATATATATATATATATATATATATATATATATATATAAATATATATATAAACTTTATCACTTACACAATTGTTTTGTGCATTAATACAATTACTAAAGCAGAGTCCAGCTGCCTTTACAGCTAAGCCCACCTACTGTGATTACGCCACTGCCATTCCTTGAAGTTGATTGGTTGGAAGTAGTTTAGAAAAGTTCGTTGATCTGTGGTTCTTTTCATCTTCATTTATTTTGTAGTGGTTGTTTGCCGAACTAAAATACGTTGTGCTGATTATAATATATTCCAAGAGGAGGTGAAATACGATTCTGTTACTGCTGTGAAGTTCATAAACACCTGACAGCCAGGAACTTGGGAACGTGAGGTCTTCTAAGTACAAAGACAATCTTTTACAAGAATGCAAATAACACCATTTGCAATGGAGTACTAAAAAAATAGACTATTAAAATATCTGGCATGTGTTATACGTTTCCATACATACATTAGTTATGCGGTTCTCTTTTAATTTTACAAAAAATATACGAAGAGGTGGTCAAGACTTCCTCTTCGTTTCCAATAAATTTCACTATATGATTACCTTCGTCTTCTCAAAAAAGACCTGCTTCGCGGCACAATAAGACCATTTTAGCCGCGAACAGCTTCTTCGTCGAAAATGTCAGTTTAAAAATACGACCTTAAAACTGAGCGTTGGTGATTGCAGTTGAAGTGAAGGTTGCCTGAAGGAAGGGGCTTGGTTTGTGACGAAATTTCTCTTTTCCTCTCCTGCTCTATCTCCTTCCTGCTTCGAGTGTGGAGAGGGAGAAATCTTTAGGGTGAGAGGGATTCCAGTACTTAATGTCGCTTATCCGTGGCAGTGTCCTACATAGTCTGTCTTCATAAGTGTCTTTTTCCTTCGTGGGATATAGTCAGCCGTGGGTTTAGGGGAAGTGAATGGAAGAGAAGAGGATGAGGATGAGGATGATGGGGCTGTCGTGATATTGGGTGACGAGACTGGCTGTGTGATGAGGGTACCAGTGGCTCTTCGGAGGAACAACAAGGTTTTATGGTGTTAATGACGCTGACGATGGGAAGTTTCGTGGAAGCTGTTTTTGTTTTTGTTTCTAGTGATCTAGGGAATAGATAACTTGTGAATTGTAAGAAACTGTCCTCTTTAAACATTTGATCTTGAATAGAAAGTTAAATTATGTATTTCCTAACTAAATTCTGAAATAACGATTTTATCGAAATTTGAAAATAATATATGTCCTTTCGTTGAGTTATAATAGAAACATTCATTAGTATTTCATGTGTTTTGTTTGCTAGCTGAAATGATTAGCTTGTTTACTAGCTACATAGACAATTTTGTCTGGTGTATGACTCATGAATGTTATATAATGTGTGATATCAGTGATCGATTGGTTTGTTCTGTCTTCGATTTTTGTTATTTAATGTCGAGACATAGAACTTCGTGGAATTCAGAGGGTGCAGTTTCAGGAAATCCCCAGGGCTTAAAGAACGATTTTATTTGAACTTATTTAGGGTATTCAGCGACTATAATACCACTTCTGAACAATTTTTTTATTTCTCTTGAGATTCAGCTAATCAGCCGTGATGAAGTTATTAGGCATAAAGGGGAAGGAAATCACTAGGATATGCATGCAAGAAGTAAGTTATTCCCAAATCTCAGAATTTGTGTTTGGTAAGAGAATGGATCAACAGGCAATTGATTTGTATCTTCCTAAACAAAGCACCCGCGTACAGAAGTTTGACTCTTGCTTCTCAAAATAGCCTTCTGTAGGCTTACACAACTGAGTCCATAGATTCACGTTAGCCAATTTCCATTATGACGTCATCTTTAAACAAAATCTTTTTTCTTCTTAACATTTCTCCGGGTAGTAACCCTTCTCTGAAAGGATGCGCCTCTCAACATAGAGTACTCTTCAGAGATGATCTTGTCAGAGAGTGTGAGAAAGTCTAACCTAGTGTTCTGTCCTAGCCTTCTGTCGAGTTAAAAGACGAAGTTTTTTCTCTCTCTCTCTCTTTGAGCCCGAACGATGATGGACATCAAGTGACATTTGGAATTTAAGCAGAGGTGACTAAGTCTACCAGCACAGTTCTATTTCGTAAAAAAATATTACTCGATTATCTTTACTGGGTTATGATACAAGACTATGAAAATTTCTTAAAACAGGTTTAAGTAATTTTTTTCCAAGTCAGTGTATGGATTCATATGCCTATTTTCGCAATTATATTTGTATGTAACTATGCAGCACGAGCACACCCGCCTATATGTATGTATGTATGGATGTGTGTATATATATATATATATATATATATATATATATATATATATATATATATATATATATATATATATATATATAGTATGTATAAAAATTTCGAATTTACTTTACTTTTGAAATAATCAACACGAACGGCGATAGCCTAATGGATAATTTGACTGTCTACCTATGTATGTATCTAGTACAATGGTTACATGTTCAAGTCATGGGTAACCCAGATGCACTTTGGGTGTGAATTACTAGCATGGTAAAGTGTATTCAATATTAAGAGTTATCCGTAGCTCAACATCTTTTATCATAGATGTGTGTGTGTATGTGTTTGTATACATGGATGTATCTATGATATCTATATCTGAAATGTAAATATATATTATTTGTGTTTGCGGTTGTGGTGAATTGCTTATAAGTCGAAGCGTTTAAAGTGGTTTGGCTATGTGGAGAGAATGGTAAGTAATATGTTGGTGCTGAGCTGCTAGTTTCTGTGTAAGCATAAAGCGATTTATGTCATGAAAATATTAGTCAAAGATTGTCATATTATGTAGCATTTTAGGTTTCAAGTTTGGATTGGCTTTAGTAGTATTGTATTTGTTAATTATTTTTTTCATTTGTAGATGCAAGGATAACGAAAATATTTATTATAATGATTTATGCATACGATACTATTTATTGTAAAGAGGTCAGATATAAGTAAATTTTATTCTTGATATTATTTTTCCTATATAAAAATAATCATCATCATGTAAATTTTGCCAGATAAAACTACTTTTATCGTTTCTATAGATTTCATCACTTTTCTCTGGATAGTATTAGGTATATCTAAACATTATTTATCCCAGAAACGCTTAGGTAGACCGTATGTAGTTCAGTGCATGAGCATGTTACCTGTACTAGCGTGAGGGATTACAATTATTATGAAGGTCATTACGTGCTCGCTCGGAGCACTAATCACGTGATAGATATTAAATCATTGTTTGATTTTATCTTCGAAATTGTTATACGTTCTTGCAGGTGTTTGATGGATAACAAGCTAGAGTAGTTCCTTGCCAATCCGTCCGTCTCCCCCCCCCCCTTTTACAGTGAAAGAACGCTTTCCTCTGCCGTAAAGGCATTAATCTCCCACTATATGTTCGAATACTTTCTGTATTTTCCTTTCCTCGTCAGCCTGTAGCCTTTTCGTTCAATTTTTTCTGTATTGTACCATTTTATTTTTTCTAAAGCAATAGTTGTGGTCACATTACTGAGAATTTAAGCCAAGCGCAACTGGCGTGATGTTTCAGGTAGACTTCAACACCTGAATTAATGGGGAGATCAAATGCTACAAAGCAGTGTTTAATACATTTAGATATTTGTATATACTAGTGTAGAGGCTGATTTTAAATCTTGAACTGTTAAATACATAGCCGTATATAGATAAAACTAAAGACTCTGGAAAGAGCGTTTCCAAAGGGGTCGATTCAGAGTTTTTGCCTTCCAGTTGGGTATAAATTGAGCCAACACTTCATGAATTCACATTTAAACTTTGTCCCGTTTTATATGAATAAATTACTTACGTCATTAGATAAGAGAATGTGTGCTTTGGGTTTGTCTTTAATGCTACAAAATTCGAAAAGATAAAAGCTGTTCTGAAATTCGCAGTGTGCATTGCAAAGGACAATGTTGTTTATGGCAAATATTCAGTTCAGATTGAAAAGTGCCCCAAATCTAAGACAGAGACATACATAGTAGGTTCAAGATATTATTTTAACAGAGTAGAAATGGCATTGCAGAAACTGCTAGTAATGGCGAGATGTGCTTTGAAGGTGAGTATGAAAAATCAAGAACCTTTTAGAGGAGCGTGGTGCAGGTTAATGTTTGGGAGTCCCTGTTATGAAATGAGAAGGATAGATTCACTTTGCTCGGAGCAAATCGTCTTCTTTAGTGGTGTAAGACGCAAATTAAAAGTGAAATTATTTTCGGTTTATTTATTTGGAGTTTTTGACAACGACTCTTGTTATAAATTCTTGGTCTTCTTCAAATCTAAACACGTAATTGTTATTGATGCGGTTTGAATTCATTGCATTGGAAAACTTTATTTTCTCCATGTGTTTGCTGGAATGATAATTATTTCAGTGGATATACAATGCTATTTTCTTTTTAAAATCTTATTGTAAATAAACAGTCACCATATACATATACATACACACGTTTATATGCACATACACAGTCAACATATAAACATCCATATATGTTTATATATAAATGTGTATATATATTTAATCAAATTGTGTGTGTATGTTTGTATGTTATTTGTGTTTGAAACCACTCTGATCAAAACCTTGTTGCTCTTGTATTCAGTGGAGAATGACTTCAAATCGATAGATAACAATATTTTTGGGCAAATTTCCCAAATTCAACAGGTTTTAGGTTTTTAAGTATATAATATTCTTACGTAGATCTTCAGTAAGGATTTAGATATTTTACTTTTGATGCGTGATCCGTATGTTAACTGAACTAAACTTATTGAATTTACTGTCCAAGTGCGATCAACTTCAAGAAAAGTGCATTAGATTAAGGAATCCCGGCTGAGTCACATAATGATGACTCATGGTTATAGCGAAGCATAACTTGTTCGGTGACTGAGCATCCTTTGTATATGCTTATTGTTGCTGTTCGAAACAGGATTACTAAGAAAGGACTCTATAGCGACTGATTTTCAGGATGGAACTATGAGTGAATGTTGTTGTGATATTAGTTTTTGTATATTTAAAAAAAAAATTCAGCTTCATTCCAAATCAGCAATGAAAGTTTCTTATATCTTTGTTACTGTGAATTGATAATAAACGTTAAATCCTTTGGAAATTCATCTTGATTTTTGAGGTGCGCGTGTGTTTGTATGCGCTTTGTTAGTTCAAGCTGACATACAGATTCGTATTTTCATTAAGTATCAGTTTAGGAAAATTAACAATTTGTCAATTTCTCTTAATATTTAAAAGCAATGAAAGGTTTGGACGTTTCAGACTAAGTTCCTTCATAAGCGGGAAATGAATACAAAAGCAATTAAAGGAGTATTTTTATAACTCTTGAGTAAAAAGTTTGTTTTGACCAATCAGCATGCAGGGTTAAGGATTGGCGGGAATGGTAAGCCAAGTAGGAAAATGTTGACGGTCTGACAAGAACGAAGACATGAATCATGGGCGTCCGATGCTCATTTAGTAGGTGTATCTGGAGAGGCGTTCGACGCTAGTTTCATCGTTAGGTATTTTGGTCCCTGCTACCAGTAGCATCCTATCACGGTAGTGCCACTTGATGACACTATACTGAAGGCGGCAAGTCGGTCTCATGGGCAGAGGTCATTTTGGAGGTCAATGTTAACTTCACGAGGGTAGTTGAAATTATATCACATAAAATCCCTGAGTTATGTATGCTATCTCTCTCTCTCTCTCTCTCTCTCTCTCTCTCTCTCTCTCGTTCGATATGGCTTATATAGAAAGTCTTAAAGAGATGACGAGGAAGAGCTGCTGGATGGCCACTGTTACTATAATGAGCTTCTCTGTTATTTGGATGATTAAAATTAATCGTCTGTGATAGCTGACATTTACCTTGGAACTTATGAGAGAAATGCATAATATATGAACTCTGAAATGTGATTTTCATATTTTATATTGTTCATTAGTCATGTATAACTTTAAAACTCTATTTTATATGTTAAAAAATACCCTTTGATATGTTTGCTTGGCTGAGTCATGTATAACTTTAAAACTCTATTTTATATTTTATATTTTAAAGAATACCCTTTGATATGTTTGCTTGGCTGAGTAAAATAGTTCTGGCAGTGTCAACATCTGTAATTTACGTTCGGACCCTGGATAGAGTCCAGTATGGCCGTCTGATGAAGCCCACTGGATGTATTGGAGGGATGGGACCAGCCATTGCTTTTAATTATAGACCTTCAGCGTTACTAACAAGTGGTGTGCCGCTTGTCTGTTTAGGGTGGGGGAGAGGACCTGTGTGTATGTGGCCCCTTCGGAAAATTTTGTTCCTGCTAGGCTATTTTTAGTAAAACGTGACCAAACAAGCATAGAAGTATGTCTTTAAAAGTATGATCAGTGATATATCGTTTGATGGTTTGCAAACATTCTCTTATGAACAATACAGAACGTTTCAACAAGTTTAGTGGCAAATATGATGCAAAGAGATCTGAACACATTGGTGGTGCAGAAAAGGCAAATTGAAATCCTAATGACCTACAGAATCAAGAATAAAGTAAAGGTAATCATAAAGTGACTGACGAAGCATCAAATAAATTCAATCCCAGACTCTTAACTGAATCAGAATGATAGAAACGACATTAGCATCTAAAGAAAGGTTTGCCTCCGCACAAAACCAAATTCCCCACGAGAAATTTCCCAGACAAGAAGAAACCATGAAGATCTCCTCTCTCAGAGCTGACCATGAGAGCAATACTTCCATATACCAAGACTGCTGACTCAAAGCAGGGATGTCCAAGAGTACTGAAAAAATATATAGTCAGTGAAAATCGATCGCTATACAATGAAGGACGTCAAATAAAATGAAATGAACTTCTACCCTCTTGCCTAACCCAGATTCATTGACATGGGAAAGAATCGTATATACTATATGTTGCGCATGAGCTGCAATTCAAACGCAGCCTTAAGAACAGAAATAATGCATTAAGCCCTATTGATTTTTACATAAATTACCAATTATACAAATATTTATAAAAATAACTTTACGTTTTAAGTACAATTACTCAGTAAGCCTGATAAATTGTTTAAACACATTAACAATTTCACAGTAAACTCAAGTCACACATTGAGAAATACTTTTTCTTCAGTTTACATTCAGCGTTTACAGATTACACAGGCTACCTTCATGAAACTATGCATTAAACAGCTCCTGCCATTTAGGAAGGTCTCGTGAAATAGTCTTTACAAAACATCTTTATAAAAGCGAAGTGGTGTTTCCTTAAAAGAAATTCCTCAGTTAATTACCATAAGTAAAAAGGTGTTGTTAAAGACCTGCTAACTATTCGATTTAAGGAGCTACGTAGTATCTTAACTGCTCGTGGCATGTAGCACCTCTTAGACATTCTGTGATTTTGACTGGTCATATGATACACATTCCCACCCGCTTTACTTGATGATGCATCATCTTACGTTCTCAGCATTATTGAAAATATTGAAATCACTTATTTTATAACAACAATGCTATTGCAGGTTGTTTAGAAATACATTAAGTGATGTCAGCTCTCTGCAAGATATTCAGTATTGCTCAATTATATTCGTATCATGAACCTCTGTAGGAATCTTGAAATCTTCTAAGGCCTAAGCTTACGTACTTCAGCGTCATGAACAAATGCGTGTACTGTGCAGTTAGCCTTAATAATTAATGACACTATTATTCTAATGTGAGATTGTACAACACGACAAATTGAGAGACATTCATCATATTGTACTAATGTCCAATATTGTCAGTCAAGAAACTGAATCTTTTCCAAAAGTTCTGTTACAAAATTAGATTCGTCCACTCCTCTAAATGAAATATCTTTTTCTAAGCTTGCGACTAATGCAGCCTACATTGCTGACTCTTCTCTCCGGCCTTTCTTCAAATCAGGTGGCTCTCTTCGATGTGATGAAACAGATAAGTACGAAGGACAATTATGAAAGAGGGAATGGCCCCTTCACGTAGCTGCGGTACTGTCAGCCTTGCGTTTAAGAGTTGTTCCAGTTTTATTTCATCAAATTACCAAGTTTCCCACCTAATATCCTCGGGTACAAAATATAGGCTGCAAACCTGATAAAAGATTTGCAAATTTCAACTAGTGCCTAGTAGCAAGTGTTATAATAACAATTATATTTATACAGTAGTTAAATTGATCAAAATTAAAGAGGCAAATTATGGTTAAGTTCTCTTTTTCTTTCGAAATGTAGTGAACTTTCCCAATATTTTGTCCACAAAAAGATATGTGATACATGAAAACTACATGATATATGATACTCCCTGGCTGCTTTATGTTGAAGTGTAGTTATCCCTCTCGATTATGCGAAGCCATTTTGAACTTTGAAGATAGGTGGTCATCCTTAGGGAATGAGAAAACGCTAGCTGTTGACCCGGTTTTATAAGTCCCCTTGCAGTTGGGAACCACACAACGGTAAGGCATTGTGGCGCACAGTATGCTATTTCATTAATCTGTGCTCAAATCTTACTTGTGGAAGAGGAAAGATGAGTCTTTTAATATTGGTACAGCATGTGTTTATGAGCATCGAAACGCAGTAATGCAATGAGGGTAGGTTAGTTATAAATTCCTTCTGGAGGTTTCTGGTTTGTACCTGTAACTCCTAGAATACCAGGCCAGTCTAATTATATACACCTTAACCAATTTAGGCCCAGTATGGTTTGTCCCGTACCTTTGATTACTGTCAGTGTTAACTGTAATATATGAAGGTTTAGGTAAACGTGGTTCAGGCTTGCCGTTGTTTGTTGTTATCTTCCCAGAGGGGTAATTGAATCATAATTACTTCACCATATATGAATAGAGTATACTGTATAGCAGGGTTTTCAACCTTTTCCTCCCCACGTACCCTTTTGGGTATTTGTAATGTCAGTAATGTACCCCCTTCACTTTGTACAACGTGGAAAACAAAACCAACTCAGACAACTGTACAGAGGGGAAGTAAGAACATGACTCTCTTGACATACTCAGTAATATTGTCAACATAAAGAATTCCATAAAAAATAAACAGTTTTTTTTAATAGTTATTTACCTCTGGCTATGCATTAAGTTTTTAAGGTTACGGTACGGAGCTGCAAAAACAAATTATAATATTATTGCATCAGCTGCAAAGGTAGTTAATGAAATGGCTGAAACTGTTTTCATTAATAACTATCCTAATTGGCCGAGGAGCAGTTTTTACTAATGCACATTGAAGTCGGCATCTGACATTCATTTGAGTGCCATGGGAAGATCATACCCCCTGACAGACTCTTGGCGGTTACGTGTACCCCAGGTTGAAAACCCTTGCTGTATAGTGTAGGCCAGGCTACTTTACATGTATAATATGTACCTTAGTGTCACAGGCTATGATAATGCTTGTTTGTGTTATTCAATTTCTCATTGTACTGAATTATTAGAAGTCAGTATGCATAAACCTCTAGAATTAGCTGAAATTAATAATTACTACACCATATATGGGATAATTTCAAGATTAATGTACCCCACAACTTTTCAAGACAGTTTTGTACCACATTGATTTATATATATATATATCATTCGAGCTACAAATGTCCTTTAATATCTAATTCGCTCTACCTCGGAATTGATATATTTTCATATATGTACCGAGGGGGAATTTTTAGTTGATAATAATTTCGTACCCCCATGGGATCGAACCACCGTCCAGTTGGACGGGGAACGAAATCAGGATCGGATTGTGACGCTACCGAAACGGCTATCAAGAGAGGCTAAAGGTTTATATCGATTCTGACCATTTCAAATCAACGTTGATCTCGTTGTATTTGGAATTAGAATCGATATGGAACCCCCTCCACCATGCTAGCCGATTCGAGCGTTTGACCCACGCAGCCTTATTATGAATATTTATCACATCACCGTGATTCATATAAATCATTCGAGCTACAAATGTCCTTTAATATCTAAAGGCTGTGTGGGTCAAACGCTCGAATTGGCTAGCATGGTGGAGGGGGTTCCATATCGACTCTAATTACAAATACAACGAGATTGACGTTGATTTGAAATGGTCAGAATCGATATAAACCTTTAGCCTCTCTTGATAGCCGTTTTCGGTAGCGTCACTGTCCGATCCTGTTCCCCGTCCAACTGGACGGTGTTCGATCGATCCCATGGGTACGAAATTATTATCAACTAAAATTCCCCTCGGTACATATATGAAAATATATCAATTCCAAGGTAGAGCGAATTAGATATTAAAGACATTTGTAGCTCGAATGATTTATATGAATCACGGTGATGTGATAAATATTCATAATAAGGGCTGCGGGGTGGGCAAAACGGCCGAATCGAAGGCGGAGCATGGTGGAGGGGGTTCCATATCGATTCTAATTACAAATACAACGAGATCGACGTTGATTTGAAATGGTCAGAATCGATATAAACCTTTAGCCTCTCTTGATAGCCGTTTCGGTAGCGTCTGCTCCCCGATCCTGATTTCGTTCCCCGTCCAACTGGACGGTGGTTCGATCCCATGGGGTACGAAATTATTATCAACTAAAAATTCCCCTCGGTACATATATGAAAATATATCAATTCCGAGGTAAAGCGAATGGATATTAAAGGACATTTGTAGCTCGAATGATTTATATGAATCATGGTGATGTGATAAATATTCATATATATGTATATATATATATATATTATATTTATTACATATATATATTTATATATATATATATATATATATATATCAATTATATAATATATATATATATATATATATATATATATATATATATATATATATATAATATATATATATATCTATATATATATATATATATATATATATTTATCTATATATATATATATATATATATATATATATATATATATTTATCTATATCTAATATTTATATATATATATATATATATATATATATATATATAATATATATATATATATATATCCATATATATAATGAAAATTAAGAAACTCTGACAAAACCTAAAGAAGGAACAAAAATGTTTCTTGTGAGGATGTGATGTCTTTAGAGTTACAAGGTGAAACTAAAGTATTGTCCTACACAATGGGGTTAGGTTTCAAAATCTCTTTTGGTTGAAAAAAAGTATCTCGAATTTAGCCTAGCCTATACCATACAGAAGACTCAATACATATATGCTGGGTAATCATGTCAAGATTAGCAAACTCACTATTTTTCAAGACAATACTATAACCACTTTGATTTATATATATATATATATATATATATTTATATATATATATATATATATATATATTATATATATATATATAGTGAGTTTGCTAATCTTGACATGATCCCTGTATATGTATTGAGTCTTCTGTGTAGTATAGGTTTGGCTAAATTCGAGATACTTTTTTTCAACAAAGGGATTTTGAAACCTAACCCCATTGTGTGTAGGACAATACTTTAGTTTCACCTTGTAACTCTAAAGACATCACATCCTCATAAGAAACATTTTTGTTCCTTCTTTAGGTTTTGTCAGAGTTTCTTAATTTTCATAATCTGAAGGTGTCCAACTAACTTTTCTTGATCCCCCTCTGAAGTCTGGATTTTCATCACAGCTGCATGGTCTATGCTGTGTGCATCTTATTTCCTTACCTTTGTGCTTGGCTCCAGTGCCTTTATATGGACATCTTTTTCTAAAATGTCCTCGAGATCCACACTTAGCACAATGTTTATTAGGTACTGGAGAATTGCTTTTTCCAACTACATGTTTATAAGCAAACTATACATTCACCCTTCCCCCCCAAAAAAAAATTACCTACCTCTTACACTCAGGCCAAGAATTTACAACATTGACATATCATCACGTGTAATAATACTATTTAGATCTCTCAGTTGCCTTGCTCTTGATTCATGAGACGTATATATCTAATACTATTTAGATCTTTCAGTTGCCTTGCTCTTGCTTCATGAGACGTATATATCTCAAGAAATTTATCCAATAATAGATCACTGTGTTAAAAGGCTACCACGAAGCTGCTTACTAGTTACTCCGCAAATAACCGTGTCTATGGCCATTCTTCATACAATTCTGGCAGGAAATCGAGGACGGCGTCTGCTTTCTACGTTTCTGCTCCGAAAAACCATGCTTCTGGGTGGAGGTGTGAAAGGCGGGTGTTGTATGGAGTCTGCTGTGAGGTTTTCACTGATGCCGTAGGGTAGTGTTGCTGGCGGGACCACACTGGGTGTGGAATGTGGATGAGCGAACAAACAAACATAGAAGTATTAAATTTTTTGAAATGCGGGGATAATAAAAAATGGGTTATCGATGGGTAACTCGTGCACATAAGGTATCCTTGTTTAAAGGAGTTGTATTGTATACATGAATTATGTTACTGACCTCAGAAGTTGTAAGGCTATGATCGTATACATGTTTGGATAGTGAGATTGATACTACATGATAATATGCAAAGGAAAACCTTTATTAACTGATACAGTACAGTTAACCAATGTGGAAGACATAATTACATTATTGCATTTAGGTATGTGATTATATAAAGCTTCTCATTCATTTGAACTTATACAGCAAGACCCGTGATCTTTAACTGCTTCTGACAATATAATGAGAGCATTCGTTGTTTCTTTGTGTAGTTGATTCCAAATATCGGTTTTGGTCAGGTTTACTTTAGAAAAGAGGCGTTCCGTTTCTGCATTGGAGATTGGGAGGGACAACAACAGAAAGGCCAAGTTTGTTAGCAATTATAAACGCAGGTTTCATTCATAATGTGTGATTTCGGGTAATGTTTTATAGTTCTGGTGGTACATGTACATAATCCAAGCTCCTCCATTCTAAATCTAGTTTCTGAACATCATCACAACGGATTCTAGGGAAAGCCTGTACTAATTCTTGTAAGCTTGTCATGCTCAACCTAGAATTTAAATTTAACAGCTTCCTAGGGAAGACCTTTGCCACAACGTATCATTCAAATCAAATCTCTTTTTCATTTGCTGACACATGGTAATCATGAAATTCCTACAGCGTTCTTTCACGTAATTTACTACATTCTGGTCCCTGTATTCAATTTTATGCTGCAGTTGATGTACGGGTGATCTTAGGTATATATTGGGGAGGTGTATATGTTTGCCATTGTCAGTGGGATCAAAGGTCATTAAGTCTGTTTTTTCACAAGATCTGGTGTGCAAAATGATCCTAGAATGTCTCTGTAAAGTTTATCAAGTGTGTCATACAGTAAATAAATTGTTGGCGACTCCCTCTGGATAAGTAATTAGCATTATTGATCATTAGTAAAATATAATTAAGAAATTTGTAAAACATAAATATTGATGGATCATTGAGGCACATGTTTATCATATTGATGGACGTTAGTTTATCCTCGATTTCTTCTTGCTTAAAATAAATTTTAAGTGGTTCCCACTTCTCTAGTACACGTTTAACAGCACTGTGCAATGATAACCACCGTGTCTGGAAAGGGTGGAGCATCTTGTGTGGTTTTGTTTCTGCTAGTGACTGAAACTTTGAACCCCCCCTGATCCCAACTCCTTGACGAGGTGGGGGGCTTAGGGATCCACTGCAGAGAGAGTATGCCCCTTTATGCTACGCTCTCTGCTGTGGATCCAACTGAACATTGGACCTTTTAACTCCTTTACTCCTCCTCCTTTTAAATTTCCCCATTTCACTTCTCCTCCTTTCGTTGACGACCTTGGCATAGTTTTGGATATTGAATTGACTGCTCTTTTAACTTGATGGAGGGTGGAGTTGGACGGCATGCCACTCCACCCGTAAAAACTAGAGTACCTGACGTGGTTGAGCAGGGGAAGGGGGAAATTTTTATGTCAAGCCATGCCTGCAGTGCTGGTCCGATCTCATGGGACTGACGACCTTAAGCATTGTTTGGGTATGGCGTATATCCAGGTGAGTGTCCCAGGGCAGTTACCATGGTGTAACAGTATTGCTCCTCCCCCAGTCGGGCCTCCCTGGTGAGAGGGACCTCATCCTGGACGAAATTTAAATCTTAATTATATGGAAAATTTACCAAACCCCCTCACGACTTCTGGAACGGATTTGGACCACTCTGAAGAAAGCTCAAGTCACAAAGACCAGGTTGGTATTAAAACTTTAATACCATATACCAGACCAAGGAAACCTAAGTACCGACATGACCCAACTTTGACTCACTTGACTCCCTCTTTGGGAGTGGAAGTTGGTCAAGGTTTCTTACTATGGAAGCAGAACAAAATATTTCAGCTTTGAAATTGGAAAATTGCTTATTAAATAGCCATCCAACGGCAGAAATGTCGTTCAGAAAAATAAAAGAAAAGACTTGGCTTTATAGAAGCTACAAACAAAAAGTCAGTCTGAAGATTATTTGTCTTTAAAAACAATAGATAACATTATTGTCAAAGTAAAAAAACATGATAATATGAACAGTATCCAGGGTACCATCGTACTTCCTGACAATAACGACGAGCCAATAAATAAGAAAATGCTGTTAGACTCTCTCAAAAAGAGATACCCCAAGGTAGAGGATTGCGAGGATTTATGATGCAATAAGCAAAAGAGGTAATAAACAAATACTAAAATAGCAAAAATAAAATTTGAGGGTTCAGATCTACCTCAAAAAATAAAAATTCTAGGTCAAAATAGAGAATTAAGCGACCCAATATTCCAAAGCCACTGCAGTGTCAAAATTGCAGTAAGTATGGACACACAAAGAGAAATTGTAGGAATGAACCGGTGTGCGCTTACTGTGGATCTACAGAACACACCACCAAATGGAACCCCGTGCGGTGAACCTAAGTGTGTAAACTGTGAGCAGAATCATCATGCAAGATCCAAAGAATGCATGCATTACATATACAACACTGAACTAAAAATGTTAAAAGAAAGGACAGGCATGCCTATAGCAGAGGCTAAATTAGAATTAAAAGTGAGAGGAATTCAAGATCCTGCTAAGAAACGTACATATTCCTCTATAACGGGAACCAGTAATGAAACAAAAAAACATACAGATAGAAGTAACAAGATGCAACAAAGTAGATCTCAAGAAGAAGTCTGTAATATGCAGGAAAAAACTAAGATAGTAATCAGGAAACAAGTGCAAATGAATTAGATAATATTCTATCAAATTCATTTGAGGTGTTAATGCATTATAGAAAAGCACAAGAAAATACTATCACAGAGGTGGAAGTAGGAAGTTGTGATGTACCGAAAATTAAAGAAAAAAAAAGACCTTTAGAGAGAACACCACCAAAAACAAAGAAACCAACTATAATCAGAGAAACATCGGTCAAACCAAAAACCAAAGATATGAAGAAAGAACAAAAACAAAATGTGGACATACCTTTATCTCCTAAAATAATAATAAACCTATGGATGCAGAGATCCAAAAAACCAAAGAAGTGGAGGAGAACATCACCATGGATGATGGTGACTATGTCAAGGGTGATGAGATTACTCCATCACCAATAATCGGTACAATAAGAACAAATAAAGAGTATATATACATGACAACACATGTGGCTGCAATGATTGCTTCATTGCATTGTGCAAAAGATAACAAAAATATTACAAAAGATTACTTAACAAATGATTATAAGAAATTTTATGAAATATAGAAAGAAAGAGGCCACCGATTTAAACACCCATGAAAAAGGGATGTATGTGCATTGAAGCACTTAAAATATTATAAAGATAAACAACTGAATGTGGTAAATAAAATTTTAGAAAAAATTCAAGTTGATGATAATACAAAAAAAGAAAACAAAATACGACCGATATAACATAATATTTTCAATAGTTATATTATACAATGGAACGTGAATGGTCTACAGACCAGATTACACCTGGGAGAAGTACAAAGGTTATTAAAGGAATATGAACCAATGATATTATGTCTACAACATGTCAATAATACAATTCCAACAATAGGTAAATATACCTTAATATCAACATCACAGGTAGAAGAAGGAAATTTAGGTACAGCCATATATGTACATAACAAAGTATGTTATGACAAAGTACCTGTAAACATAGCTGACCTCCAAATATCAGGTATTAAAATTCGAATTAAAAACTATAATTATATCATTTATAATTTATACAACCAACCAAATAAAAATTACAATATTGATAAACTTAGAGAATTACTTAAAAATGCCAAAGAACCTATGTTAATAGTAGGGGATTTTAATGCTCACAACCCAATATGGGACTGTAACTGTTCAAACTCAAATAGAGCAGGAAGTAAAGTAGAAGAACTTATAGATTCAAATGACATATGTTGTATAAATGATGATGAAGTTAGCACATATTATTCAAAAACACATGGAACATTTTCCTCTGTAGACTTAACTCTATGTTCAACAAGTATAGTTGACAGATTAGATTGGAACACAATGATGACTTGTACACCAGTGATCATTTCCCAATATTAATTTCCTTTTTACAAAATACCCAGCAAAACACGTTCCTCACTATAAATATTTATAAAGCAGACTGGGAGCAATATGAAATGCATACTAGAAGTATACCACCATTTGAATATCTAAAAGACCATAATGAAACTAATAAGTTTCTTGTTCATTTCATCAAAAAAAAATGCTGCTGATAAAGCAATACCAAACTCAAAACACCCCATCCAACAAAACACAAAGTTCCATGGTGGTCCGAAAAGCTAACAGAATTAATAAATATAAAACACTCAATAGGGAGACGATTGGATAATTGAATAGAAAGTTCAGTAAAATAAATAAAACATTACCAATATTAGAAAGTACTTTACAAAAAATGATTATATTGTTACTAGAAATTGAGGCATTAAAACCTATATACAACAAAATATCTGCAAAATTTCGAAAGGAAGTAATTCAAGGAAGAATAATTTCATGGAGGAAATATGTATCAGATCTCTCTAATAATACTCCCCATAAAAAAAAATATGGGAAAAAAATTCAGGAAAATAAATGGTACCCATATGAAAACCACCAGGACATGCCATATTAAAAGACCGGGAAAAAGAATACTCGATCCAAAAGAAATGAGTAATATAATAGGAGAAAACTTAGCGAATGTAAGTAGTGACAGAAATTTAGATGATCACTTCCGCATAAAGAAAAATAATATAGAACTAATAACAATAAATTTCGAAACAATAGAAGACATATATTATAATAGAAAATTTAATATGGAAGAGTTTGAATATGCTCTCACTAACAGCAATAAATCTGCTCCTGGAGGTGACAATATTTGTTTTGAGATGATCTGCCACTTAGCACCTCTGGCGAAGACATACTTGTTACAATTTTATAATCTTTATGGCTTAGAAATTTATTTCCTGATGAATGGCGTAAAGCTATAATTATTCCTATCCCCAAACTGGAAAAGATCCAAGTGATGCAAATAACTACAGACCAATTTCTCTAACAAGTTGCTTGTGCAAGTTACTAGAAAAAATGGTAAATGCTCGATTAACATGGCACATTCGAGAAAATAAAATCTTGACTCCCACTCAATTTGGGTCACAGTGCAACAGATCTACGTTAGATTCTCTCTCTAACCTCGAAGACCATATACGAAAGGATTTGGAGCGAAAGCAAATAAACGTAGGCAGTCCTTTTTTGACATCGAAAAGGCTTATGATACTACCTGGAGGTACCCTATATTAAAAACTACAAAATAACAACATTCGTGGACATTTACCTAGGTTCATCCAAAACTTTTTAACAAATCGTAGCTTTCAAGTGAGAATCGATGATGTATTATCGAGAACATTTCCACTTGAAAATGGTGTTCCACAGGGAAGTGTCCTTAGTGGCACACTGTTTACCCTGGCAATTAATGATATTAATAAAAATCTACCCACTGGAATTAAAAGCAACCTTTACATGGATGATTTTGCCATATATTATTCAGCCTCTCGTATTAAACATGCAGAACGCATCATTAATAAAAGTATTATAAAAATAAATGAATGGACCTCATCTGTAGGATTTAAGTTATCCATACATAAGACTCAAGCAGTAGTATTTTATAAAGATAAAAGATGGATGAATGATGAAGTAATAGATTTAAAAATCAGAAATCATAGTATACCAATTAGACAAACTGCAAAATTTTTAGGTTTAGTGTTTGATACTCACTTAAACTGGAAACCACACACAACATACTTGAAATCAAAATGTAAAAAAGCATTAAATCTAATTAGAAAATTATCAAACACTAATTGGGGAGCCGATAGACAAACCCTTACATTACTGTACAAAGCAACAGTCCTATCTATAATTGATTACGGTAGTGAAGTATATGGCTCGGCGTCAGACGCAGCACTGAAAAAGTTGGACCCAGTTCATAATGAGGGCCTTAGAATATGTTCAGGAGCCTTTAAATCATCACCGACCTCTTCCTTACAGGTTGAATGTGGTGAACTACCTCTCTCTCTCCATAGAGAGCTAGTTATAATGAAGAGTGCTCTGAGAATTAGGACAAGTGATTCTCCAACAAAAAAATTATTTGAACTCAGAGATATTTTTATAAACATCAATCATCCACCCCCTTTTCCAATTAGAGCTAGAAGACTGTTTGAGTCACTAAATGTGAATATACAAATTCCTCCAGTAGTAAAATTACCTCCGCCTTGGACAATGAATAAAATGAAAACTTGCACACAATTAAAATATTTATCAAAAAAAATACTTATATACGCCATCACACCATAGACAACACAATAGAACATATGAACCGAAAAGGTCCACATTATGCAATATTCACAGATGGATCTAAATCGGAACATGGAGTGGGATATGCTGCAGTGTCCCAGGACAAATCATACCAATTCTCTCTTCCTAATACAGCTTCAGTATTCACAGCAGAACTTTGCGCAATAGCCTCGGCCATAAAAATAATTAAAGAAACATCACTCAATAATTTTGTGATTTTAGTGACTCGAGAAGTGCCATAGAAGCCCATCCAGAGTTTATCAAACCAAAAAATAATATAGTACAACAAATTAATTATCATTCATAAATTAGATATTATTGGGAAAAAAGTAGAAATATGTTGGATCCCTGCCCATGTAGGGATCAAAGGAAATGAAGAGGCTGACAAAGCAGCCAAAGAAGCAATTCAAATGACAAGATCAAGTGTGAATCTCCCAACGAGTGATTATGTAACATACTTAAAGATGGGTATTTTAAGGAAATGGCAACATATTTGGAATGAAGAGTCAGAAAATAACAAATTAAAGCAAATAAAACCTGATGTTGGAAAGTGGAGTTCATCATATCAGAGAGAGAGACATGAACAAGTAATTCTGACACGTCTCCGTATAGGCCATACCCGTCTGACACATGGACACTTAATGAGCAGCCCACACGACTCTGCTCCAGAGTGTTCGGAGTGCAAGGAGTTGGTAACAGTCAGACATGTCTTGTGCGAGTGTCCAAAGTATGACCAGCAGAAACTGTCAACTTTTGAAATAAGACAATAAAAGAAATTTTGTCAGAATCTTTTACATTTTCGGTAGTTCCGATTTTGACTTTTTTGAGGAACTGCAATTTAATTGATAAAATATAAAACATTGGTGTTTTTAGTGAATTTTAAAACATTTCAAAATGTTAAAACTAATTCTGAATTTTAATATACCGTTTTAGTATGTATGTAAGGGAACATGAGTAAAAGTATTTATTGTGTGTGTGTTCTAGTATGAAAGCATTTGCCATGGTGCAATTTATTTATTTATCCTGAATGACCAACTTGGTCCCAGCTCTGGCCTAAGAGCTAGACCTGGCATTTTATCTAATCCTTCGGGCCAGCCCTAGGAGAGCTGAAAATCAGCTCAGTGGTCTGGTTAAACTACTTTTATAATAATAATAATGAAACTTTGAAAACTCGTATTTCCCATGCCTCAGAAGCACATAAGGCAAAAGAATGACTTGCACATTTAAAAATTACTATGCCAGGTACACTCAGTTTAAGTCTACTGCAAAGGGAATTGTGCTCTCCCATAATATTGGCAGCCCCATCAGCAGCAAACCCAATGAGGTTGTAATTGGGATTTGGAGGATGTCAAGTGTGTACATTAAGAAGCTATACAGGTTTTGACCAGTCGAACCTTCTACCTCACCACCTTTGTACATGTCTACAAGCTGTAGCATGCACATTCTAATCCGACACTTCTCATGATCATAAAATCGTACAAGCACAGCTAAGCACTTTGACGCACTGGTATCTGTCGACTCATCTATGATGATGGAAAATTTATTTACCCTAAGTTTTTCAACTAACTCTTCCGTCATGCAGTTGCTTAGGCTCTAGTAATTTCTGTACAACGAGTATTTTTCATGCAAATCCTTGGGCAATGGCGGCATCTGGAAACATAACTTTAAAAAGGTCCACTAGGTGATCAGCAGTCATGAAGGATAGGTAGGTTGTGGGCGGCAAGGAAGCATGCAAAAAGAATGCATGCCTGAGCCACCAGAAGACTTTTAGACGACCAGCACCCTCCTGCTCCTGTTGCTGTACCCTGGCCCCTTCCAAGTGCTGCTGCTCCATCAGGCTCAATTGAAGATGAGATGTCTGGAGGATAATATACAGTACATATCATCAGGATACGTTCATTGGTCGTGCAATACCAGAGTTCTTTAGAACAAAAGAGCGTACTTGACTATGCACACTTGTCTTTTGTTCATTGAACGACAAACATGTAATAAAAATTTCTAATGACAATTTTTTTTTAATGAAACCATATGAGAGTCAAAGGCTTTCAGTTTACAAACCCATTCTGTATGCCACAAATATAATACATACTACTCTTGCCTACTACTAATAAACATATACATATCACGAATGCAACCATTGAAATTGTCTTACTTTGTGTCGTTTGATAGTTGACAACTGCATTCATCTCCGTCTTGCACGTGTTGCAAAATGCCCTTGTTGGATCACCGTGAACAGAAGCAAGCCATGGCTGGAAACTAGCATTCCATAGCCACTCTTGATGTAGCTTCCGTTTAGTGGCCATACAGCTTGATTCTTTGTAGCTTTAACACCCGTCTCGGAATGGAAATTGAAAACCACTGATATTGATTACGAAAAACTTAAAAACTTGATTCTCCTACAGACTGATGGTAACATAAACGATCTTAGAGGCAAGATAAAATGTATTGGAGTTTCAGCTAAAACTACAAGGAGTTTTCTTCTGTTAGTAGAAAACGAAATTTTTAAATATTATTGTAACTCAAATCTTCATTATATCTCTAGTTCCATAATTTAAATACAGTCAATAAATAAGCTCCAACTTACCTTTGTTTGGAAGGAAGATGAACGATGGAACCCCGGAAAATATATCCTTCTTTGAAATCACAGTGAAAACTTGACAGATGACAGCTATATGACAGTCACTATGCTGCAGCTCCTCCCATGTAAACATTACGTCATATTTCCTGCCATAATTAATAATAAATAAAATCATCATGTATTGGTAAGGGTGATTAAAAAAAACAAATATACTGGGGTAAATTTAATTACAAGTTTGATGCTAATAGACTCGATTTTTGTATGTGTTATTTATTATTACCACAGTGTTATGGTTATGAGGACAGAATAGTCACGGGACATAGACGATGCTCCCTTGTTACCATATAGCAGACATTACCACGGATTGTCAACCCGTATGGGTCGTGGTGGTGGTGTGGTCGGTCATCTTTCCAGTGTCGCCAATGTTAGGGACAAACGAAAGTGTTGTCTGTGACTTACTGATTTATTCATATGTTTGACACTGGTCAATAGCTCGTGCGAACCGCAAAATAGTCTTGACCTCTCAACTGAAAGCTAAATCCAGAATATAGAAACAACAGGTAGTCCCATGCGTAGGTCCGGTGTATTTCTATGTAACCGACCAAATGACAACTTACAAAAGGAAATGAACTGTAAAGCAATTCAAGAGGTCCCAAGTGCGTACAAGGACGAGACAGGGAAGGTTAAAAAACCCTGGAAAAAAAAAAACCATGACATCTGTCTCCAGAATCCTGTCAGTCACTAAAAGTTTTACGCAACATTTCGCCTATTCGATTTCTCCAGTATCGATCGATATTCATATGAACTTCAATATTTCATATGCCCAAAATCGCATTCATCGCTGAAATCTATGGAGGGATATTTATTAAATCGCATTTCAAAGTGCAACAAAGGCAATTATTCTTATGTTTACATCAGTAAAGTGTCTCTTCGACCGGTTTGGGTGACCTCTCAAAATCATTTGCGCAAATGTGTCCTAATTCGTCGTCGCTAGAGCGGAACTACCTTGTCATTACTATATCGTGGCTGAATCCTTGATGAGAGAGCAAAGAGTTGTTTCTCTAATTTTGATCAATGAAATATCAGAAGTCAAAGTAAAACTTGCAAAACTCACATAGATCCCAAAGATTTTAGCATTATAGGTAAAAAACCCAAAATATTGACGGATTAACTGCTCTTGAATCTATTGATTAATTTAACGGTCTCCGCTCTTAATCAACCCAGGTCTTTACTGCTTAATCCAATTGTTTCAGTCCGTTGCTTACATCCCTTTCTTCCTTCCTGTTTCTGTACCTGGTGCCAGTCCTTTTCACACTGCTGGTGTGGGTGGGTGTCCTGTGTGGTACGTTGCCTCTCTCCCTTATTTGAATGTTCGATTTTTAATTCAAATATTTTAATGGTTTGGTTTTAATTCAAGTTTTAAACCTTTTAGTATGTCTATTGTTATCTTTCTGTTCTGTTAATTCCAATATGGTGGTAGTAAAAGTATAATATGAGTACCCTCTGCTGATTATACGCAATTATCTTATAACTTGTTTGTCATTTCAGCCTGGAATATGTATCGAAAGTTGCGAAACATTGGCATCTGAATACATAGGATATGGATAAGAGCGCCTATCCTTTACTCAAATATGGCTTTTATATACGTATATATATATATATATATATATATATACATACATATATAATATATATATATATATTATACTTATACATATAATATATATATATATATATATAATATATAATAATCTATTTATATAACCAACATATACATATATTTATTAGTTAGTAAGTAAAAGATAACACTATATATAAAACTATATGTATGTATGTATGTGTGTGTAAAGGTGAAATATGTTGATGTCGAGTTATGCCAAGTATGTTGTCTAGTTAAAAGGCCAGATATTATGTCATTAGTTATTTTGGCTTTGGCGAGGGCTGTAATGCAAGGATATTGATTGATTGATGAGGTATTGAGAGTTTAGAAGGAAGTAACTGATGGTCAAAAAGCGTATCTGTTATAACGTAGCAGGACAGTATTGTATTGTGTAGAGACGGGTGTTGATATGCTGCTAAAGACTTTTGAATGTCTTTTTCCTTCTTGATGCAGGGTTGAATATAGAATTATAATTTATTTCTTCTGAAGGTACGTTATTGCTTGGGACATTTTTTTAATGTTAATAGTATTTTGCATTTTTGCATCAAAGTTCTTTGTGTATAGTATTATACAAAAGCTAATTTATTTAACTTTAGTTCACGTATCCATTGACATATTTCATTAACGAGATAGGTTTAAATTAATCGCCGAGAGAAAACATTATATTACTCCGTGTTATGGAGTTAAAAAGATACTTTAGGATAGGGATGAGTAGTTATAAAGAGACAAGAATTTCGTAACCAATACACGATTCGAGGATGCACAAAATTTCCTTTATGCGCACTTACGTGAGCGTTTGCACAGGCATTATACTTGTGAGGGAGAATTAGCTAAATAGAGAAATGCCTTTAGAAGTTGACAGTACGTCAGACGGCCCGGTTACGTGACTTACAGTTGTCACGGAATGTTTTGGAATAAAATCGTCCGCCCTCTGTTACCCATGAATATTGACAAGAGCAGTTAAGGTAATTAGAGACCTGTGCGTTTTCTTTATAAAGAAAATTAAAGCTAATACTGAAGAGGAAGGGAGAATTTTGATAATGAAAAGGAACGTCAACATATCCGATTATTTTTCTCGAGTAATGCATATGAAGATAGTGACTTTGACGATGGTAATACCGCAGCTAGGTCGGTGAGAAAATGAAACTACTTTAAATCCTGAAAATTATACTAAAGTTACGTTTTCAATTTAAATCTAGGTGCATTATATCAAATTATCATGTGTAGAGAAAATACGTTATCTCAGTGCCTGTCTGTCTTAGCCTGTGAACAGGGAACGCTCACTTATTATTATTATTTTAGTAGATGAAACCTATTCGCATGGAAACAAGCACACAAGGGCCATTGACTTTAAATTCAAGCTCCCAAAGAATGTTGGTTTCAACCTCTCACCGCGGACCCCACACTGCAGCAGTAACTTATCATGATGCAGAGTCAGTGATTTTTCATCGCCCCGGGGGAGGGGATAGGATAAAAGAGCGCACATTTACAACACAACAAAATTCTAATTTGTTATAGAAAGCAAAACAACACTAAATTTTCTGATGAAATGCCAGATGCTAGTATGAAATTGAAATTATTTACATTTAAACGGCAAGAATTACTTTATTCGGCTTAAATTTTTACGATAAAAGTTTAAGTAGTGAATTGCTTGTCTTGGAAACGAGAATGGCTTGCAGGGGTAATTCTGCGCCTGCACTAAGAGACTACAGGAGGTAGCTACAGTTGCCAACACGAGAGCTAAAGTCTAAACGAATTCCCCAAACACTTCACAGACAAAAGAATTGTACACTTCCTTTGCCGTAACTATCAGACGAAAATAATCCTAACTAGCTAATCTTGCTAATACATGCAATGAATCCCTGGCGAAGGACCTCCTAGTTCCAACTAACACTTTCTGGCATCTAACACACTTGGTGGTGTACGAGCTACAAGCTACAACAGAAGGTTCACGGGCATTAATTTGTGCGCTGCTATATAAAAACTTTTGGCGCTCACGTCTTTACGCACTAATATCTCTGAGAAAAACACACTTATTTTAAACACATCTTAAATAACTACCTAACGAACCTTAATGCTAACAATGGTGATAATAATGATAAGAATAACAATACCGTCTGCCCGACTCGTGTCCTGCTTCCTTGCTACGTATTATTTACGCTTTTTATGATTTGCGCTTTGTAAAAAATAATTTACTGTTTATGCTTGTAAGGGATAATGTGATTTTTTTCACCTTTTAAACGGTCATACTGGCAAGATTGTCACTTTTACGTGTAGGATGTCTTGGATGGTTTTTTTGTGAATTAAATATTATTCCTTGCTGCACATGTAAGGATATGGAGTAAAATGAAGTGCTTTTAACTTACCTTGAGTTAGTAAACTGTTTACTGCTTTAAAGTCGCCATGAAACCAGCCAGGTAAATCTTAATTAGTTTATTTACACAAAATTGAATATCCTGAGACAAATGGAACGACAGATAAGCCACGTGGTTAGGGCACAGAGTACTGTTAAATTATTCCATTATTTACAGTAACATGAGAGACTGGCCGAATTAACCCTATGTGGGCTGGTTTCCGAAAGTTTGATCATAGCAAGGCTGCAGGAAGGCATGGAGCCGGCAGTTGGAAACCTGGAAGTGAATTCCAGGTTACACACAACACAAAACAGACTTTTTGCACAACAAGGTAAAGTAGGTCTTAAGACTAGGCCTAGAAGTACCTACATAGCTGCCCATTTTCTCTTGTGATATGTCCCTAATGCTTAACGAATTAGTAACCTCCCACACTAGCCACGAATGAACCGGAAATTCCTATCCCTTGTCTGGCCTGGTCTATGCTGATTTCCCTAAATCTCGCCCAAAGTCAGCTGATGTTTGGGGGGGTAAGATGGCTGCCGCTTCTAGCTTCATTTTAATTTTGAAATACTGGCAAGGCAAGGTGAGGAAAAATGTATATATATATATTATATATATATATATATATATATATGTATATATATATATATATATAAAGATATATGCCACGAAGGAAAAATAAACGAAGGAGGATCTGCCAAGATCTTTCGACGTTAAAAGTCCTTTACTGAGGCAGAGACTGACATACATATGAGAAAAGACATACAAGGAGATTCGTATACTGACAGTTAGGGATTATAAAGAGATTAGTACCTAGAATCCGACACACCTGGAAGATAAGAAACCTTCCCAAACAAGCATAAACAATGGGTGCAATTAAAGGTTTAAGACAATCATCTCAGATACAATTTCAAGACAATTAAAGGATTATAGGTGACAGCTATTCAGAACTTGGTAAACAAAACCATATTCACAATACATGTCAGACATACATTACAACAAAAATAATAACTCTAAGGCAACTGATTTTTATTTATTTAAGTCAGTAATTATATCTTTGAGGTCATTCTTAAACATGTTACAGATACAAGGGTCTAAATGAAAAAGGCCACGACTAACATTGAAATTACAATGAAAAGTAAGTTGCATTAAAGCAGGTTCTAAAAGATTTCATGATAAGACATCTCTTGACCTTGCAATTACTGAACTATCAACCCAATTTATTCAGTAGTTGTTTTCACTTAAATGAATGAATATTGCATTAGATTTTTGCCCAGTTGTAATGTATGTCTGACATGTATTGTGAATATGGTTTTGTTTACCAAGTTCTGAATAGCTGTCACCTATAACCCTTTAATTGTCTTGAAATTGTATCTGAGATGATTATCTTAAACCTTTAATTGCACCCATTGTTTATGCTTGTTTGGGAAGGTTTCTTATCTTCCAGGTGTGTTGGATTCTAGGTACTAATCTCTTTATAATCCCTATCTGTCAGTTATACGAATCTTTTTGTATTGTCTTTTCTCGTATGTATGTCAGTCTCTGCTCATTAAAGGACGTTTAACGTCGAAAGATCTTGCAGATCCTCCTTCGTTTATTTTCCTTCGTTGCATATATCTTTATTTATGGATTTATCACGTTCCTAACCTTCGTGATTCAGTTATACACACACACACACACACACATATATATATATATATATATATATATATATATATATATATATATATGTGTGTGTGTGTGTGTGTGTGTGTATATATATGTGTGTGTGTGTGTATTTACGTTTTTCTCACCTCGCCTTTCTGAAATACTGGCAAGGCGAGGCGAGGAAAAACGTAAATATAATATATATATATATATATATATATATATATATATATATATATATATATATATATATATCACATTATTCCTCGCTTTGCCTGCCAGTATTTCAGAATTAAAATGAAGCTAGAAGCGGCAGCCATCTTACCCCCAACATCAGTTGACTTCGCATAAGAGCCTAGCCATTCTCAAGCTTTCCTCTTGGAGAATGTCAATGAGACTATGTTTACTTTGAAACAAAGCATTCAGCTGATTGAAATAGGTCCAAATATAATTCATGTATGTAAGATAGGCTTTACTATATGGATTATTAAGACCTTTCATTATCAAATCTGCTGAGACTACTTCATCCTCTATTTGCGCTTGGAAGAAAAGTAATTTCAATTCTTCCCATTGACTTAAAATACGTTTCACACACTTCTGTAAAGCAAGCCAGTGTGTGTCAACGGGTCTAAGAATTTTTGCTTTCTCTGATGATAGGTACTGTTGTAATTCAGTTAATTCTGCTTGTCTTTTGGAACTATGACTAAAATATGTTGCTATGTTATGAATCAGATCTTCTGTATCTCCGGGGAAAGTAGCTGCAGCCTAACTTAACTTCAGCTTTCTAGTTTACACTAGACCTAGGTCTAGCATACTTTGAAACACAATGTTCTCTAGGCTACACTAGTCATTTTTCGTCAAGTTAATAATTTAGCATAATCAGTTAAAATTCCCTTTGGTTAGCCTATTTTCCGAGTCGCAAACAAACAAGTAATGGTACGGAAAAATCAGTTTGCCTTCATGTTGATGTTACAAAATTCTTAACTGTAGCCATTCGTCTCTGAATTTCTGCTCGTTCCTATACTGCCTCTTCTTTTTAGGTGTGGAAGGGCCTGCATTCTCTGCATCCACTGGACTAGCACAAATTCTGAGGTTATATCTACTTGTAAACAGTACAAACACACAAAACACCTGTGGCGAGACGAATGACTGAATTGCTAACATTACAGTAAACTAACTGCTGCCCCATCCGCCGGAACACAGTACTCTCGACTTCCAAGTGTTGAACAAGCATTGATACATGTCACGGTCACGATTCAAATTTCAGTTGTGTTAGATTCGATCGGTGGGTGGCACAATAGTTTTCAGTAGCTGCAGCCAGTGAACCGTTGCTTGCAGTAACAATTGCTTTGACATAGCAAAGTTTGAAAAAAATAAGTACATAAATAAATAAATATATAGATAAAAAAAATTAATTTCTTTTCAGGGCTGAAAAGTCCCTACGTTTCCAGCTATTTAACTTGGGTGTCCGTACGTCCCTACAAGCCTGAAAAAATGCAGAAGTGTCCTAACACTGTAAGTCGTTTTGGTTGAAATGAATATTGATAATTGCATATGACATGCCTTAGGTGCCTAGCACGACTCACAAACGTAGTATTAAGGGAAAATTTTGCGCTGTGGACTTACCTTGAGTGAGAAGTATCAATGGAATAGATAAGGTCGCCAGGAAAACCAGTCCGATTACGTTAAAATAATTTTATTTACAAAATTTACAAGGTAAATGAAAATGGCAGCTAGGGCTTATATAAACGTTATGCCAAATGCTAGAAAATGTATAATTACAAATGATAAACCCAACAAGAGATTTACACGTGACACAAGATTTCACGCTTCCTGCGAATGACTTGGCTTGCTAATAATGGAGGTTAATGTCTTCTGCAGCAAGTAGGCATCCTTGGCAAGGAGCAGGGGCCATGGAATTCAGGGTAGCAGGAATCCGGTAGAGTATTCCAGGTTACAATAGAAAAAATACGACGACTTCTCTCGCAAGAGTTATGAATAATGCACTGTGGAGTGAATTTATCATGAAACCTATTCACAATAATGCACTGTGGTAGGAGAACTCTAATTCTTATTTGAATAGTTTAATTAATATCTTTGAACAAGTCTTATCCCTCTTCGAGTTCATTAAAACTGCCAAATGCAGAAGCTAATGCACTAACAGGCATCCTGACGACAACTTAGGTCTGGACTTGAAAAATTGCTTGCAAACAGTTTCCAGGCTGTTTACATAGTCTACAAAGTTTCCAAGAAACTGTTTGCAAACTTTGTTCCTAAACAATGTTTCCTAGTGTGGACAGATGTTAAGGAACATGATCCCCGTGGGATAGAAGTAAACACAGCAAGCATAGTAATTCATCTACACTGTTTCACCGTGTGCAGTACTAGCCCCTCGGGGATTAATTGTCCCTAAGTGAATTTGATCACATTAGATCTCCGAGAGACTATAGTAGATTCACTTCACCCTTGCATCTCATGCCCAGCGCCGTTCCTTACGACGCTCCTGGTTGGCTGTTGATAAGCCAATCACAGGCCTGGAAACTCTCAGTCTCGAGAGAGTGTCCACATAGGTAGGAAGTATGCTCCACCTCTCCTCTTTCAAAAGTTATACCTTTCATTGCAACTTTAGTTTTACCCACAGAGAAGTAGTGTTTCCCAGTTGCATACTAAACATCGACAAGCCAACGATTTAAGAATTATGATGATATAAGAGTTAAGAAGAATTTCGTAATAAATGATAAAATGGAATAATGAGAGGGACATAGGAAGACTGATTGTAGCAAAAGAAAAATCAATGGGATAAATTAATTTCCTCCATAATGTATCAATAACTAAGTAACGATTTTTGTTTTTATATATAGAGATTCCCACTATAGAATAGGAATGGGTGATGGTATAATGAAGTTATAATATTCTTTTTCCCGATAAGACTTCTTCTATCGAGGGGTGGTGATCATAAGGATGACGTCATCGAGTGATTACGTGAGCAACACCTGACTACACGAAGATAAGAGAGGGAGATTAATATTCTTAATCTTTTGCTTGTTATTTTCATATTGATAGCCCTACCTACAATTATTTTTTTCCTTACCATTGTCTTCCATGACATTTAAGCTACGGAACTGTACGAAACACAAAATGATAAATGATAAATGCACGGCGATCTCATGTAAGGAATGAAAGAATATATTTCATATTAAGAATTTTGTGTTTGTTTCACTATAAATATTTTAGCATTAAGTTTACTGAAGTACATAATTCGTATATCATTATAATACTTAAATCATTGGGTTGACAATGGTTAATGATGAAATTGGGAAACACTCCTTTTCTGCAGGTAAAACTGAGATGTACTAATGAAAGTTATAATGTTTGAAAGATGTTGGAACACAGATATTGCCTACGTGAACTCTCTCGAGAGACTGAGAGTTTCCAGCCCTGTGCTTGGCTTATCAACAGCCACTCAGGAGCGTCGTAAAGAACGGCGCTGGGCATGAGATGCACGGGTGAAGTGAATCTACTATAGTACTAAACACGGCGAAACTCATTTGTTCCTGAGGGGCTAGTGCGGAACTCTGCGAAACAGTGTAGTTGAATCACTGTTTCGCCTTATCTAGCAATACCCCTTCGTGATTAAATGTTCCTAGGTGGAATGGTGATTTCACGAATTCCCAGAAAACTTTCTGGGGCTCACTGGTTTCACAATCTTCCTGTAACGATATATATAATTATATATATATATATATAGATATATATATATAATAATATATTATATATTATAATAATATATATATATATATTTTATAGTATGTGTTTGTGCATGTATGTATTCAGTCATTCGTATCTATACCCTTTTTTGTAGTAATATGTTAAGTGATTTTTAAGCAGTATTTTTGATTGCACATGCAAGATCTTGTGTCCCTGTCCTTCAACTTATCCGAGATTCTGAGAGTAAACTATTTGCAGTTCACGGGCGTCATCCTATACCCCAGATTCCCATGTGGTCCTATCTCCTGAGCCCTCGGGTAATGTCAAAGTCTGGGTGAAGCCTCCATTTCCCGAGTGACAGCCTCCATCGGCTTCATCATGACAACCACCATCATCTCATCACCATCACCACCTTCACCGTCATCACGAACAGCAGATAACTGGCGTTTCCTTATGGCGACCCTCCCGACCACTTTAGATCAGAAGGGGAAGGAATGGCGCGGAATTGGCTACGATGAGAAGGAGAATAACGCCAACGCCGAGGATGATGATAAGCGAGGGGGGAAGGTGGGGGGGGGGGGGGGTTAGGAAAAGGAGGAGGACGTGATGGTGGCGGTTCTGGTGTAGGAGTAGGAGGATTATATACTCAAGTATCGAGGATGATAAGTAAACGAGAAAAACAAAAGCTAAAAAGTGATGAGAGAAATAGAAATAAGGCTATATATCTTGTTCAGGAGGTTGATTGAGCTGCTATTCTTGATTTATGAAATTATTTAATATTTTATAGTGTTAATAGTTCAATGAATGTTTGAAACATTTGATCTTTTTCTTTATTAGCCGAGTTATGCAGTAGATCAGGGTATTAATTGTGTTTAGTAGTATTAGCATTTAAAGATAAGTCTATATATATATATATATATAGATATTATATTTATATAATATATATATATAATAAATATAATATTATTAATGCATATGTATGTATATATTGTGTGTGTAATATTTTGTATTTAGCCAGTTTATATCATGAATACATTTTCCTGGAAATTGGGGAAAATATGTTAGTTGCCGTAAAATGGACAGTGATAAGAAAGGGAGTCGTGATTGGATTGTGGATTGGTTGATGTCGGCAGATTACATTGTACTGTTTTAGATATTGCACAGAAACTTCTGCTTGTAAATTAAGGAGGCTGAAGGGATTTGCAGGAGAAGAAATTTGGAGCAAATCTGAACGTATGAAAATATCACAAGGTTGAATGGAACCTTAGAAAAAGGTACAGTAATGAATCGTATCCCATGAAAGTCCGTTTATAGAAATTTTCGACCGAAAGACACATGCCTGTAATTTTGGGTTTTAATGACCAAAGAGCGATTTTGTTATAAATAATGTACTTGATATAATGACCTGATCCCATACCTGAACAGTGGTCGCAATACTTACTAGGATTAGGTAAAATCCATTTTGACTTATTTTCCAACTAATACCTCCTTGAGAAGAAACGAAGCGGCAGTCCATATCATATTATGAGAACGAAAACGGGACCATAACATTTCTTGAAGAAATCAACAACCTGGACTGATATCAGTCCTTTCGATCGATTCCCCACATGCTTAAAAACATAATAATAATAATTTGGAAAGCACGGAAGGGAAATGATTATGCCGGGCATTTTGAAATATGAACCATATTACAAATGCAAAGCATAACTGAATAGTTACGTCTCTGTTTTTAGTTCTCTGCAGAAGAAAACTATTGAGAGAGGTATTTGTCTGCTCGTCCACGCTTTTTCTTTCCGCCCCTAGATCTTAGTAACTAGAGTCTAGAGGGCTGCAAATTGGTATGTTGATCATCAACCTTCCAGTCATCAAACATATCAAATTGCAGTCCCCTAGCTTCAGTAGTTTTTATTTTATTGAATGGTAAACTTAGCCATGATCGTGAGTCTTGCACCGCTATAGGTGTCAGCAGCACAGGCCACAACTGAGCTGTGGCTGAGAATTTCAAGGGCCGTGGCCGAGAGTTTCATGGGCCTTGGCTGAGAGTTTCATTCAGCATTATACGCTGTGTAGAAAACCGGTTGCTTCGAAAAACTTCGGCGCATATTTTTTGCTAGTTTAAATGGTGTGGTCAGGTGAAGAGACTAAAAGACGGTAGGTTAGGTTAGTGGAAAGTTTCTATAAATCGGGAAAATTGGCAGGATGGTGGTGAGGCTGACATACAGGATTCTGGACAGACTGGGCGGAAGGGATAGTATGGGTAGTCATTTGGTATTGGTGTGTGACGCAGCTGCTGTAGTGCGTGATCATTCTCGGTACAACATGTGAAGAGTATTTTGATAGTGACTCGCTCTCCGGGTAGGGACATATATATATATATATATATATATATATATATATATATATATATATATATATATATATATGCTATATGTATGTGCGTGTGTGTTGTGTGTATGAACATATTATGCTGAAGTCATACAACCGGTCACGGGTTTTCGAACTCTTTCAAACAAATGTTTAAACTATGCCGAATGACGTCATTAACTTGAATCACTTACCTTGTTGATTGATTTTTCATAATCTAACCTAATATCCCAAGAAGGAAGTAACCGAAAATCATGCTACTTAGAAGTGTATGATTCCGATTCCGATTCCTGTGGATAATAATTCTGAGTCTGAAGAATGTCGTCAGTGCACCTCTACTAAAAGGTACTGGCAGCTTCTCATCTGTCCCCAGCTACCCCCATTTTTTAACGTTTTACTTTACGTCAAATCCCGCTTCCTTTCTTCTGTCTTGCTGTGCAACAACTCCAACACTGTGCGTGTACATAATTCTTAGATTTTTGTTATGAAGTTTGATGAATCACTGCATATTATTTCATAATAGCGCCATGCTTCTCTTGTGCACTAAATTGTTATTGAATCAGAGGATGATACTGATGCTCTTTGAAAATAATTTGATTTATTTCTTTCGTAGTTTTTTAGACTTGTACAGATTAGATCATTTGGGTAACCGCAGTCGATCTTGGTTAACACCCGATGTGGAAAATGCAAAGGAGAGCAACCTTTTAAGTATGGGGTCTCTTGTGAGGTTAAAATAGTTGAAAACTGTTACTGTAGGTTAAGTGTACGTTGTAGGATCGGCTGGGATGAAGACAGAAATTGCTGAATAATGAGTTCGAATAGGTAGCACGTGATATTTTTGAGAACTGAAGTTCTAAGGAGGGAAAAAGGAAAAAAAAGGGGGAGGGGGAATGGAAATGAACTAACAGCGTCTGAGATGAAGCCGTAAAGCGTTATCTATCAACTCTTTATATCCTGAAGAGCACTTGTTAAGTATAAATACACGCAATATATACTTATATGATACATTTGCATTTATACAGAATTATTTTAAGAACAGTATTATGAATACAAACATACTGCATACCTTATAGTATATGTAGTGGTAGTTGAAAGAAAAGGTATAGTGTTAAACGGTAGATTCAGCAACAAGGGCGGGCTTAGTTTGAGGACAATTAGATCGAATTGCCATTGCACCCGTGGCTGAAAAGTAGTGAGAGGTGGTACTGGTTTGTCCTGGTGTGTGTGTGTGTGTTTTTTTTTTTTTTTTTTTTTTTTTTTTTTTCATGACAAATTGACGGCTCCTTTTGCACCGGTCAAATTAGCATGTTTCGGAGTTCTCCGTGACTTTCTTATTTACATTGAGTACCTGGCCCCTTACGCGTGATATTATCACCAGCCTCATGACGAAATTTGCGTTGCTTCGCTACACCTGACGGCCGTACCAGTGACTGGTTCCTAAGATCGAATGTGATTACGTTTGGGTGAGTCATTGTTTGTGTAGTTTGTTGTAACACTTGAATTTTTTGTAATTTGTTAAGGATATTACTGTATTCTAAAATGAGTCAACTGTCTTTGAATCAAAGTCTTGGCATGAATATTACTTAAATTCATACGAATTTGCTTGAAGTTTTCAACTTCACTTTCGATTCCCTCACTACATTTGTTAAGGAAGGGCAAGCAAAATTTTAACGTTCGGTAATTATAGAATTGCATCAGAAAACGATTCTTTTCCTTTTTATAAACCACACAATTCTTTTTATTATCAATAACAGTAGTAGTGTTGTCGTAGTCGTTGGTTATCCTGCTTGATAGCTTTTTCGGCGGTTGGGCCAGTTATTAATTTATGCCATTTGCACAAGAGGTAAGGTTGCATGTATTGCATGGACCTTGCCCATCTGTGCTCTTTCAGGTACAGACATATCGGACGTATAATTTTAATTCTCTCTCTCTCTCTCTCTCTCTCTCTCTCTCTCTCTCTCTCTCTCTCTCTCTCTCTCTCTCTCTCTCTCTCTCTCTCTCTCTCTCTCTCTCTCTCTCTTGTGAAGGAACGGGAAGGGAAGTTTAGTCGTATATTAAATTAGTGTTTTTCTAGTTGAAGTCCTTATTCTGTCAGTATAAAAAGGGAGAGGCAGTTATTTGAATTGATATATCGAGTTTTGTTTGGAAAACGAGTTTTTTATATATTTTTTTTTTATTGGTGCTCCACCCATCAATGCAATTTATAAACAGTGCATATGTTTAACTGCGTCAGGGCACCTTTCTCTTTGTTGATGTCCGTTGAGTGTGAGTTTTCCTCCACATAGTACTTGTACCAGTATTACTTATTTTGCAAATGTCAAGATTTTTGCCATGCACGATACCATCTTAGTTTTGTGCATGACTTCGCGACAATAAGTTAAATAAGTTACTATCATTGATTCTGTGCAGGGTATGTAAGTTGCAAATGTTAATTTTTTAAATTTTTTTTCGGCACAGCTGTTACTATTGTAATCATGTTTTGCGGTCATTTTTGTCTCAACAGTGTGTGCATTGTCTGCATATAGCCACCAACCTAAATGGAATATATATTGCTCTTGCTACGTGACGATTGAAGTGTAGAACATGGAGCATGTAAGCGGGTAGATTAAGGGTCGGCAAGGAATTAGTAAGGCGAGTGGGTGGAGGGAGTGACTGTCAAGTGTGAATCGAGGTACAGGTCATAGAAATTTTCTCTTAAGTAACGAATCATGAGAATTTTCGGCTGGAGGGGAAGTGAATGGCCCTCCTTCACTCTGGGCTCCGATATTCTGTATTTGCCGGTTTATGCAACTATCTCCTTTTCTCGAGGAAAATGCTGGTTTAATGATCTGTATGTGTTGGGTTGGTTGATAAAGTGTTACTAAATTAGGAACATATAAATTGGACTAGAAGGCTTTTCACAAACTGGCTAGCAGAAAACCAACACGCGTGTGATACTCTACCGCTTCAGTAGGCTGATAACTTGATAACTTTTTCCCTTTCTGAACGAATGCTGTCATGATACCATCGAGGTCCATACGGTGTTATCTTTTGAAGGATGTTACATGTTACAGAGAGGGAATTCGCCTAATTAAGTTACATTCCACACCCACCCTCAGCTATCGTCCGCTTATCGCCATGGTCCGTACAGCCACGTTAACCATTTTTTTTATCTCGGATTTTAATCCTGTTAATTAGCTCAATCTTTTTTGGTTCACTAGGATGACGTTGTCTCATTCTGTGGAATACCTCTCTCTCTCTCTCTCTCTCTCTCTCTCTCTCTCTCTCTCTCTCTCTCTCTCTCTCTCTCTATATATATATATATATATATATATATATATATATATATATATATATATATATATATATATATATATATATATATATATATATATATATATATATATATATCCTGTTTCATTCCATTTCACCAGTTAGCTTCTGCGTGAGCTCGCACGCGTCAGTGTAATAGTATATTGGAATACAAGAATTCTCCATTTTTGTATATTTGTTTAGCACTTGTGATCCCTACCAGAGCTACCAAATACCATATAGCATTGAATCCTTTTCATTCAAATTGGATCAACACCGTGGATTCAGAACTCTACAAAATTTGCTTTTTGATTGAAGGAAAAATATATTTTGGTGACATACAACATCCTGCAAAAATACTGGTATTAAAGTGTGATTATGAAATGAATTTCGCATTAGAGGTTTTGTCAATTGCCATTTTATTTTGTGTAATGAACCGGCAAGTAGGTTATTGGTATTCAAGGGAAATTGTAATGTCCGAATGGTTATTATTCTCTCTATTACTGGTACCCAGTAAAAACTGTCCAGCTGCATCTCTGTAAACGTGTGTGGAACACGTAGGGTATGAATACGTTCTCAGGTTAGCTTCTCTAGAAATGAATTTTTTTCTTTTTCGGTTTTTGTTTTGTTGAAACTTTCATTTGAAGATGCTGTCCACTTTGCATTATCAGGTTTATTATTGATTTACTATTGCTTTGCTCCGCTTTTCTCACAATTGCTAATGTCCTTGTCGTGGTTTGCTGAGTTTAGAGAAAGTTTGTCCGGGAAAAAAATAGATTTACCGTTGAGCTTAAGGGTAATTTGGGTTATTAACGACATAGATACTGTATGTGAATATATGCACATACTAACCTAATTTTTAATTAACTCGTGTGTATAATTGAGTAATCTCAGAAAAGAGCGAATTACAGCATGTCAGTTATTGAAGTGACAGAATTGGCCCGTATTGTAACTGCATAAGTGAACTCTGTAACTTATCGGTCAATCATTCATGCGTGATTACATAATTATTATACATTGAAGATTGTGGGAATACCTGCAAAATATAATATATATATATAAAAGTGAAAGAGAAAGATTAGTAATAATCTGTACTATTTGGACACTGCTCCTCTAAGAAGTGTCAGTGACTTGGAATTCAGTTCCACTATATATCAGCGCTGAGGAGTACCTCGTAAACGGTTGCGAATTTGGAAACATCCACAGAATAACGGATGAGCCTAATTCTCCTGAGGCTAAAGGCAGTAACATACATCAAGTAAAGTTTTTTTAACGACGTTTGCTTGAAGTAAGTGGTTCACTGAGCATGGGTGTTCTAGGAAAGGCAAATGAACCTCCTCTCCTGAGGCCAATAGCTGGGTACATGGGGTTTGCGATCACATACCCTGTATTGGTTTAAGAGGTCGAAAAGTATAAGTTTGGGGGTTTTGAATGTGCGTGGGTGTAGTGCAGTTGTTAAGAAATGTATAATAGTTGATTAGAAAAAACAGTACGCTGCAGGTTTGGCACATTGCGAGTGTTGTGTTTTGTATATATTGTTATTCTGTTCATAGTAAGGAAGTTGTTTATTGTGCCTGAGAGGCTCTTGCAATGGATGAATGATTTAAAGTGCGTAGGTTTAAAGATTATATGAGAGAATTGAGGGTGATAGGAGGGCACAATAGTGAGTGTATATATCCCAGGAATGAGAAAGAGAATGTAGGTGACTGAGATTTCAGTGGTGGTGTTGATATATGTAGAGTAAATAAAAATGGACAGATTCTTGTGAATAGGTATTTAAAGGAAATTCGTGGTTTCCAGGGAAGATGAACCATAAGTATTCTAGAAAAAGTGTATTTGAAAGAAATTCGTGGTTTCCAGGGAAGATGAATCATAAGTATTCTAGAAAATGTGTATTTGAAAGAAATTCGTGGTTTCCAGGGAAGATGAATTATAAGTATTGAGGAAAAGTGTTAGCTGTATTACGAGGAAGTATTGGTAAAGACCGCAAGGAAGAGCAAATTGATGGATATCGTGGGGAGGAGAGGATTGGCTAAAGATACATATGGTCTGATTGTTTCTAGCTAATGTTAATTTAAGTTTGAAGTTAAATTTACGAGAGGTAGAGGTGAAAATATAACTGTAAGTGTTATTGCGACAATTGACTAGATAAACGAGGAAAGAACAAATCTAAGAAGCTTGGTGAAATTTGGCTTAGGGTAGATGATAGTCAAGTTTTTGTAGATGCAATATTTTATCGGAGGTTTACTTATAGAAGGGTAGGAAAAGAGGTTAGAACCGGAAAGTAGGGCAATGGAGGCATAGTGAAGAAAAAGGGAGATCATTTGTGGTGCCCTTACATTGAAAGAGACCACGCACAGTATACAGGAGGAGGAGGATGGTTGGGCTAATGAGAGAGATAAAGAGATGTGATAAAAATAGAGGAGAGGTGAGCAAGAGCTTTAGGACGAGGAAAGAGGCGAGTCTCGGGTAAAGCAAAATAGGTTGGGAGAAGATTCGAGTTTTTTCTCTGGAAGTTCAGTTGGGAATGTAAGAAAGGTTTGTTGGGCCAGCTCTATTAAATGTAGGGATATGTTATTGACTGTGAATGAAAGGTAAAAGACTTGCTTATTGAAATGAAGTATTTGTCTAGTTTATGTGGTGTACGAAGAATTGAATGAGTGAGACCTAATACAGAGTTTTACAAAAAAAATGCCGGAGATTCATAGATTCAAGGCAGAATGTTATATTATAATAAAATTCATCCAATAATTGTCAATATATTCCATTTTATCTATCTACTATGTAATGATAAAAAGTTGAAAGGTTTGATCAAAGTACTTTAACCCTTCCGCTGCAAAATTTATTTTGACTCACATTCCCAGTGATGTGCAAGTTTTGCACCAGAAAGTGAAAATGTTCGGTTTTAAATCAAAATATATTTTATAACATCTTTAAGCATTATATTTTTAGGGTTGAACATTATTTTCATTTAGACGTAGGCTTTTCTGTCTAAAACAAATTATGAAAAGTTGCACAAATTGAAGAAAAGATGTAAACATAGGGGGAAAAAATCATGAAGGCAGGATTCTGATGTCTTTGGTAGCGACAATAAACAAAATTCTATAGCATTATGTGAGTCTATAACAAAATTCATCAAATATAACATTAAAGTGGTTTCTATACCCATGGGGCACAAAAAAATTGAGGCAAATGAAAAAATACAAAATAATGTATTTTTTTATATCTTTAGTAGGAACCCTAAACATCCATTTTGTTCACCATCAATACTTATGCCGTATGGTAGTCATATTTCAGCTGAGAAGACTTCTTTTATACTGTATGATTGCGGTATACATCGGAACAAGGGGTGATACACAAAGGTGGCTTCTCCTAACATCGTTCACAGTAGGATGTGGTTTGCTTCCTTCTTCATTCTTCTTTACGTTTTCTTTTATAATTTTTTTTTTTTCAGAATGGAACACACTACACGTTGAGGTTTGTGATTTTTGTCCTTATACTTTTGTGATGGAAAATATCTCTCATTTAGACGTTGAAAATCTGCCCAGTCTTGAAAATGTCCTCCCTTCAACACACTTCAAACAAGGAGTTTACTACTTTTTCCCAGAATTTCTTCTGATCCAACTGCCTACCAGGATTCCGAATATTATAACATATTTCTAGCAATTAAAGCTGCTTCTGTAATGAAATGTCAAATAGGTTGATACCATTTTTTACTTTTTCTGTTGTAAGAGTAAATTGAACACTTGTTGATCAAACTATCAACACCAACCTTACCATATACTTATATTCTATGTGGACAGAGGGTCGGTCAATCCCTGTGTCTCCTATCTTTGAATAGACCTTCACTTTATAGTAAGTGCTGGCAGTTCCAAAATTTAATAAAAAATCTATCTCTGCTTGCATCCTGTCAGGTACAGTGATGCTCAAATCTGGTGCGACATGGTTCTTTTTGTATCGTCGAGAATCACAGACTCATCATAACGATTGCCAAGTAATGCTTTTTTTTAATGGCAAACACGTCGACAAGTTTGTGAGTTCACCACTAATACTATTTTCCTAGATCTCTTTCATGCACTGGTATCATTCGTAGTTTACATCAAATGAATTGAATACTTTTTCACTGGTTAGCTCCTGGCACGGTGTGACAAGTTTGGTTGCTTCCATTGTCAGTGTGCACAACTTGCTACTCGAAGTGGTCATTGCAATTACCTCTACAGCATATGACCGTAGTTCTAATACCTCAACAGCTATAACAAACTTTTAGAATTAGTGTTATAAGTTACAAACAGTTTAATTTGAATTTCGAATTTTTACTCTATTTTCAGACTGTGTACGCTTGGGTAATGACTGATAAGTCTAGCAAAAATGTCTTAAGGCTACTTAGATGCAATCTAATTTTCTTAAGGTTTATTTTCTTAGAGATCACCTATTCTTTGCAAGATAAATTGTGAGGATTCTTTAAATTAGATCGAGAAGATAGTTATCAAATTATATAGTTAGTAGTGTTAACGTCTTGTAGGCCTGTGCAAAGAAAATATTTCAACTGACGAAGACTTATTTTCATAAAGTCGTTCTGCTTGATTTGTGTGTGTAATTGATTGCCAGAATATGCTCTCCCTCCAGAAATGATTAGAATGTGAACATTAGTGTAATTTATTTTTAGCATGTAAATAAAAAATAACACGTCTAGGCATAAGAACAATGTCTTGGTGTTAACAAAGGTATAACTTGCATAGGCGAAGTGGTAAAATATAGAAATATAACACATTATATAATTTTATTTTTTATGAAAACAAACATTCCTGTAACAAATACAAAGAACATTTCATTGTTACAGCAAAAAAGAAAAATTTGAATGTTGAAATGAATAAAAACACATGAGAGCCTTTACAGCAACAAGTCATTTAACTGAAAAATATGTTTTTAGAGCATAATAAGGAAACTATAGTACTTGAAGAAATAGGAAATTAGTATTTTGTATGAGAGCCTAAATGATCGATTACTCTATTAATCCTGTTGGGCATTGAATCCACTAAATTTTTACATACGTCAGTTCCTCTGGAGGATTCCCACACTGACAATCAGGGAAAGTAAGCCCGTTTGTTATTTTGAAAACCACCTTTCCTTCCCTTAGTCATGATACCCCAAAAATTCTCTATTGGATTTAAGTTTTGACGGGCCATTCAATACGAACGATTTCTGGATGACTTTTCAACCAATCTTGAATTAATTTACTGTTATGAACAGGCGAGTTGTCCATGGCAATGTATGATGAGCATAAGTTCGGGGAGCAGAGTTCCAGCAGTAGGTATCAGTACTTCCTCCAAGTATTTCTTCATATTGGTAGCTATCCAGTCGTTCATGAATAGGCTACCAGTGCTCTTGGTCCGCAAGATGCCATTCAACACCAAAGTCCAACAGAAATTATGCCGCTTCGACGATGGTGTTGGAAATGGTTATCTGCATACTTGAAAAGGGGATTTTTTATCTCTCTTTCTATCTCTCTCTCTCTCTCTCTCTACACACACACACACACACACACACATAATATATTAATATATATATATTATATATATATATATAATATAATTATAATATATTATTTAATTTATTTTAATTTTATATTTATTTTATTATATATTTTATATAAATATAAATATTTAAATATAATATTTTATATATATATATATAGATTATTAAATATATATAATATATATATATATTATATATATAATATATATATATATATATCATATAATAATATTATATATATATATATATATTTATATGATATATATATATATATATATATAATATATATAATTCATATATATATTATATATATATATATATATATATATATTGCTCTTGTGTGTGTCAATGTCTTTAAGGGGTAAGATTTACATCTACTTCAATAGATTTATACCTCGTTGTTGCAAGGCTCCAAAATAGGCTAACATGCTTAGAAAAATTGAAATCAAACTATGCCTACTATGGACGATTTGTAAATTTTTTACAATAACCTTGGTACACTATTTTTCATCCTTGAAAGTAACAATAGCAGACCTACCTATTACTGTAAGGAAATTGCTGTGTGTATAACGCATAGCCTATACTGGTTTTGTCTGAGTTAAGAGAACAAATCTTATTTTGATCTATGATTCTAGTCATTCATTGAATAGAAGTCAAGGATTAAAGATCAATTTAACAATTCTTAGCCTATGCTGATAGACCTTTATTTCATAACTATGTAAGCTATAAATTAAAAAAAGGAAACACTCACATAATTACCTGGTATTTGGTCCATGTTACTTAATTACCTGGTATTTGGTCGATGTTCCTTGTGAGCTGGCGTTAGAAATGGCTTTCGTGCAGGGTTCTGCACTCAAGCCCTCTTTCTGGCAACCAAGGGTATATGTTATTCCATGAGATGCTCGCATCACTGGGCTGATGTAGTAATAGGGTGTGACCGAACAAAACCAAATATTTCTTCATCTTTCTCCTCCGTGGTGCAACGTGGACATTCACCTCTTCATTGATTAGTCAGTCCTTACCCTTCACTGTGCCTTTTCAGCCATCTAAATAATGTCGTCGCTCTGTTTATGCCTAAGACGATGGGCAATTTAATTTCTGGAACTGTTTACTCCATATAATTCAATGATTGCATTCCTATCCGATCTTGAAGTCTCTGTTTGTGGTTATCTTGGCCTATGGTCTAGGTGATTCATGTTCTCGCCACTCCCACTAAAATGGTTGTGTCATGCACAGACCATGCCTACCCGTTGATATCGTGGAAGCATTTGAGTAAATAAATAGATACTTTCATATATTTTTGTTTAGTTTTTCAATGTCAAAGCGAATAATCGAATGGGACTATTATGGTTACAGCTCAGAGTATATTACAATGTTATGAAAACTTTTTTAGATTTTTTTTTGTTTCAACATTTGAGTCTGTTTGTTGAAAAATCTTTTGTCGAACGCATCGGCATTGGGTGAATGAAACTTTTGGAAATATTTTGCCTCAGCTTTTTCCTAAATTTGCCTAAACCTAATATTTTTTTTACACTATATATACATATATATATATGTATGTATATATACGAGGTCCATTCAAAAAGTATCCGACCTTGGTCCATAAAGAAAAAAAATTGCACATTTGAAATTTTTTTATTCAATCACCTTCAAAGTACTCCCCTTGGGAGTGCACACACTTTTCCCACCGGTGCTGCCACTGCTGGTAACATCTCTGGAATGTTGACATTTGGATGCTGTAAAGCTCTGCTGTCGTTTTTCTCATAATTTCCTCTCTCGACTCAAAACGCTTCCCTTTCAGGGTTGTTTTCAGTTTAGGGAACAGCCAGAAGTCACAAGGTGCCATATCTGGAGAGTAGGGAGGATGCTGAACAAGTGGAGTGTTGTTTTTGGCCAGATAAGCTTGGATCAAGTGGGCAGAATGAGCAGGTGCATTGTCATGGTGCAGTTGCCAGTTTCACACTGCCCACATTTCCGGTCGTTTTCGTCGTACAGCATCTCGAAGGTGTCGCATAACCTCCAGATAATACTCCTTATTAATTGTTTGTTCTGCTGGTGCATATTCATGATGCACAATACCATTGGAGTAAAAAAAAACATGTCATTACCTTGACATTGCTGTCTGTCGTGCTTTTTTGGGTCTTGGTGATGTCTGATGCTTCCATTTTGATGACTGAAATTTAGTTTCCGGGTCATATCTGTACACCCATGTCTCATCACCAGTGATGATAGTCTTCATGAAGTCAGAGTCACTGTTAGCACAGTCAAGCAGGTCTTGTGCAATTTCCAGGCGGAGTTGTTTCTGCTGTTCCACCAGCAACTTGGGAACGAATTTAGCAGACACTCGTCGCATGGCCAAAACTTCCGTTAAAATTGTATGAACTGATCCTGTGCTTATTTCTACTTCTTCAGTATTTAATTTCTTTGATGGTTATACGACGGTCGTCCTCCACTATTCGACGAACATATTTAACGAATCCTTCGTTTCTGCTGGTGGATGGCCTGCCTGATCGTGGCTTGCTCTCAACTGAGGTTTGTCCTTGCTTGAAGCGATTATACCACTCCTTTATCTGTGTTATTCCTATGGCTTCATCGCCAAATGCTTGCTGAATCTTCTAGATAGTTTGCACTTGTTTATCACCAAGCTTGTAGCAGAACTTAATGCAGTAGCACTGCTCGATGCGCTCCGACATGTTGTGTAAGGACGATAATCCGACGAGCTTGTGCTGGACGTCTGCACTCTAGCCCTCACAGGCGGGTACTGTCACACACTAGAGCTTTTAAAATTTACATGCATGCGCAGTAAGAGTGCTGTCAACTCCCACAAAACTAATTTGCTGATTGGTGAATTATTTGTCCTTTTATGAACCAAGGTCGGATACTTTTTCAATGGACCTCGTATACATATATATATATATATATATATATATATATATTATATATATATATATATATATATATATATATATATATTTCACTGTTATGAACCATATTACCGCCTTATTTTGTGAAACAAATGTTTTGGCATTGAAATAATAGATAAATAAGGAGCATTCTAGGTTGCCAGTTAGTGAATTTTGAACGAAATCCTATGGAGTCGTATAGCATCAGTTCTGAGCATAACTGTACATGCATGCGTTTTGTTATCATTTCTCACCCATTTAATTGGTAGCATTCCTTTCTTCAGTTTTATCTTCCTCATATCAGAAGGCAAACCTTTCCTACTGACCCTTAGTGTGCCACAAGCAGGAGTCGTTTTCTCATGTAACTTGACAAAAAGGGTGACACTGGAGTAGAAATTGTCAATGAAAGTAGCATTACCTGTGTTCTCATAAATGTAGTAAAGATAGTACAGCATGAGTTCCCAACCTGTCCGCTTTTTACGATTTTCGTCCTTTCTTGTATAAACTATGAATTTCAGCATGTGTAGTTGGGTCATATCCCTAGGTCCCGTGACCGTAGAGTCCAGAAGTAGGTTCCTTGGTGGTTTTATTACCTTAAGGGTTAAATGAAATATTTGGCCCCCATGTACCTCCGAAAAGTGTGGGGAAAATATTTGGCGGCACTTTTTCAAAATGGCGGCCAACGCAAATGATGAAATTTAGAAAATTTGTGGATAATCACATTTTTGTTATGAAACATTCATGTCAGGAGTTTTTTGGGTCAAGGAATTCATTTCTGCAATAAAATTTTTCATTCTGACATTCCTCGACACAAACAAATCCATTAACACCGCCATAAAATCGATATGGGTAACGTTTTAGCTCAGATTACTCTAGAATATGAATGTGTGCCAATTAGTAGTATATTATAAGGTAGCTAATAAATATTTATAACTTGAACACACAATTCAACTGTGATTTTATTATTCCAAGGATTAGGCATTATCATAGAGAACTACCAAAACACTATTTGATAACTTGTCTTATACTTTTATAATAATCTTTTATCATCATGTGTCTGGAACAAACGTATTCGGCGTCTGAATCTGATGAGCTATCTGTGGAGTTCTCACATTCTGTATCAGTATCACTATCTCTATCCGAGCTGGAGGTATCACTGGAATAATTATGACGCTCTGATAAGGGTCCACGGGTGTAACTCACCACTCTACATTTCCCATTCTCGAGTTTCCATCCATTCCCGATGGGAGATGGATGTTCTCTGAGCTCAAAGTTTTTAAGGCAGTAGGCGGGATTGTTCGCTCTTTGCAAATGGTGGTATATTGAATCTGGATCAGGGGGGAGGTGGAGGGTATTTTTCCTTTTCTGCTCGCGCCATTTTGTGGCTCTTGCCCTAGCACAGGTCGAACCCGATAGGCATCCATACGATTTAGTAAGAACAAACTGTTCAATGTCATAATGAGTCTCATCAACTAAAGATGGTTGTATACCTGCAGATGAAAGGAACTCCCCTGGCTTCAGCGTCCGTCTTTATAGAGAGATGACCTTCAAATAATCCAGCCATAAATATGAACGGCCATTCCTCTTTACTGTCTCTCGGTCCTCTGTTGTTGGTGTTAAGTGCCATATAAATCCCATATCAACAATGCTACTGTACTCTGTTGGGATGTTCACAACTGTGTTTACGTTTAAATGCTCTAATAATAACTACCATATTAGAGGATGACATCTACAACAAGCCAAACTCAGTCAAAGATGAAGAGCATGAAAGACATGCTGCCAAGTACATAGATGCTAGCAACAAATCTCCCGAACCAAATGACCCATTCCCTCGCCCCTCAGAATTTAACGCCTTCCTATCGGATTCTGGAAATAAAACCCGTCTCCAGAGACTAATCAGAACCATCTCCATAAAAACCTTAACCGCCAGATTGTTTATTGTGAGGTAAACTTTGCACAGATATCTCATCAAACTCACAACTACCACATGCTGACCATATATTCTTTCGTTAGGCGAGACAACCCAGATCTGCCTGTAGTTATTGACAGTTAGGACACCGATGTATACGTGCAAGCTGCACATGTCGCACGTCATCTTCCAGGTGATTTGTTAATAAAAAGGAAGGGTGGGTAGTAAATTGCAAGGATTTGGCAGGTGAAGAGATGAGTGACTTAATAGCTGCCCATTGTATTAAATTACAGGATGTGACCACACACCTGGTCAGTATGGTTATGGAAAAAAAACAGCTGATGAAAAAGCTAAAGACAGACCCTGAAGCCAGAGAGCTCCTTTCATCTGTAGGTATGCAGCCATCTTCAGTTGATGAGACTCATTAAGACATGGAACAGTTTGTTCTTACTAAATCATATGGATGCCTATCGGGTTCGACCTGTGCTGAGGCAAGAGTCCAAAATTGGCGCAAGCAGAAAAGGAAAAATACCCTCCACCTCCCCCAGATTCAGATTCACTGTACTACCATTTGCAAAGAGCGAAATATCTCACTTACTGCCTTAAAAACTTTGAGCTCAGAGAACATTTGAGCGGCGAAGTACAACCGTGGACCCTTACCAGAGCATGATAATTATTCCAGTGATACCTCCAGCTCAGATAGTGATAGTGACACTGATACAAAATGTGAGAGCTCTACAGATAGCTCATCAGACTCGGACACCGAATAAGTTTATCCCAGAGGAAATATGCTGATCATCATAAAAGTATAGAACAAGTTATTAAATATCGTTTCAGTAGTTCACTATGATAATGACTAATGTTTTGAATAAAATCACAGTTGAGTTATGTGTTCAAGTTATAAATATTTATTAGCTACCTTATAATATACTACTACTAATTGGTACATATTCATATTCTAGAGTAATCAGAGCTAAAACGTACCCATATCGATTTGATGCAGCCATATTGGATTTTTATGTATCAAGGAATGTCAATGTATAATTTTATGGCTGAAATGAATTCCTTGACACAAAAAAACCCTTATATGAACATTTCATAACAAAAATGGGATTGGCCACAAATTTTCAAAGTTTCATCGTTCGAGTTGGAAGCCATTTTGAAAAAGTGCCGCCAAAAATATTCCCCACACTTTTCGGAGGTACATGGGGGCCAGATTTTTTATTTAACCCCTAAAGATGACAAAACCACCAAGAAAAGTACTAATGGACTCCACGGTCACAGGACCGAGGGACATGACCCAATTACATAGTAGTAACCTGTTTGTACATCAGTCATAGACCATGCCTTTATGTCCAAATCACTTGAAGGCTTTAATGGTAAATGTTGCTTAAAATACAGCCTCCCTTTAGATTTTATCATACTCTCATCAATACTTATTTCACCATGGCTGACATAATTCTTCTCATATAAGTCTTGCAGCATATCCGTAATGGGCCTAATCTTATAAAGCCTGTCATTTCTGTCTCTAGTCATTATCACAAGTGGCAAGCAGACTGATATTTGTCCATTGCAAACGCTTTTCTGAAACCTGTTGGCATTTAAAATGAAATTGGTTCCACCCAAAAAACTTTCAATGGTAGGTTTGTAAATTTACCTTATTGCAATATCCACTATCACGAAAGCCTTTATATCTATGGAGGGTTAATCTTTTTTGCATCCTTTCGGTTCCCGCGGCTGTTTCCGCCTCCTTAGAACAGGGCCTATCCTTCCACTGATGATGGTACCTTGATCTTCTAGGTAAAGGCTGCTTGGTAGCTACCATAGACTAGAAAAATTTACTTTATTCTTCAGATTTTTCGCAACATGATCATATATTTTCCCAGGAAAAAATCTTGCAAAGCATTCATAAGGTGTCATGTAGTGTATAAATTTATATGCTTTACACCCACATTTTATTGATACGCATGATGTATGATAGGAAACCATCCCTACAGAATTGATTGAAGGCGCCCAGGTCACCCATAAAGGCAAAAATTATCTCCGTCTTTTGATAGCAGTAAAGCACCGCCTTTCAAAAAACGACTCTTGATACCCAGCAAGAGTTGGATCACATATCTCTTCCAGCAAAAAAGGAATGCCCGAACGCTAGACACATCGATTCAGTCCAGAATTACAAGAGCACTCTGGGTATCACAAATAACACCTCAAATATCCCTGAGGCCTTACCCGACATGAACCATGAACGTTATCTGGTAGCTGATATTTGCAAAATATGCTTTCGTATAAATAAACACACGATATTTGAAATTATGATGTATACACTCATACCATTTATCATATATTAAATAAAACCTTTGTCAAAGTTGGTAGTGCTTTTTATGCATTCCCTAACACGGCCACTTATAAATTTCATACAACTATTAGGTACATTCTAAACGTATTGTTTTATAATAATTAGAATATTCTTTCCACATGCGTGAGTTACATAAAGCTTTCGGCCCAAAAAGTGGTTCATCTCCTTAATCCCTGGACCAGTCACCGATTAGGTCTAATTTTCCATTGCCATGGGGAGACAAAATTATTGTAAATCGAAATTGTATGTCAGTAGTGTTGTAAAACAGCTGTCGTGACGGAAAGCTGTAAATGGTAGATACAAGTTTGTGTATTCTTCACCGGAGATTGACGCATGAGAATCGGAAAAAACTCTGATGATATGATTCTTGCAAAGAAATTATTGATGCCAGTAAAGCAATTACTTAAAACGAAAATTGTCTAAGAGAAAATCTATGCCCCAAAATATCTCTCTTTCTCTCTCTCTCTTTATATATATAATATATATATATATATATATATATATATATATATATATATATATATATATATATATATATATATATATATATATATATAGATATGATAGATAGATAGATAGATAGATAGATAGAAAGAAGGAGGAACAGGATAGCCACAAGATGTGATAATATTGCAGACACTATGTTACCACGTCTTCTGGCTATCCTGTGCCTCCTTAAATTGAAGTGTTCTAGAAAACGACAGTATATAATAAACTTTATATATATATAATATATATAAATCATATATATATATATAATATATATATATATATATATATATAAATAACACACACACACCCCGCCCCAGTTTTCCACTAAAAAGTAGTTGACCAGCCTTTTGATCCTTCTTTGTTCGTCCCTCAGCGAAGGTAAAGTTTTTATTTTGGCCTTAACTTTCGAACTGTGTGAGTTAGGCTTCATATTTGGTAAGCATGTTCTGCTACTGGATCCTGTGTGCATTTGCGAGATGAAAGTCAAGGTCGTATTTACAGAGGTGAAAGGATGTATGGAAATTGATCACAGCTGGTGTAATTTTG
>NC_061110.1:68571105-68640175 GCF_015104395.2 Macrobrachium nipponense | reverse complement strand
TCGAGGATGAACACCGTTTCGAAAAACCACTACAACACAAGTAACTTCGTTCGAACGCATGAGACTCTTTAGCTGCACGTCATCACCCATATAGATACAGCCTCCATTATGCTTGCACTCTCTCTTTGTCAGTGCACTATACTAGAGCTCTTCCCATCCAACCAAACAATCTCTCGGCATATCTCTTCCCATCCGAATTATGGCGCCATATACATCTTTTGGCCAGTCTGTCGTCCTCCATTCTCTCCACACGACTATAACCGCCTTTAAGCACGCCTAAATCATCTTTTTTTCTTATGCTAAACCTTACGCTACATCTTTTTCATACCTTTACTACTTTCAACCCTTTCAAAACTTCTCAATTCAATATGTAACTACACAAGGAAGATCACCTTTTGTCTCATTTAAACTAACATCCGCTTCACTTTCATGCAGAGTTGGATCAACATTATTTCCACTTTCATTTAACTTCCGTGGACTCTCCTCTTCTCATTAGAATCTTTTGCATAATTATTGGTTTTCTTCTTTCTTTGCCTATACTGAGATATGCCTCTTCCCTCATTATGAAAGCGTCCTGTACATTTACTCCCAAATGATGCTTTTGCTGTTGTTCCGTGTTCCCTCGATACTGATCACATCTTTCAATTTTTAAACAGCCTCAATTTTTATACGAAATTTAAGTTGAGAGAGATACCAAAACGCATTACCTTTCTTGGACTCTTGCAATTCGTTCATATACTGGTTTTCCGAAATTTATAGTTTACAAAGCAGAAACACATTCTGATTCACGCTTTTCCTTGCCATTTAAAATTGACAAAATTAGGAATTATTTCGGATCATTTCCGAGACTTATAAGTAATGAAGAATTTATTGAACAAAAAATAAATCATCTTAACAAACGTATTCAAAACAACACTTTACTGAATACACCTTACAAATTCTATGATGGTCGGTGAAAAAAAAAGGACTACGTTAACTATTAAATAGATGTTATCTTGTTCTTTAAAATTAGTCAAATAAGCCATGTACTGATAAGGTTTATATTAGTGAATAGTTTGACTTTGAAAGGAGAAAATGGGAAGACGGAACTTGTTTGATGGTCAAGGGCTCAAAAATATGAAGAGAGGCTTCATCAGCAGCTTGCTCTTTGATTTCAAAAATCTTGAATAAAAGGAAAGTAAAAGATTTACAATGTTGTCTTCTTACTCAAATTACAGCTTGTTCAATCGCTTACTCCACGATGTGAGTCGATTCGCACATTTAGCATTCTTTTGGTGGAACCGATATAAAGTCCCCCCTGAGCAAGTATATTTATAAAACACCATAGAAAGGTTAAGGTTGGACACTGCCGTTGAATTCAAAAAGTTATCCAATAGTGCTTGCATTCTCAAAAAAACCTTCTAAGATTAAGACAATGAAAGTATTTTTCGACATTCTCAGGGTAGTTAAAAACCTGTTATTATTCATAAAAGGCAGAGAAGTATAGAGATCTTGTTTTACTACTTTAGGCGCAGCCTATTTTTGTTGAAATACCTTACTCAACACCTTTGAGGTATTTATCAAATAAAGACTCAAGTTATTTTGAAAATATTTTACGAGTGTAATAAACTCAGCATCATTTTATAGAAAATACCAGTCTGATGAGAGAGGAAAGTTTCTATACTATAATGTAAAAAATATTACCGTTTACAATCATAAAAACAAGAACTGTAAACATTTTAACCCGGTGTAGTATGCATTTGTTTGCAGAAGACAGATATGGAGAATTGAAGGTGGGAACTGGTGATCAATAAATCTAAATAAACGGCTCTGTATATGACAGAATTTTTTCATATCTCATAGGCCATTATAGGAGTGCGAATACCTTGAAACACTGGTGAATAAATTATGAAGAAAACTAACAAATCCTCATGTTTTTGTTAGTTACAGGACCCAGCTTTGGATGATTTTATTCCTGGTTGCTTACTTACCAATGTAGCAATAGTTCAGAAGACTACTAAATCTTGTTTCATTTTTGTAGGTGATTGTAATGCTCAACAAACTGAATGGCTGTGTTTCCTCACTGCCACAGATACTCATAGTGTTGCTGCTATAGATTTCCCCTCTATTTTTTTATGGGAACAGTTAATAAATGAACCCACACAGCAACTGGCAACTGTCTTGACCTTTTATTCACAAATGTTACAGGGATAATCTTGTGAAGTATGTTTGCTGGTGGGTTCCTTTAATCACAGTTTAATTAAGGTTAATGAGTAGATGAAACAGGTTGTTCCTGATGTTGGGTTTCAAGAAAGGGACTTGAAATCCCACGCATATTAGGATAGTATTCACTATTCTTGTTGAGCTCGGTTGGAGAGTTATTTAGAGATAGAGACAACCGAGCAATATTTAGAGAAGTCCAGATATAATTATGCAGAGTTCGTTCTTACATAATCAAGTTTTGTCTTCATGATAAGCCCCAGTTTATTGCTGCATGTGAGCTTGATTTTCATGACAAACTAGGGCTTATCATTTGTGAGGGATAAATTGATCAGCCTTATTATGGACTAATTTCACTGAGCTTAGAAATTAAGCACAGGTTGTCTTAGAAAGCTGAGTGGGCTTATAAGAAGGTTGTGAAGATCTTCCTCTCCAGTAGTGATGACCATAAGTGGTGGTAGACCCTCAATCATCACTCTTTGGAGTTTATTCTAATGTGCATCCCCTTGTAGGAACTGATATAACTGCTGACTATTGCCCTTAACAAAAGGGAGAACTTTGGCTCACAACTTTATGAGCAAACCATGTGGTGAGTCGTTGGTGTTGCCTCAATCATGCTTTCCAGGGCCTAATTTTTGTTCAAAGGCCTCCTGATCAAGAGAAGTCAAAATTTTGCTTTTGGGCTTTGACAGTTACAACAACATACCCCATGATAGGTTTTCCCACTCTTTTGAAAGACCAGTGTCATTGCTTCTAAGAGAACTAGTTTCTGATAGTTAGTTGGATTTTCTTTGTTTTTTGACAGTGTTTGCAAAAAGACAACTTGAGATTAATTTGAAGAACTGGTGGATCTCTTATGATTGTAAATTAATTTTTTTTCATTTAAAACCCAAAATGTCTTGTTGATGGCCAGTATAGTACCCTTAGTAATTTAATGACAGGTGTTTCTCGGAGTAGTGTTCTTGCACCTTTGCCTTTATTTATCATCTATACTATTAGTGTTATGATGGCATATCCCATGATACTACTCTTCTAGCTGCTGTCCCTTCTCCAACCTTGTCTCTGTTCGCAGAATCCTTGATCAGAGATCTAGCGCATATTCTTACGTGGTGTAGGCTCTTGGGCATGAAGCTTAACCTTTCTAAAACTCTTAAGTATAATAATTAACCCTCTTGCCTTTGCGTCTTGATTAAGGTACAAATGGTAGTTTTGAAAGACCAGTGTCATTGCTTCTAAGAGAACTATTTTCTGATAGTTAGTTGGACTTTCTTTGACAGTGTTTGCAAAAGACAACTTGAGATTAATGGGAACTGGTGGATCTCTTAATATTGTAAATGAATTTTTTTATGTGTCAAACCCAAAACGTCTTGTTGATGGCCAGCACAGTACCCTTAATAATTTAATGACAGGTGTTTCTCAGAGTAGTGTTCTTGCACCTTTGCCATTTATTTATCATCTATACTATTAGTGATATGATGGCATATCCCATGATACTACTCTTCTTGCTGCTGTCCTTTCTCCCACCTTAAGTCTCTGGTTGCAGAATCCTTGATCAGAGATTAGCGCATATTCTTAAGTGGTGTAGGCTCATGGGCATGAAGCTTAACCTTTCTAAAACTCTAAGTATAATAATTAACTCGCTTGCCTTTGCATCTTGATTTAGGTATAAATGGTAGTTTTACTGTTGTTGTTGTTTACAATGACACTATGACTTCCACCGACATCTTGATTAATTTGTGATTTTCATTAATTATTCCTAAAAAAATAACGTGATATCTGGAAAGAATGGGCCAATGAACTACAACCCCCAATCTCCCAAAATTCTAAGAATTCTTAATTACGTGTGAGGATCCGACAAAACTGTATGAGCCATAGTGCACTGTAGTGTGTCAAGAGATTTCAGCTCCAAAAGCCATGGTCCTTGAAGTAAATGGATCATCTAAGTGAAACTCAAGCCAGGTAGAGAGACGAACAAAGTCAGATATAAGAGCAGAGAGGATTGCGGCATAAGGGAACCTTCAAAAGCCAATTCCGATGACTTCTGCACACATCGAAATAATAGCCATTTTCATGGTGAGGGTCTCATTCCCTCTGGAGTTTTAGATCAATGCCTGAATAGCCATGGAATAGTTGCTGATCTACACTTTGAAAGGAAGTTACTCATCTGAAATTGAGGATTACCCAAGAGGAAACATAAAACAAAACTGTGAAGAAATGTACTAATTCAGTCAAATAAACATCAACTACTTCATGGAACTCACCAGATGATTCGATGATAGGGACAAAACATCTCTTCAGATTTGAATTGTTTTATAAAACTGTCATAATTGCATATATTAACTCCTTAAATACGGATAATTTATTCCTTTATTTTGTGTTAAAACTGGCATATGGCATAATTTCTACATTTGTGGATGTACTGGTGTGTCAGTTGATAACAGTGACTACAGACACAAAGGTCAATTAAGTTCAGCATTGCCTATTCCCACTTTCAACTATACCCTCAGGACTCCGTTTATGAGGCAGCTCAACATGGGTGCGGATATATGTAATAGTTATCAAAAGAATTTCCTTGCATATTACCATAAGCTGTCAATATTGTGTTAATATCAGGTTGTCCAGTATATTCAAGACCTTTGGACATTTATGTATGATAACAAAGCATCAGTTTATATTATATTCTATGGTACATATATAGAATTTCAAGTGAATTGGATATTGAACGACGTGTGCTCAATGTTTGCATATAAAAGTCACATTGTTGTGATATATATATATATATATATATATATATATATATATTATATATATATATATATATATCACAACAATGTGACTTTTATATACAAACATTAAGTGACTCTAAAACCGGACAGTACCCATCATCGATTTCCAATAGCCATTCTAGAGCTCCCATTGGTCTACAAGGTCGATGGGTGGTATTGGGTGTTCGAGTCCCATTATTATCAATAACATTGCTAGTCTGAGGTAATGTTTTGAAGAATCATCAATAATACTGAAAATACCTTGTCAGTATTATTAAACTCGTTGAATTATTGTGTAGTATGGGGTGGATTGACAATAAATCTAACTTGCAAGACAAGCCTTCTACCTCAGAAGTACAATTCATTTCTGTTCTGAGTAGTTCACATGAAAGAGCTCTTTCACATTAAGTTTCTTCTTCATTTCAATGATATAAATATTAGTTAATAAAGTGGTTTCTAAGTGTATTTCTCTCCACTAGGGTGATTATTGGGTAGCAAAATAACTTTTCATTATTTTTAATTTCAATTATCATTTCTATTCATAATAATGTAATTATTGGCTAGTAAAGTACAGTAAACTAAGAGATAATGTTAATGTGTTCTTATCATATAAATTTTGAGACGGAATATGATTGCATTATATTTCTCCATAACATCTTACAAATGGCAGAGCTGCAGGTGGGGATTACCGGGTATTAGGTAGTCAGTCGACAGCGAGCTTGTCAGGGTAGTGTAGTACGATAACGATACTGGGCGTCTTATATATATATATATATATATATATATATATATATTCAATATATAATATATATTATATATATAATATAAATTCAATGGGTTCATCATGCCTCAGGCCACCACCTGAGTAAATTTCATCAAAACCTATCCAGTAGCTTTTAGGAGAATAGTGTTTGTGGAATGGCATCTCATTAGGGAAGAGTTATGAACTTGTTAAACAAGTTTGCATTATTGTATAAACAATAGTGAAATAAAACTTATCAGGAAAAATTACAATTTAGTAACAAAACAGAAAACAATATTTCCTGACATCCAGTTTCAAATTTATTTAAAATATAAAATGGAATTAACATTAAAACAAAGAAGAATAGAAACAATGTTTGCTGGCACCAACTGGGAAAAAAATCTACCTGTATTCTATTTATTACACAAACGTCGTCCTTGACCAGCAGCAAAAACACTGCAAAGGTAATGACGAATACCGTTATCATCTTTAGACTAGTTCAGACTCACTTGCCAGAAAAGTAGCGAGCCTGAAGACGTCTTTTTTGTCTGGCAGCGTCGTCGTTCCATATTCCAAGTCAAAACAACGGGCACTTTTGTGTCATCTTTAACTGCGAACACTGGCAATTCGTGGTTTGTGTCCGCGGGCATTACTCGACCGTGTGGACGCAGCATTAGTGTGCTCTCGTGATCTTAATCATTGAAAACTAAGGTTCTAGCCATTTTGACCCTTAAATTTGTTAATCAAATAAACTTACTTTATCTAATTCATAAATGGCTGTCCAATTTCTGACCTACGTTATTTGGTCTCCCAAACTTTTTAAACTTGGTCGTTTTAATGCGGTCTTCTTAAGAGTCTTTTCTACAGGTATTATAATAACTATAACTATACAGTTTGCCAATATTTAAATCAACTCTCTGGAGTTATGCAAAGTTTTTTATACCAAAAATGAAAATCAATCTCGTACTGCTAAATATAAAATTTTCCCAAGCAACAATAATACTCAGCATGGCAAGCAAGTTTGCATAAATGATGATGATATTTCTAGTATTCATTACGTACGCTTATTATTATGCATCAATACAAAATATGTACGTGATTAGACCGCTAACAAAGCGTCGTGTCGGTGTTTCTGATACGCGTATATTAATAAATTACATCCCTGGGTAGTTGCTATTGTACATATTTATTACATTCCCTCTTCACAAATGCGAAAAGGGTATAAAATAAAAAATATATCAAGTGTCGAAACTCCGATTTTATGTTAAGAAAAAAAAAAAAAACACACACACACACACACGGAGGGAGAGAGAAAAGATTCAGACAGTGCGACAGTGATATTTCCCCTCTAATCTTAACCTCCAAGTTTTTGCCCGTTGAGAACCTGTCAAAATTCGTTTTCTTGTCTTTTGATGGGTCTTACGAACTTACACCTTCATTTTCCGGTGCAGGGAGCTGTTAAAATGTCATCAGAACCAACCCTAATACATCCCTAAGAGGCCTATGGAGGCAGCGTAGCAATTTCGTTCTCCATCCGCTTCTTCCCCTCACCATACCTACCTTTTAGCTCCATTTCCCTCTCTTCTGTAGTCCTGTCTTTCCTTGCACGTTAAGTCAATCCGATGTTCGTCGTTAACTTCTGTAGGCGGGTCTTTTTCAGTTCAAATTTCTTTTTCATCTTCTCTAGTTGACGTTCATAGTCATTGATATTTCTTCTCAAATTCAATGTTTCACATTATTCTTAAATATTGATAAAATTAATCTTATTATTATATCTTTGTGGAGAGAGAGAGAGAGAGAGAGAGAGAGAATAATTAATAATTATCTATCGTCGTGACTACCAGGATCACTGACGCCGAATGAAGTCATTTGGACAACCAATTTGGGAAAAATCCACACACACATCATAAAAAACTCTTAAAATTCCGCATCCGTTATTGTACTATAGCTAGCTCAAAGATGCTACTTACGCATTAAACACCACCAAAGCTAAATTATTATTATTATTATAAAATAGTTTAACCAGACCACTGAGCCGACCTTCAGCTCCCATAGGGCTGGCCAAAGGATTAGATTAAAATGCAAGGTCCAGGCACCAGCCAGGCCAAAGGCCACGAAATGGGACCAAACAGGTCATGTAGGATAATAAATGATATATTAAGATTAAATAAAAAAAAAACTGCACAGAGCCAAAGGCTTTCATACCAGAACACAAACAGGCAATAAATACTTTTACTCACGTTTCCATAGATACATTCTAAAAAACCAAAGCTAAAAACTACACACATACATAAAAGCGAAATACCTAAATGTCGTTAAAAACTCCAACTTCTTTTAAAAATTCAACAACACACTCAAAATCATATTGCGCTTCTTCACCCAATATCTTTGCCAAACTGTAATTGCCATCTCTATCTCTTTTGTCTTTAAAGTGCTGCTCTCTCGGTTCCCGATGACTAGGACATTCAACTAACAAATGCTTATTAGTCATCGGGAAGAGACAGTCATCACAGTAAGGTTGGTATTCACCGCTCATGAGATACCCATGTGTCAATCTTGTATGTCCCATACGGAGGCGGCATATCGATACTTCCCATTTCCTAGGCATAGATTCATATTTCCAAGGGTGTGTACGTGTGGCAAACTCTTTCATTTTATTTGGTCATACTTCGTTCCATTGCTGTTCCCATAATCTTGCAATGAACTTTGATATGTGAGGAAAAAAGTCTCTATATGGTACAGCAATTGGTCTTGGTATTATATTGGATGGCCAGTATTGAAAATTTCAAGTGCCTGTAATGCACTTTTGGAATCACAAAAGATGGTGATATTAGTGGAATTCTGGAGGGTTGCAATATGTTCCAATGCTGTTAAAATTCCATACAGTTCCGCTGTGAAGTTCGATGCTACGATGGGTAGGGCTCCTCTGCGGCTAAAATCATCACTAAAAACTCCATATCCGACTCCATCATCAGTTTTGGAGCCATCAGTAAAAACAAATGTAGAGCCTGAGTGCTCTGCAGTAGCTCTGCAGTATGTTCTAAAAATAATGCGCTGATTTCTGTATCTGATTTTTCTCTTTTAATACCTTTAAAATATTTACAAAATTTAATTACAGGTAATTTCCATGCTAGGGTAATTGGTAAATTAACTAGACATACAGAATTTCTTGACATATTCATTTTTTCCAAGATCTTTTTCACTCTAAACTAAAAGGCTTAGGAAACCTTGGATGATTTTCATAAAAGTTGTTGAAAGAATTTCTATTTGCTGCTTCAAAGGCTTTAGAGTTGGGGATTCTCTGAACCCTAAGCCAATATCTGATAATTGATGATTGGCGATATAACTCTAGTGGGATTTCTCCCGCATCAATCAATAAACTTAAGATGGGAGAAGATCGGAAGGCACCCGTTGCCAAGCGTATACCAGTATGATGTACTGAATCTAAGATAGCAAGACGATTAGATGAAGCAGAAGAATATATTTCACATCCATAAAGTAACTTAGTTATAAAACTACACAAATCACTTATTATTTCAGTCTGCCTGTCTGCTCCCCAGTTGGTATTAGATAATACTTTCAAAATACTTAAAGCTTCAAGGCACTTGGTTTTAATATGTTCAGATGGGGAAGCCAATGAGTTGTTTTTTGTCGAATATGAGGCCATAATAGTGCAGCGGCATAGTACAAACCAATTGTGCATTTTGTGATGGAAGCACCAAACAGGGAGGAATGATCAAATATTATATGGGGAACATTTTCAGGTATGGAACCACTTTTGTAGTAATCCCAAAGTCGCCGCCATATTGGATTTCAAAATGGCGGCTTAAAAATCTTTAATTACAGATAATTCTGGTTATATACAAGCTAGAGACTTGGTTTTAGTGTCTAGATAATACATATTTGAGGTCAAGGAATTGAATGGTTCTAGTTAGAAGTTGATTTGGTGACGCCATATTGGATTTCAAGATGGTAGCTAAAAAAAGAGAAATTTATGACTGATATATTTGTTCTGTGTCAGCTATATACTTGATTCTGGTATTTTTTTTCTTTCTATTCCAGATTTCAACCATGTCGAAACGGTTCAATGGTAGTTGATGTTTCCAAGCCTCTAACTCCCACACTAAAACTGGACCGGGAACTCTGTGTTCTGTGTCAAGCTGATAAAGAAGAGTCCCTACAGTGTCCTGCTGCAACTAAAAGAAAAGATTCAGGTGCTGGATACAAGACATTTGAGGACAATATGGTTACATTCAGTGAACTAGGTGAGCTGCCACAAGATATGGACTTACAAACAACTAGATGAAGGCCAAGGGATAGCTGCCACTCTGGCTGCACACCAAACCAAGTGGCACAAGTCATGCAGGGTGAATAACAACACTACCAAGCTACAATGGGCACAGAAAAGAGGTCATCTGAAGGAAGCCCTGCCGCCAGTACAAGCACAGATGAGTACAAGCGAACTAGATCTAAGGCAGCTTGTGTCGAAAACATACGCAATCATCTATGCTTCTTCTGCCACCAACAGCTTGGTTCAGAGTTTCATCAAGTAGCGACACTGGAACTAGATAAAACACGTTCGCAACGCTGCCGAGTTTCTTGAGGATACCACTCTGTTAGCCCAAGTGAGTGCTGGGATATGGTGGCAAGAGAGGCCAAGTACCACAAGAAATATTTGACATCCCTATACAACCGCGTGAGGGCAGCAAAACACTTGCTGAGGAAAGCCAGAGCAAAGTAAATGTCATTTCAGCAATAGTCCTGTCTGAACTGGTAACATTACATAGAGGAAACTGCAAAAGAAGAGGACACTGCTCCTGTGTTCAAGATGGCCAGACCTCACTAAGCTGTACACAAACGAGAATGGAACAGCTCGGCATTGTGCTGGAAACACGAGTCCATACAACCAGACTCAAGGAGTGATCCTGGCATATTTGCCTGATCTGCAGGAGCACAGAAAGGGACGAGATCCATCCTGCTGGTGTATAAGGAAGACATTGGCAGTGCACTAGCCAAAGCATGTCAACATGACATTGACAGTGATGCTGTGCACCTGGCACGAGCTGCCCGCATCTCAGCCTTTCAATGGTTCCTTCTCAGACAAATGCCAAGAAGAGTCTGTGCCACAACTGCTGCTGACAATGGTCTCCATGATGCTAGAGGGTGCAGGCATCAAAAACCAGGCACGTCAATCATCGTCCCTCAGCATCTTTGACCATAGCTCAACTAATCAAATACAACAGTGTGAAACATGAGAGAAGAGGTGCAGGCACAGACATGCGACACAGCATCAGTCAAGAGACTCCCTTGCCAATATATCTTGGCTTGATGCTTCATGCCCATACGAAAAAGTTGGAATTAGTTGACACACTATCTGGACTAGGGATCAGCATTGCATATGATAGAGTGCTACGGATCTCTGCAGAGCTGGGCAACGGGACATGTCAGCATTTTCAGATGGAAAAGGTGGTTTGCCCCCCAAAGCTCCACAGTAGAGTGTTCACCACAGCAGCTGTGGATAATATAGACCACAATCCCAGCTCCACGACAGCACATGACTCATTCCATAGAGATGGCAGCTTGGAAGGCAGCAGGAAACTGGCTGCAAGACAGTGGTTGGACAGAGGCATTGGTTCAGGCAGAGATAGCAACAACAGGCACAGCAGACTCCTTCCTGCATGCAGCTCATGTCAGCCGTACAAGACGCGCCCCACCAGGTAACTGCTGCTGCCCTGCGCATACTTCAGCACCATTGCATATACTAGATACAAAGAAAGACGCGACAGCAGAGATGAGGAACACTATTGCAGTTTGAGGCATGGTGTGACATGAGAGCAGTAGCATGTCACCCCCAGTTTCAGTACTGGCCACTGTACTTCACCTGGAACTCTCTATACTCCTCTTCATACGTTCACTTAGAGAGTCGAACTTCACACTGTACATGGATACCCTACCAGAGCTAGCTGCATGGTTTGCTGCAGTGGATCATGTCCACTATGCTTGCTGGTTTCCAATGCACATCAGGGACATGGTTTGCCTTGCAGAGAAACATCCAGATGTTGCTGCCAAGTTCCATATGGGCCACTTCACATCCAAGAAGACCAGGCATGCTTTTTCTGCCATTTGCCTTAGACAGCACATGAGCAAAACAATGCCATTGGTCAAAGGTGATGGCGGGGCAGTGGGTCTCACTGAAAATCCAAGTGCCCTTCGACGGTGGATGGTGGCTGGCCCTGAAGTTGCTCGGTCATCACAGAATTTGAGACCTCACAACACTGCCACCAAAGAGGAGAGCACACCCACCACCATGAGCAAACCAACAGTGTGCAGAAGAAATTTGTCCAAGATGTTTGTGCACTGACAGCAGTCATCGAGGAGATGGGCAACCCCTTTGAAGAAGAAAGCACAGATTTGCTGGTCCTAGACACACAGGAGATCCTGGGCCCAGCTGCAGTAGAGTGTGTGCGTACAGCTGTGCAGATGGGGCGAGATCAGTTCCATTTATTTGTGAAGGAACGTCTGGCAGACAGATCAAACCACTCAATGATGTCATCAAACGCAACAAACTTCCATTATTTGCATCCATCAAGGTGAAAAGTGCCAATAAGAGCAAGCAACAACTCGCCTCTGCAAGGATGATTCAGAGCTTTTCTCCAGACTATACATCGCATGCCAAACCAGAGATGGCGATCTCGAGCAGTTCTTCAAACATGAGAACAGTGCACACCCGCCTGCACAATCACAAAATGGACGGATCCGCTTTGGTTCCAAATCTGACTTGCTGAGGCCTTTGGAACAGCTTGTTGAACCAACGTCTCACCCACTACAAGTCTTTTCTGTGATCCTCGATGGGGCTGCAGTGGTTTCAAATGCTGAACCCTGGCCACAGCAAAACATTTCTTGACTATGCCACAGACGTATTCGTTCCATACATTCTGTCACAGCTTCAAAATCATTCTCGTCTGGATCTAGTGTGGGACCGCTATGCAAACTCAAGCAGCTTGAAGGTAACTGCAAGGGCTAACAGAGGCAAGGGAATCTGCAGACGTGTTACTGGCACTGCATTGTTACCAGGGAACTGGCACACATTCCTCCGTGTCGATGAGAACAAGGAAGAACTCTTCCGCTTCCTGTCTAAGCAGGTCATGGAGTCCATCAATGTGCCAGAGAAACAGCTGATTACTACTGAACGTTGAACAGGTATCTGAATCCCCTGTTTATATCATATGTCAATACATGTACCCACATTGTCATGGATCTGTAATATAAAAATTAATGTTAATTTCATATAGATTTTTTTGATGATCAGTTGACCGCCTTCACCAAATATATGACATTTTTATGCTTATATCAACAGGTCATTGCTGTACCACCCTTTGAAGACACAGCAGCTTGGGCCCCATTGCAATCACGAGGAAGCAGACACGCGCATGATGGTTCATGCAGAGATGCTGTTAAATCTGGACACTGCAGAATACTCATCCGTACCATGGACACAGATGTTGGTTCTTGCTGTGTGGATGGCCCAGGAGCTACATGAGGCAGTCGATGAACTATGGCTAGCAATTGGTAGTGGCAAGAGCTTCCGCTACATAGCAGCACACAAGCTGGCTGCTTCACTGGGGCCAGACAAATCCAAGGCACTGCCAGTCTTCCATGCAATCACATGCAATACGCAAGTTCTCTTGTTTGTCGTGTATATAATTACATGCATATAAATGTACATAATAATTATGGGATTATCACTTGATTATCAGTTGATAATGTGAATTAAAACATGTTTCATTACAATTATTTAATTCCTTGGCTTCACATTTGTACATCTGACACCAGGAATCAGTATATAGCTGACAACAGAACCAAATATATCAGTCATAAATTTCTCTTTTTTTTTTAGCCTACCATCTTGAAATCCAATATGGCGTCACAAATCAACTTCTAACTAGAAACCATTCAATTCCTTGACCTCAAATATGTATATCTAGACACTAAAACCAAGTCTCTAGATGGTATATAAACAAGAATTATCTGTAATTAAAGATTAGTAAGCCGCCATTTTGAAATCCAATATGGCAGCCACTTTGGGGTTACTACAAAAGTGGTTCCATATCTGAAAATGTTCCCAATATAATATTCTATCATTCCTCCATGTTTGGTGTTTCCATCACCAAATGCACAATTCTTATGAATTTTTTTGCTATGCCGCTGTACTATAAGAAGCGTACCTCTTCAACACAGGGTATTCTATGGTCATACAAGTAAAGGTCTGGGTCGGGGTGTACTCCCCGAAGGTGGCAAAAATGCATAACAGTAGTCTTACTGGCTGATATTTAAATTCCTGTTGTTCAGCCCAGTTTATTATCTTATTTATTGTCAATTGTAATTTCCTTTCTGCAACTGACATTCGTGATGCAGCAACAGATATTGAAAGATCATCTACGAATAGGGTACTCAATACATCCTTGGGTATAACACACGCGACACCATTTATTGCTATTGCAAAAAGTGTGATACTAAGCACACTCCCTTGTGGGACACCCTCTTTTTGGCATCTTCTATCTGATAATGTGTTGCCCACTTTAACTTGAAAATATCTACATTTCAAGAATGCTTTAATGAATAGTGGCAATTTTCCTCGTAGACCACAGGTATGAATTGTCTTTAGAATGCCATGCCTCCAAGCAGTATCATACGCTTTCTTAATATAAAAAAAAATAGTTATATGGTGCTGCTTGGAGGCAAATGATTTATTGGAATATGTGGGAGGATGGTGTGTTTATCACGAGCTTGCCCGGGGCATTGGCTGAGACATCCATATATGGTCATATGTCCAAGTTTCCTTCGAGTGCTCATTTCTAATGTTTTGCTTTTTTTCAGTTATCAGCAATGGCCTTGAAGAAAAAGAGACCTCTGGGTGAAGTGACGTTGAGGACAACCTGGAGGTTGAGCCTGAAGGCGAGGAGGAGGAGGCAGCCGCCATCTTTGTGGAGGAGGAGGACGTAGACGACCAGGATGCGGAACAAGATTTGTCGGAGGGAGATGGAGAGAGGGAAGATGAGGGTGTACCTCTAGACCTCTCCCAGGGGGATGGGGACGATGCTGATGTGGGGGGGAGTCATCAGGGGTTAGTGGGACTGTGCCCGTTGCTGTTACAACAACAACAACAACAACCGCCACCACACCTACACCTGGACCGTCAACCTCTCAGGATGAGGAAGCGCAGACCTCGGTCGGTTGAGATTAGGAGCTGAGGTGGTTGAGGGTCGTGATGGGACGTGGTGGCATAGAGACCTGAAAAGTTCCCTTTCCCGAATGTTTACTCCGAGGGTGGTAAGAGTGAGCGACATTTTCTTGCTCTTTTTGTTCTGCCCACATGCTTGCAGAGATTGTTTTGCGTTCCAATGAGCGACTTGTCCTTTGAGAAGTAATTATCATCATAATGGCAGTGTTGCCCTCAGGGACATGGACCTGAGGGAACTGAAGGCATTCATTGAAATTCTAATAATGTCGGCAGTGAGGGCAGACAATTACACCAAAAAGAGTGACATGTGGGACCTTCCATAGGGCAATCCTTTGTGCTGGTGTAATATGAGTGAGCATTGTTTTGCCCTGCTAACGAGAGTTCTTTGTTTTTACAATTCAGCCACCAGAGCGAAGCGGGCGAGGACATATCACCTTGCCCCAATTCGGAAAGTCTTCGACCTTGTGGTGGCTAATTGCCAGAGGAATTACTCCCCAGGGCCCCTTCTCACAGTGGATGAACAGCTTATCTCATTTAGGGGCCACTGTCCCTTAAGGATGTACATCCCCAATAAGCCACTCAAGAAATACATGCCTACTAAAACATCCAAATCAGTTGTTGATATTTTGTTAGATGACACCAAATTTACCAATATAGCTCATTGAAAGTTATATTCCTTAATATTCTTATCATTAAATACCAGTCAAAACTAATGCTGTTTTATTATCCCTTTTATCAAGATTTTACCTATTAATCCTTATAAAACATTTACTTTGAATGGTTAACAATGAAAATATATTTTAAAAACAACTGTATTTTCCGGAAAATCCAGGGTTGTTTTCTAATTGTCCAGAAAACCCGGGATCCAAAATCGGGCTCAAACTGGAAACCCTAACTGTGAACTTACTTAAGATGGGCTTTCACTTCTCATCCCAACCAACAGTACAGATATGTGAATATTGGCTATTAGGTATCAGATTATTGAACCTGTGGATGAAGCATATATGGGATGACAGCGTTGGAGATAATTATTTTACCATAAATGTGCAATGTAAACTTGACTTGCTTTTTTTTGAGTGTTGCATCCTGTATTTCAAGTTTAGATTTGTTAATTATATGAGATATTTCTTTGGATATTATAGAAACAAAATAAAATGTAACACGGCTAAAACGAAATAAGATTTTTTTTTTAGAGTACGTGCAACGATGGTCAAGAAAGACAAATGATTGTAAATTAATATAATAAAAGGACAATTTGTAGTGGATCTATTTTTTCTAGTACTGAGGAAAATATATGGTGTCATACTGTAAACAAGCTTGGCATTATCCTCTGTTTAGATTTGTGCTCAATGTAACTGTAATAGTAAATTGGATAGCATCTCTTTCTAGATGTTCTAATGACAGTTTTTATAGCCACAGATCAATCAATTGGCAGAAGTCAAGCAACTTTAAGATCTGTTAAAGCCAAAATGTCAAGCCCAACTTTATGATCTGATGTGAGATATGACAGGACAAAGCACAAAATAGTCATGGATAGAACAGCATAGATGTGTAAGTAAAGAAAAATGTCAAACCAATGTGCCCACAATATTGAATACCGAGTCAAGCATTATTCAGGAAATGAGGACATCAAGAACATTTTCACTGTTAGCTACAATATGAATTGTTAATCCAAAGTATTAGAATAAGGAAATTATTATTTTATTAAGCATAAATTTTGTTGTATTTATGCAAAAATATTTAGGATTACTCTAAAAAACAAATAAGTATGGTGTGTGCTTCAACTCACAGGACATCAGGAACATTTTCATTGCTAGCTCACAATATAAATTGGTAATCCAAAGTTATTAGAATAAGAACAGATTTTATTGAGCATGAATTTTGTTGTGGTTATGCAAATATTAGGGATTACTCTAAGAACAAATAAGTATGGAAATATATATATATATATATATATATATATATGTGTGTGTGTGTGTGTGTGTGTGTGCTGCGCGCGCGCGTGCGCGTGTTGCTTTAACTCCCAGAATTTTGGTCTCGGTAATTTCACTCCCGGTAAACTGAGATCTGGTTTCGTTAACACCCGGTAACTTGACACCCAAAATAAACAAATAACTAATTTAGGAAGCATAGTGTGTTGAATAGCTTAGGGCAATACTCTTATATAAGAAATGGAATTGACGTGATTTGAATGTGTATTAAGTTGAAGACTCAGTTTACAAATTTTTTAAAGTTATAATATTATATATATATATATATATATATATATATATATATATATATATATATATATATGATATATATATATATAATATATATATTATACTATATCTAGGTATATATATATTACAGGCGGTCCCCGGCTTACGCTACGGTTTTCGTTTCGGCTTCCGACGTTCCGAGGTTACGATGCTTTTTCTTAAATATTCAATGGAAATCCGTCCTGGGTTACGACGCTTGTTCCGAGGTTACGACGCTGACGCTTCCGACACTCCGAGTTAACGACGCTTTTAAAAAAACGCATGCTATGATAAAAATCCTTATAGTTTAGCACAGTATATAATAAAAATATGTTTTGGTTACATAACAACAAAAATTTGAGGTTATGATGATTTTCGACACTTTTTTTTTTTTCGTATTTTTTTATTTTTTTAGTGACGCCGCATATGCGGAACTAGTTTGCGGGCGGCGAATGAATACACTAGCTTGGGATGCGCAGTTTAAAACAGTCCAAAAGTGCAAATAATGAAAAAATCATTGCTTGTTTCCAGTACATAATTAAAAAAACTAAGTTTCTGGTTAGATTACAACGCAAATTCCAAGGTTACGGCGTTTGTTATGCTTTTTAACGATACCTCATATGCAGAACTAGTTTTTGAGCGGAGGCGCATAAATTAATTAACGCTATTAAACTGTATGGTAAATTGACCGAACAACGACCTCGGACGGTCGAGGACGCTAAGCGTAACAATACCAAAGGACGCCACTTCAATCGCGTGTCTGCCTGAAGTTCAGTCGGTTGTGTGCTAAGACGTTGCTCTGAAATTCCTCGCCATTTTTGCAAATTTACAATGGCTCCTAAACGCAAAGTACTTCCTCCGATGATAGTTCATCCAAGAGGAGGAAGGTCATCACGATGGAGGTAAAATATGACGTGGTGAAGCGTTCGGAGAAGGGAGAAACTAACACCAAAATAGGCCGTTCTTTAGGCTTGAGCAGGACCACGGTGGTAACTATTTGTGGAAGGACAAGGAATGTATTCTGAAGCACGTTAAGGATGCTGCACGATGAAGTCAACGGTGATAAACGAGAAGCAACGTAGCCAGAGCATTGTTGAAATGGAGAAATTGCTCATGATCTGGCTGGAGGACCAGAACCAGCGACGTGTTCCGTGAGCTTAAGTGTGATCCAGGAGAAGGCTAGAGCGCTGCATGAGGCAGTAGTGAAAAAGTTTGGCGAAGGCAGTGCTGGTGGTGAATTTTCCGCGAGTAGAGGTTGGTTTAACCGTTTTAAGGCTCGTGCAAATTTGCAAAATGTGAAGCTGCAAGGTGAAGCTGCTAGTGCTGATAGCGAAGCAGCAGGTAGTTTTCCAGGTGGTTTGGCCGAGATAATTAAGGATGGTGGCTACACGGCTGACCAAGTCTTTAATGTGGATGAGACTGGATTATTTGGAAAAGAATGCCAAATCGAACGTACCTTTCCAAGGAGGAGAAGTCAGCACCTGGCCATAAAGTGGAAAGGAGCGACTGACTTTGCTGTTTGGGCCAATGCAAGTGGCGATTTGAAACTGAAGCCCTTGCTGGTGTATTTGGCCGAGAATCCCAGGCATTCAAGGGCATTTTCAAGAGTCAACTCCCTGTGATTTGGAAATCAAATAAGAAGGCTTGGGTTTACCTTGATGGTCTTCGAAGATTGGTTCAATGACCATTTCGTGCCAGCAGTGGAACGGTATTTGACTTCGAAGGGTCTGCCTTTTAAGGCCCTCTTAGTCCTGGGACAATGCCCCTGGTCACCCTTCAAATTTGAGCGACATGCACCCTAATGTGAAGGTGGTGTACCTCCCACCCACCCAATACCACATCGCTGATACAGCCAATGGACAGGGAGTAATAGCTAATTTCAAGGCTTACTACCTTAGAAGGACCATACGTTTTGCCTTGAAGGCCATAGAAGCTAACAAGGAGTTGACACTGAAGCAATTCGGAAGGGCTACAACATTGCTGATGCAGTGAAAAATATTGCAAGTGCTTGGGACGAGGTGAAGACGACCACTTTAAATGGGGCCTGGAAGAAACTGTGTCCACAGTTTGTGCACAGTTTTGAAGGCTTTGACCAGGCAGAAGACGTCGAGACTGTGACGAGGAAGATCGTAGGGCTAAGCAAGAGGCTGAAACTAGATCTTGAACCTGATGATGTAACAGAGCTGCTGGCATCCCATGGAGAGGAATTGTCTGCAGAGGACTTACTTGAACTTGAACAACAAATGATTGGAGGAGAGGAGGCGGCACCAGAGCCAAAAGCCAGGTCATTAACTGTGAAAGGCTTGTCAGAGAGGGTTTTACTCATCTAGAGAGAGCCTTGGCTTCTTTTGAGGCAGAAGACCCTAACGTTGCCAGGTTTGACAAAATAAACTAAAACGTGGAATGTTAGACTTATAATTCTACAAGGAGACCCTGAAGGAGAAGCAGACAAAGAGAAGTGTGCAGTCCAGGCTTGACACTTTCTTTCACAAGTCTCCAGTACCACCACCTCCCACTCCTAGTCCTGGTAAGGAATTCTGAACTTTTTCACTAATTTATGTGTTTACATAGTGTACATATAAAACGTGTTAATTTTTTAATGTAACAACTAAATGTAAGAGTAAATTGTAACTTCATTAATGTTCATCAATTTGTAATTTTATTGCAGAAGTGGTGACAGTTCCAGATCCCCCTGTACTACCTGTGACAGTTCCAGAATCTCCCTGTACTACCTGTGACCAGTTCCAGATCCCCCTGTACCTGGACCCTCTGTAGCAGCCCCCGTCCACCTGTACGTGTACAATCAGGTAAGCAATTTCATTTTTCTCATTTTGCATGTTGGAAATTGTTTACACCCTACATACATACGTACACTAACTTACATAGTGGTACAATGTGTTTGATGTTGCATAACCTTATTATTTTTTTTTTTTTTATTTCAGACCCCTTTGATAGTGACAGACGACCCAGATGAGCCCTGAGCCTTTTTCATGGTTTTGATGCCTCGCCCTATTCATCAGGTAAGGAATCCTTAACAAATTTGTATAAAATGTTTTATAAATTGCTAATAGAAATTTTATTAAAAGTGTACATATGCTAAAGTTACATCCACCTTATATCTATGTACCCTATCATTCTTTCCAGATCTAGATGTTCCCATCATCAGTTGATACGAGTAGTATCACCTCTCCAGAGCCCAAATCAGTTGATACGATTAGTATCACCTCTCCCATCCTCCTTCAGGTAAAAGAATTCTTCATTTTTTTATATTGTACATACGTATTACACACTACATAGTCAAACAGTAATAACATGTGCAGTAGTTACAGTAGTAACTCTATCATTTTATATATTTTTTTATCATTCCAGACTCACAAGCACCTGCCCATCCCACTCCATAGCCCAGCCACCCACTCATCTACCATATGCCCATCCCAGTAAGCAAGCCAACCACTAGAATTTGGTAAGGACATTTTTTTTATTAATGTTTTATTATACATATGTAATAACCATGTTATGTATGTAACATACATACTATAATCATATGTATTACATTATCATTCCAGACTGGCATGCACCTGTGACTTACATAAACCAGACCTCTACATAGCCTACATGTCTTCATTTTGCTGAAGGTAAGGAATTCTCAGTTGTGTTTGTTTGCATATGTACTGTCGGCCAAAAAACTCGTGGCAGAGTTTCATAATTTTTCGTTCACCTGCCTGACGCACGATTCATGCCTTATTATCTATTTTTCTTTTCAAAGATGGAAGAAATCGTATGTAATGACGTTAAAAACAGTCACTGATATCTTTAGAACATTATGTATGTTATTGTGAAAACTATTTTCCCTATAGCAAAATTGATGTGAACGAAACGAAGTGAAAAAACGGCATACCACAACCATAGATATATATTACCAAATAGATAGGAGACACCCATCACTGGTAGTATCACATAAACATAGTCCTTATTACATTCATTTCAATATCAAGTTGAAGGTAGTTGAACGATTTCATTTGTTACATTTTACACAAAAAAACATTGGAAACTCAAAATATGCTATCAAATTAAAAAATTATAACCTTAACAGTGTGAATCATGCGACCTCACTCTATTGTTTTCGACGTCTGACATGCGCTGGAATCGAAGGCAACGTGCCACCAGTGTTGCCGTTTTGAGGAATTTCGTCTACTAATGTGTCTTTCTAGTGACATCTGGCAACCCTCCGTGGATATTCTGAGCACAGGCAACTTCGCTAAGCAATAAAATTTCTTCATTGCCTTTTTATGTTTTTTTTAATGAAAATAAGGTTATAAATTATATCCTGCTTATTTAGACTAATGAATTTATTGAAATCCTTTATTTTTCTTCATCAAAAATACTTTTATGCTAAGCTAGTGACGTGTAGTTTATTAAGTCAAGGAAAATCATTCTACATCGGAAATACGCATTCTAACCATTAAATAACGTAATAAAATCAGAAGAACTGCGTATGGTAATACTGCTAAAAGCCAATGTTGTGAAGAAAAAAACTGCATCGCTGGTCACTGCCACGGTGTCACTTATCGGTCTAAGACCTTGGGTCAAACACCTGTTTTGTCACGCCCTTCACGTTCACGATGGATCGTCTGCCTGGCAAAGAAACATCCCCTGCACAGCGAGAGGCAATTTATTGCACTGCATTTGGTGCAAATTCCTGTCAGGGAAATATCAAGAAGATCAAACATACCGAAGAGAACCATACATAGATGGATCAAATTGTTCACAGAGCGACAAAGTTTAGAAAATAGGCCTAGAAGTGGAACTCCTCGAATCACCACAAGAGTGCAGGACAAAATGATTGTGATGCTGTCAAAGGACAACCCCTGATTACAGCAGTGGCTGTAAAACAGCAGCTTGGACTGCAAATATGTGTGCAGACTGTGCGGAATAGGTGCATGGGGCAGGCCTGCATCACAGGATTCCGGCAAGGAAACCATTGCTAACGCAACAGCATAAAGAAACAAGGATGGGATTTGCCCTGCAATATCTTCCAGAAGATGCTTCTTTCTGGATTTAGTTATTTTCTGTGATGAAAAAATTTTCGCGTCTGATGCGCATGGACAGCTTCATTGTTGGCGTCCAAATAAAACTAGGTAAGCCTAGTGAAATTTTAGTTTACTTATTCATAAAAAAAGAACCACACCTCTTTGTTTTTTAATGAACATTGACCTGTTTATTCCTATCATAAACTGAAATGTGGTATATGCTTAAGTGCATTATGTTATATATATAAAAAGCTAATGCAACTTGCCTATAACGTGAAAATAATACATAGTTTACTGCAAGATGAAAAAGAAACTTGTTATTTTTGTCTTTATTTCTGTATATATCCTTGACCTAAAGCTGAGAAATTATCATAACTATATACAATTGACTGTTCACACAGAATTAACTGTGTTTAATGGGGATTACACTGCACAATTATATTCATGCAGTTGCGTTGATTTATAATTTCAATTCATCCTATAGGCTGTTAGGAAACATTATAATTTTCTTTATAGATTATAATTCATAAAGTAGGTCCATATTATAACATATAGAAATAAAAGAAAATATATCTTTGTAAAGTTGAAGCCCTACTGTTCTACTTTTTCTGCGGGGCTGGGGGTGTGGGAGTATAAGTAACTACTCTCTATTGAACTGTCTAACCGGTTGAAATAATATTTTCTGTCGACAGATATGAATGAGAAAACATCGAGCCTTCAAGGCGTAGCGGCAGAATATCAGCTGGGTTATGGGGATGGATGGCTGCCAGTGGACCGGGAGAGCTAATTGTCATCGATGAGCGTATGAACAGTAATCAGTATATTGCAATTTTACAGGACATTTTAGTGCCCTCAGTTCGAAAACTATTACTGCCGTATCCCATGCCAATATATATCGCCATGGACAATTCTGCGGTCCACAATGCAAAGGCTGTAAAGAAATGGTTTCAGCAAAATCCAGACGTGGTTCGAATTGATTGGGCTGCGAAGTCTGCAGATCTGAACCAATAGAAAACTTATGGGCTATGGGCCTATATGATCCAACAATGGGATGTTAATAATGCTAGGACAAAAGAAAACCTTATAAAGCATGCATAGATATTTGGGAGAGTTTAAGGCCAAAGAGAGGAGTAGCAAACATTTGCGAAGTCCTCGTTGCATCAATGCCAAATAGGATAAGATGCGTGCTAGACGCACGAGGATCTTATACAAAAATATAAACAGTTGTGCTGCCTTTTAAATAATATGATTTATTTTAATCTCGTTAGTTTAACAGTCCTACTTTCATCTCATTTACTTCTCTTACATTTATCTTATCCATGTGAATCTATACAGACTTATAGGCCTAGGCCTATGTTATGACTGAGTTCCTGGTTAATTCATCTCTCTCTCTCTCTCTCTCTCTCTCTCTCTCTCTCTCTCTCTCTCTCTCTCTCTCTCTCTCTCTCTCTCTCTCTCTCTCTCTCTCTCATATGCATACATATAGATATGATATATATCTCACATGCTAATATGAATATATTTATTTTCATTTGTATATTATCTTTACACTGTATTTGACAGGAATTATTATATATATATATATATATATATATATATATATACTATATATATATAATATAGATATATATCTATATATATATATATGATATATATTATATATACTATATATATATATATAATATATACTATATATATACGCACACGTGTTAATAAGGATATGCTTATTTTCATAATTTTCTTGACTTAGGCTTGTTTTTGACTGCATTCCAGTCCAATGATTTCTGCATGTATTTCCTTAGTTATCTGACTATCTATATAGCATATATATATACATATAATATATATATATATATATATATATATATATATAGTATGTTAGTATATATAATGCGTGTTTTTTATTGTAAATATCGGAAATAAACTTGAACGAGAAAGTTACGTTTCATATTACCTATCCTTTTAGCTACTTATAATATAATAGGTATAGGCATACGAGTGAGACTGATTCTAATTCAAATTCTGTTTAGAAGAAATAAATAGCTACAGTAAGATTACCCTATGAATGCTTTGACTCCCACAACTTCCCAACATGTGCGGATGAAGCAGCATGGCATGAAAGGAATTGGATAAAAACAAAAAAAAGAGACTAAATTGTATTCGTTTGATTTCTTATGATTGCTTTTTGATATGAGATAGCTAGGTCTGAGAAAATTATGTTATGCAATAATGAAAAAGATAAAAAAAAAAAAGGAGAACATGGCCAGTAAAAATGAAATAACGGGAATAATCAAATAAAGCAGATTGATATAGATTTTCACATCACGTATCCGAGAGAGTATGCTGCTGAAAATAGACCTAGGTCCTAGGCTACATAGTGCCAAAATCAGAAGTCAAATTTAGGCATGTTATATGTGTTATGCAAATTATTTTATTGATCAAAGGAGAAAATTTGCTAAATCAAACATGCTATTAAAGAATGTTGTATTATTATTCGACAGTAGGTTAAGAACTGACGATACCCCAGTACAGTACGATACGTTGGTTCATGACTAGCAGCATCAAAGCCAACGTCCAAATACTTATGCAATTGCTGCCACGGATCCTTAGTTGAGAATACCATTAGAATTCGTGTCCTCGTGGTTGTATATTTTCAATACTTTGCAAAATAATTATATTTGACGTTGGATAAGTCTACTCAGTTCTAATGTAATTTATTTCAAGTAGAGCACCTTAAAAGGAAATATTATTTATTGTTACGTAAATAATCTGGCACCTGCATATGGCAATATTTCCATAACGAAACAAGGAATTAAGAAACTACGCCAATTCTTTGTTGGCCGTCTGTACAATAAATTTTGTACACCTAAGTGGTTACATACTGTCCTTTAATATTAATTCTTCATTCCAGACTGCCCATCATCCTAGCCTGTTATCTGTGATAAAGCACACTGAAGTTAGGTTTGGAATGCATCCTTATCATGAATGCTCTACACCTCCACCTCCATCTCCCACAACCTAGATAACAGCTTTGAGACTCACTAAAAGTTGGTAAGTTATGTATATGTGTGTGTGTGTGTTTGTATAATTTTTTATTATCCCCCCAAAAATAACAGAAAATCTAATTCTAAAAGAATCCCTATCATGTAACCGTGACAATAGGAATATAGTAAGGAACAAAATTAACACATTTCTCTAGTGAGCTTTCATGATTTTCAAGACCTATTTCACACTAACACTAAATCTAAACAAACAGGAAGTTTTATAGTGTTTATACTTTTCTAACTACTACCAGAGGTCGACATTAAAACGATACAAACGATGTTTTAACATAAAAAAAATTCTACTACTTACTAGCATCCGACATTACATCGTTCTAATAATATAACGAATCCCATCATGATCATTTAAATTCAGTTTCAGCTATAAAACGGTTCTCATTCATAAGCATTCGTACAAACTACATATATGATCTAGTGTATCTATCTACACATGTAAAAGTATCAAAATCTCCTAACAAACATAGTCTTATACAAACTACACTCAAGCACATAAGAGAACTGACTTATGGCCTATAACTATATATCATCCCATTGTCCCATTCACGTCACAAATACTAACCCACAACAAACCTGAACTAGCAAGCCTACAAATAAAATTACCCAAGAATAACCAGAAAGAGCAAATTGAAGCTACAAAGAATCCATTATAGTGCACAAAAATTATGAACTCGCCTATCTCTGTCTCTTGGACTAGAGTTAGTTACTGCTTGTTGCAAAATAAAATTCTTAATATTACGTGTGGTGTGATTTACTAATTCACTCAAGCCAGCAATGGATAATTTTGACCCTAGTCGTAAGTGTACTATTAACCTTCATTATAAAAACAACAATGGATGGTTTCTCACACACACACGCACAAAAAAAAAAAAAAAAAAAAAAAAAAAAAAAAAAAAAAAAAAAAAAACAAAAAAAAAAAAACTTTCGGACGATCCCTTTCCTCGTTTTTAATTTCACCACATCTTCTCCAGAATAAAAACGATTGTATTATTACCATTTACGGGAAATTCCCTTAATGTGGATTACATGTATATTCGAAGAACAGCTCTCTCTTTCCCTCGTCCTACTGCTAGAACAGTCTTCCCATCCCTTTAAACCCGCTCCTCATTTTTTAACATTTACTACTGTCAGCCGGTTTTTTCTATGCATAGGTTTAGAGCGTCACCGTAATAGTTTGGATTGTTTACCCGATTACATTAAGTCTTTCCAGAATACCAGAATTCACCTCGGGGAGCCGTCGCTATTTATAGATCACCTACCGTGCCCTCTGCTCTATCAATACGAACGATAAAATACGGGAACAACTGATAGCTTTACGAAACGGCATTGACAGCGCAGAGAAGCAGGGCGCCAGAGATATTGTGTATGAACAGGCACAAGTATTCTTTATTTTGTCTCAATTGAACAAAGATATAAAGACACTGGAATACATTGTTTACGCTCAACCGGTCCGAGTATATAATGGGACCAAGAAAAAACTTATGTTTGGTTTCTAAATTGACTTTTACTACCTGGGCGTACACCTCCTCCCCCCTTGATCCTTTTTTATTTTTTTTATATCGGTTTGTTATTATGGACATATACAACGTCCAAGCACAATAGTGTGTGTGTGTGTGCGCGCGCGCGTATGTGTGAGTGCGCGCGCGCGTGCGCGAGCACCCCTTACAGCTTTTTATTAAGCTTAAAAAAAAACACTTTCCAAGTAGTATGCAAATGAGATCGGGTTGTGTACCATTCTCATTCTAAGAAAACACACTGAAAGTTCCGGATCCCTCCCTCCTAATCTCGTATGCTCGTGAGCTGTCTACTAAGCGTGGATTCTCTCTCCTCCCATCCTATTTGGTAAGTGAATATATGAACGTACACGTTCGCATACAAAAAGGGTGTGAGCTCGTGTATTTAAGGAAGTATGTAGTTATCAACATTAGGTAAGTTGACATACGAGGAATTATTATGTATGGATGGACGGATTGTGAAATTTAGGGACAAGCCCAAGCACTGGGGCCTTATTTTGGTCATACAGTGCCGTAGTGGAATGAAATAAATAACTTAATGATTAATGAAATGTAAATGAACGCGATGATCATCTAAACTCTAAAGGGAATGAAACTTAAAAACCTTATTTCATAAAAAAAACTACAAGAATTTTTCTTAAATAAAAATTCCAAAAATATAATTTATTTATTTTTATATTAAAATACAAATAAAAGTATAACTGCATACGCTTGTATGCATTAGGTGATAGGTAAAATTAGATATTAGTAAAACAAGTCAAATTGTATAATATATATCAATCTCTTTCAAGACTTTTACAAAGTTATTGACATGAACATCATCTAAAATATAATAAAGTTGCTTCCCTGAAAGACCAAATTTCCTGCTGGAAGCACCACACATTGGGCAAGACACCAGAATATTCTCTCTCAACTGTCAACAGGCAGTTACAGCGAGCACAGACTGGAGCGTCACTTCCTTTCAGTATAAGGCTGTCTGTCAATCGGGAATGACCAATACGGAGTCTCGTTAAGACAATTTCAGTCCTCCTATCTCTATGAAATGAAGACTGCCAAAAATTCTAATCCGCTCTAATTGCCTTCAGTTTCTTATTCGTGGCAAGGAGGTTTGAGAAGAAATCTTATGGACCTCCGGACTCAATGATTTTCCCACATCGTCTCACTAAAAGAAACAAGTTCTATCCCCAAAGAGGGTAACGTTTCGTGAAAAAACCAAAGTGCCTCTTCTGAACCTTAGCAGTGAACTGTTTCAAGATTTCAGATGAAGGACTCTCCCTTGTACTTTTCAGCAGCATGGTGTATCTCAGACCTAGCTTATGCCTCCTTAGGTCCAGTGGTAGCTGATGGGAGTCTAATAGATACATTCAATGGGTGAAGTTCTAAAAGCTCCAGTGCAGATCCTTAGCCCCATATTATACACAGTGCCCAATTCCTTAAGTTGAGTCTTTGAAGCAGATGAATATACTTGGTAGCCATAGTATAACTTAGATAAACACACTGCATTGTAAAGACTTAACAACGATTTCTTATCAGCACCCCAATTAAAATTAGATACTACTTTTAAAATATTTAGTGATTTCTTCACTTTCACTTTTAACTGGTAAATATGATTACTCCAAGTGAGCTTTTCATCAAAAGCCATTCCTACAAATTTTTCTTCAGTGGAACTGTAGAACCGAACAGCGACAGTTTTTGATTTGGAAAATCAAAATCCTTGCAGATAACACAGCCTCCCAGCATTATCAGTATTGGACACCTCTGATATCATCTATGTCTAGCGAATATGAAGTTCAGATGCATCAGAGATGGGAGTGTCACATACAATTTGTATCCTTCAAAATGCTAATGGCTTCAGGGAGACAAAAGGACCAGCTACTGATAATACAGCCTCCAACGAGACAGGAGTGCTAGCTACAGCTGGCGCAGCCTCCAAAGAAGTGGACACATCAGATATAACTGGTGCACCCTCCAGAGAGGCAGAAGTGCCAGGCATATCTGGTGCAGCCTCCAAAGATGCAGGAGTACGGGAGAAAATACTGGTATCTCAGCAAATAACTCCAGATGGACATCCTTACCAAACATCATCATCGTCATCTTTCGATCTGATTAGTCCCACTGTATAGCAGGGTTGGCTGCTCGAGTAAACTTTCTCCATCTATTTCTATTCCTTGCATTTTCTCCTCCCAGCCCCACCTCACCACATCCATCCATCTGATCTGCTGATGCCCCAAACTCCTCCTCCCCAACACTGGCATGTGTTCTTAGCTCTATTCATTGTTTCCACTTCCCCTCTTTTTATAACATGGCCATATCATCTCAGATGAGCTTCCCTAGCCTTCTCCTTTACATTGCATATACCACACATTCTTCTTATCTTGACTCTCCTTCCATTCCAGTAATAATATTCCAGCAATCCATCTCACCATTCTCAACCCAAAGTTTCTTCTCCATATAACACTATGGGCCCTATAACTGTCCTATAAATCTTAACTCAGCCTTAATGGCCTTTTCTTGTCTAAAACAACTCCAGTTGCTTCTCTCCATTTTTGCCATTTTTTTTCACTTTGTCTCACTACTTTCTCAGTACATCTCTCCTCTGTTATTGTTGATCCCAAGTAGTTAAACTCATTGTTCTGCTTTAGCACTGTACCATCTTGTAATTGAATGCTTACTTCATGTCCTTCTCAACTACTAATCATTAGCTCTTGACTTTACATGTTCACTTTCAATCCTTTCATTTCTAGGGCTCAATTCGATGCCCAAAACCTTTCTTTCAGTTCTTCTTTTGTGTCTGCCATAATGACTAAATCATTAGCAAACATCAGTTCCCACAGTTCTGCGTTGTTCTTTAATTCTGATGTCAGTGTGTCTATAATGACGAGGAACAAGAAGGATTGATTGATTGATTGTGTATTAAATCTGGGCGTTACAAACATCAGGGTAATTGACACCGAAATAAATTGAATAGAAAAAATTAAAATTTTTAATAAATTTCATATAAAAATATCAATAAATATATGTATATAAAAATTTCCTTCATATATAAAAGTTCTTACATAGACAATCTATGTATAATTTAAATTTGATTGAGGAGGCTTGCCTCCCGTATAAATTTATATAACTGCTCTATATTAAAATCCTTTCCAAGAATTGTAGCTAGGATAAAATTACCTACTCTGTCCCGACCCGAAGACAGGAACATATGTCTCAAATTCAAGAATCTGGGACATTCAATCAACAAATGTTTCACAGTCAAGGGCACAGTACAGTTCTCGCAAAACGGAGGATTTGCACGAGACATCAAGAACCCATGTGTGAGTCTTGCATGTCCAATCCTCAATCTGCACAGCATCGTTTCTTGTCTACTTGGGATATAAAGATATGACCAAGGAGACACTGATGACATGATACTGCGCATTTTTTGATTAGTTAAAATATTCTCCCACTGGGACCGCCAACATTCTTTAATTCTCTGACCCACCAGAGTATATAAATCCTGATATGGTAGTAGACATCTTGTGGGTTCTGGGGAGTTGACTGCCGACTTTGCAAGTTGGTCAGCTTTCTCCTTCCCAGGCACCCCAACATGGAATGAATGAATTTATAAAATTTGTGGCCATTGGCCACGCTCCGGAGCCAAAGGCCATTCAGCGTATATATATCAACAGGATATATTTACTAAAAAAAGGTACACATATAATTAATCCAAATTATTAAAATAAACTTATATTAAAATACTCAATTAAATACTCAAATATCATAAAACAAATGGATTTCCTTAAGAAATTTAAAAATCTCTTCTGCGGGAGCACCCTCATCCTAAAATATCCGACAAAGGTTTGTTGGTGAAACCAAACCGACGTCTATGATTAAAATAAAGAGGACAGTCAACAAATATATGCCTCACTGTAATGCCAACATTACAATTGGAGCATTGAGGAACCTGCCTCTCTGCTTCACTAGTTAAAAGATACCGGTGAGTTAAAAACGTATGCCCTATACGCAGGCGCGTTAAAACTATACTAGATCTTCTATCCATCCCAACAGAAGGGGACCAGGGATGAACAGAAGGTCTGATCGATTTCAGCTTAAATTACTATTCAAGTTGGACCAGTGATTCTGCCACTTGGTCTACAAAATGATTTAATAAAAAGTTTTAAAATCTTCACAGGGAACCCTCACATAGTGGGAAGGCCGGGAGGAAGCTGCCTGCTTAGCAGCTGTATCAGCCAGCTCATTACCACGAATTCCCACATGCGAGGGAAACCCAACAAAACTTCACACGATGTGTTTTCGAGAATGCAGGAGGACCAGCCAATCCTGCACCTCTTGGACGAGTTGATTACAAGGCATCAACTTCTGGTAGTGCAGCTAGGGAACTCTGGGAATCACAATAAATAATATATGAGTCCCCAGTGCTACCTGTACTAAAAATAAATTTCAAAACGCTAAAAATAGCATAAATCTCTGCATTAAAAATTGAGAATTTGATAGGGAGGTTTTTTTTTATTGTTCTCTCACCGACGATGACAGAACATCCAACTCCATTTGCTGATTTTGATCCATCTGTATATACAGCAATCGAGTTACTATGCTCAGAAACATGGGCCAAGAAGCTACTTTTAAGCTGAACACTTGAACTGATCTTTTTGTTGTCTCTAACTTGGCAAATATCTAAAGGAGGCCTACACCAAGGAGGGAATTTAGAAAATGTAGTTTCCATAACCAGTGGAGGAATAAGGCCTACCTCTCTCGCACTGATGTTTAATCTAATTTCAAGGGGCTTAGGCAATGTAGGTCTAGTTGGTGCTCTGTCAACAGGATGTTTTATATACTTAAAATTTGGATTAGATTGAGAGGTTAGTGCTCTTGACAAATATCGGAGACCTTGTTCCTCCCTCCGAATGAAAAGAGGAAGAAAACCAGAGTCTACATAAAGGCTCTCAACAGGAGACGTTTTAAAAGCACCTGTACAAATACGCAATGCCATATTATGCACTACATCCAGCTTGCCTAACAAGGTCTTACATGCCGAGCCATAAACCTGAGATCCATAATCAATCTTACTCAAGCATAGTGCCTGATAAATTCTTAATAAAGTAGTACGGTCGGCTCCAAAATTCAGGTTACTAACAACTTTAAGAATATTGCACCGCTGTTTAACATTTACTGCAGTCTCATTTATATGTTCAGCAAAAGTCAATTTTTTGTCAAAAATTCCTAAATATTTGACTTTATCTTCATACAGCAAGAAAGAACCTTCTAAAAATAAGGTTGGAATCTCTTCCCTTCTTCGTGTTCTGCAAAAACTTATAGCTTTAGTTTTTTCTGCAGAAAATTTGAAACCTTTACTATAAGCCCAGGAAGTAGCAGCATTAATTGCAAACTGAATTTTAGTACAAGCTTCAACTGCAGTAGCTCTACTACAGGCAACAACAATATCATCCACGAATGCTTGACCAGTTACTCCAACAGGGAGATGTTCAAGTAAACCATTAATAGCAATATTAAAAAAGGTTGGACTAAGCACACTCCCTTGTGGAATGCCTTCTTCCTGAAGATACTCTGATGAGAAGGTAGAGCCAATTCTAACTTTAAGGTACCGGTCAGACAGGAAGTCTTTGGCAAAATTAAACATATTGCCACCAATACGCCATTCAACCAGCTGCATTAAAATACCAGCCCTCCAGGTAGTATCAAATGCTTTTTCCAGATCAAAAAACACGGCAATTGTTTGATTTTGGACTGCAAAAGCATTCTGAATCTCACGTGTGAGACATAATAAGGGATCCAAAGTACTTCTATTCTTGCGAAAGCCAAATTGCCTCTTCAACAACAGGCTCTTTGTTTCTAATAACCATATCAGACGAAAGTTCACCATTCGTTCGTAAATCTTGAAGACACAGCTGGTAAGAGCAATAGGCCTATAACTTTTGGGATGACTAGGGTCCTTTCCGGGTTTCAAAAAAGGAACTATAACAGAGTTTTTCCACATCTTATATGAAGTCCCTGAGCACCAGAATTCGTTTTAAAACATCGACAAAGAATTTTTTTGACTCCAGAGGTGAGTGAGAAATCATTGCATAAATAATATCATCTTCTCCAGGTGATGTTGGAGAGGACAAAGATAAGGCATATTCGAATTCGACAATACTAAATGGAAGGTTATATGCCTCAGAATTTGAACAAACAGGTGGATTAACTATAGTCATGTTTCTAATATTGCGAAATTCAGGAGAGTAGTGACTGGGGCTTGAAATGCTTGAAAAGTGCCGAGCAAAGGCCTCTGCCACCTCTCTTGCATCCGATATAACTACCAAATTGATTTTCAAAATAGGTAAAGGAGAAGGGGAAAATTTCCCTAGTAATTTACGGATTCTATCCCAAACCAGAGAAAGGGGTGAGTTATACTTTAATTTTGATATGTACCTAACGAAGGACTCCCTCCTTGCTTCTTTAAAAACTTGCTTTTGTTTGGCGAAGTTTTTCTTATATGTTATTCTATTAACCAAGACAGGACACCTTCGATATTGCTTGTAACTGGCTCTTGCAATTTTCCTACTCAAGGCACATTTATTATTCCATCAAGGTACCAGTGGACGACGGGGTTTCCCTGACGTTTTAGGTATTGACATTATTGCCCCTCCAATCATTATACTAACGAGATATTTGTAGGCAGCCGAGGGGCAAGGAAATTCATTGACCTTACGATTGACTTTGGTAGATTTTTCATACAGCTGCCAATCTGCCTCCTTTATCTTCCATTTGGGTAAAGATGGGGAGGGTGTATTTTGTACATACTTAAGATGGATGGGATAGTGGTCGCTTCCATAGAGATTTTCATCCACTGACCACTTATAGTCTAATCGTAATGATGACGAACATATTGTAAGATCAATTGCTGAACTAGAGTTATGGGCTACATCAAACCTTGTAGGAGAACCGTCGTTCATTAAAACTACATCATTGCAATCTATTAATCTTTCAATTATAAGACCACGGTGATCACACCTACCTTCCCCCCACAAAAGTATGTTTTGCATTGAAATCCCCCATCAGAATGAAAGGCTGAGGTAGTGGTCTAAAAGTGATTGCAAATCTTCAACCTCTAATTGTCTGGATTGCCAGCTCTGTCCACCAATCGAGTTTCTAGGCCAGGTTCTAGATAAAGAGAGCACAGAGTAACCCATTTGTTGATGAAAATCTGTGTTGCACAAGCTTGCAGTATGGAGTCTAATTTGATAACTTTTAGTGGTAGTGACTTGGCCGCAATAATACATGTACCACCATGAGCACGTTCACCTACAGGTGGTGGAGATCTATGAAAAATAAAGTTCTGTCCACAGTTAGGAGAAAACATTACCAAGTTTAGTCTCTTGCAAACAAAGGGCAGCTAAATTATGCTCCTTGAAAAGGACCCGGACCTGTTCTGTGTTTGAATGAAACCGCGTATGTTCCACTGACATGGAGCCATTATTTACTATTAATTTTTTTTTCTTTTTACTTTTTGGACTTGGATTGGGCTGGTCTGGAAAGACTTGGTCTTGGTCTTTGTTTCAAAGAGGAACTTGGCAGATCCTCAAGAGACCTGCTATTTCCTTTCTTGGGAACCCTACTATGGTGTGGGGATATAGGTGGAGATGATGATGGAGTACGGGGTCTCTTATTTCTAAGACGCACCGTCTCTGCAGCGTGCACCTGAGCCTTATGCGGTGCACTGAACAAGGTGTCATTCGGGGACATACCCAGATCAGCAGCAAGCTGCCTGTGAGGCTTCTACATTAGAAGCCGAGAGACCTCCCAGAAGCCCAGAGGAGGCCATCGGGAGGGACAAAGGGCCTTCTTGGATGAAGGCGGAGATGCTGAATGTACTTCGAGCTCAGAAGGGGATAGCTGAAGCTTTGACTTTGAAGTTGGTATTCTAGATAGATCTTTTATATTATATTGAGGTCATGGAAACAAAAGTTTTTGCCTGGCTAATACTTAGATGTTCAAGCATGAGCTTTCTCTATGGCTAACACTTCTTTTTTAAATGACTCGCATTCCTTATGCCTTGCATTATGATTTCCTTACAATTATACATAATACTGGGGTAGAACATTCGCCTTCATGCTTTTTGTAAGGAGCAGGCAGCACATAACTGGTTCCTAGTACATACCTTTTGCGAGTGACCAACATATCCAAAAACATATGAACATTGGACTGGTCTATGCTAAAAGGTCTAACACGAAATCTCTCCTTGTCACATATACATAATCAGGAACTTGATCATTATTAAAGTGAAAAAATAATCATTCTTGATCTTGGAACCTTGAAAATCTTCCACACGTTTATCATCAACACATTTTCCCCAGCAATTCCTCGTCAGGCCAGTTCATATAGGTCTTGACTGAATACCACTCCCCTTGGCATAACTAAAACATAGTGTGGTTTGACCTCTTTTATCATATCAGTATTTTTCAGCTTAGAGATCATGTGACTTTGTCTATAAGACTTTGCATGAACCAAAAAAACTATCTTTCCAAACCTCGTAATATCAGAGTTGGTGTCATTGTTCCTGCCAATGTTCTCAAATGTTTCCTGAAGTGGAAAAAGATTGCAAAAATTCTGATTTTGTAAGAAACAATTGCCACCTGGCAGGGTAAAGATTCCTCACCTTACATTTCCCATCTGTAGTTTCCTGACTGACTCTCGCTGGATAAAAGGAATCAACTTCCAATATTCTGGGGTATTTTAATGAATTAATATACATTTTAGTTTTCCTTAGTTGAGCACTTGAATCGCTTCATGGCATTCTTATGAGTAGTAAACTCAATCCAACCCTCCAAGATGCAAAATCTTTAGTTTTCACAATACTTTATGACTTGAATTTCACCAAAAACCCTTCCAAACATTTCCACAAACGTAATACAATTTAAGTCTGAGGAGAGAGAATCAACATAAAGGATCTCTCACCAGCTAGAACTTTCCATAGCCACATTCAAGGTCTTGTCATGGGTCGTCTTTTGTACAACGAATTTTCTATAGGATTGTCCTTGTCCGTGCCAGAGGTCGAAGAGGAGGGTAGTGTCAAGAGGTGGTCGCATTGTCAGGGGGAGGTTATCATAGGTCGTATTCATTAATCCTTCAGCAGAAATTTGAAAAAGCTACTGCAAATCAGGCAGAAAACCAGGCCCCGCACCAACCCCTCTCTCACCAAGACACTCAGCAGAGACTGACTCCCATATGTCCACTCCCTACCCTACCCCGAAGGGATAGCTCTACCATAACATGAGTGGCTCAAGTGTAAGCAAAACCCGCTTGATAGGACTGAGGGCATAACTAGTATGCAATCATCACCCCATTCATGTTACAATAGAGGGGCACACGGAAAGAATGCCGAGAGTCCTACCGTAGAGAATATACCTCCCCGGATTCCGCAGGCAAGTACCCCCATAGGTAGTTCAGCCCCGATGGATATTCCTATGAAATCATATCAACATCCTCAGGGTCCAAACATACTCGAGACGCGGACCAAACCTCTACAGTCTCTGCCATTTGGATCAAGAAAGAGCCAATGCGCAAAAGCCCAGCCCCTGCCCAACCTGTAAGAAGGTTTTAGTGAAGAGGGGGGGGGGGGGGGGGGGGGGCAGCTAGGTTGAGCAACTGAGTTAAAGATAGTAGAAGAGTGGAAACAAATTTAAGTAAGAGGAAAATTGAGACTTTTGGATTTGAACTGGGAGATATTTCTCCCAGTTCGAAAGCCCTCTTGCCCGCTATGCATTTTCAGCAGTCAGCTGAAAATGCATAACTTCGTCAAGGCAGTCTCAAATCAAGAGGGCACCCCAACATGGGAAGGAACCCAACAGAACTTTATTTCTTTCCCTCTTCTTTTCAGTAAAAGCAGCCATTCCAATATGTCTAAAATCAGAGGGTTTCAAAGGTTAAAAGATTCCAGCGACTGAAGAACACTTCTTGAGTCACAATATATAATAAAATTATTTTCATTCCAAATTAAAATTCGGGACTTTACAGCAACAACCTTTCGTAATTTGAACTATTTTCGTAAGTAGAGCCTTGGTCTTTTCAAAATTAACTTAAGGGAGTGAATATATTTGTTCAAATATAGCCATTCAATGTACAATCTAAATTTTGTTGAGGAAGCCTGCCTCCCACAAAGATATATAACAGCTCTATATTACAATCCTTTCCGAGAATTGTAGCTAGGATAAAATTACCTTCTCTCTCACGCCCCCAAGACAGGAACTTATGTCTCAAATTCCCAAGTCTGGGACATTCAACCAGCAAATGTCTCAGAGTCAAGGGTACAGTACAGTCATTGCAAAACGGAGGATTTTCACGAGACATCAAGAACCCACGAGTGAGTTTTGTATGTCCAATCCTCAATCTACACATCGTTTCTTGTCTCCTTGGCATATACGGATATGACCAAGGAGACACTGATGACGTCATACTGCACATTTTTTGATTAGTTAAAATTTCTTCTCGTTGGGACTGCCAACATTTTTTTGTTCTCTGACCTACTAGAGGATATAAATCTCGATATGGCAGTATGCATCTCGTGGGTTCTCAGGAGCTGACTGACGACTTTGCAAGTTGGTCAGCTTTCTCATTCCTAACCACCCCAACATGGGAAGGCAACCAACAGAACTTTACTTTTTTCCCTCTTCTTTTCAGTCAAAGCTCCCATTCCAATATATCTGAAATCGGAGGGTTTAAAAGGTTAAAAGATTCCAGTGACTGAAGAACACTTCTTGAGTCACAATATATTATAAAATTATTTTAATTCTGAATTAAAATTTACTTTAAAGTCTTTAAAATTGCTTATAGTTCTGCTTTAAAAATTGATGCAAAAGATGATAACCTCCCGCTTCTCTCTGTATCAGGGAAAGCCACTCCAAAGCCGACGCCAGCATCTGACTTTAAGCCATCCGTGAAAACTGCAGAGGAGTTATCATGTTGCAAAGAGTGTTCTAAAAATATTGACTGCATGACCTCACTGGTAAAATTAAAATATCTACAGAATATTACTCCTGGAAAGTTCCAGGGGGGACTAACTGAATATTTTGCTGGTAAAATCTCGATCCTTGGCATGTTTAATTCACTGACAATAACATTTACTCTAAAAGTGAATGAATGAGGTTGCTTGGGGTGACTTTCATAAAACTGCCACTGCCTTTCATTTCTCATACAAATAGTGGTTAAAGACTTGGGCAGCCTCTGGAATCTTTACCAGCTCCGAACCAGCAGACATTTGTATTGAAGATCTAGCGGCACCTCACCAGCATCTACAAGCATGCTCACAGTGGGAGATGATTTAAATGCTCCTGTACACAACCGTACTCCTCCATGATGAATTGAGTTAACCATTCTAAGGCTATTTGGCTTTGCAGAAGTGTACACTTCACTCCCTTAAGTTAATTTTGAAAAGACCAAGGCTTTATATAATCTCAACATCTGAGCTCGGTCTGCACCCCACAAAGTGAGACAGTGTGGAGGATTGGGTTTTCTGTTTTTGCCAAATTCTTCGGTTAGCGAGAGAGAGAGAGAGAGAGAGAGAGAGAGAGAGAGAGAGAGAGAGAGAGAGAGAGAGAGAGGCAATTGGTGGAGCGGTAGTTTGTGATAGAAATAACTGTAACTGAGGTAGTTGTTTATTTCTCCATTTGTTTTTGTAGTTTGGTACGATAGCGAGTGTTTCGAATCAGTGCTTTTTTGGTTCTGGCTGCAGCGGAAGGTGAATGTTTTCGGCTGCCTGGATTATTTGTTCATTATTTGGATTATCTTTGTCTTGATTTTGACAGACCACAGTTCCTCCTTAGCCTCCCTTTTATCTACATTGCTTACCACCTTAGCTTTAGATAAGGATTGATTGTCCACTTATCCTCCGGTAGTTATTATTGATTGCTTGGATTGCGGATTATTGCGTGGAACTGGAATACAGCTTGCATTGTCCTTTAAGGATATAAGTATAGTATTGATGTTAACGACTCTGAACTAACCCTGATTGTGGAAGATTGTGGCTAAGGATAAAAAGTATTGGTATTAATGATGACGACTATGGCTGGACCATGAAATTGATTGTGAAACCGTTCTTGGAAGATTGATATTCCTGAGGTTGACAACATAATTAAATTTGGATCAAGAGATTGACAGCGGATCATACAGATTAATGTGGAAGTACCGTTGGTCACGGTACTGTGGCTCAAGTGCCACTAGCGTGGAGTGCTGGAGGCACTATTCACCTATATGGACCCATAATATACATACATATCATATAATCTTTGGTGGAGTCGTTCATGTTAGGTTGTGGGTTCACTTTGGATATTGGGTTTGCTTTGATTATTATTTATATGTATTTTGGGTGGGGAATTCAGTATTTGGTTATTGGGTTTTGTAAGTATTTTGAGTTAAGAAATATAGTGTTAAGGTACTTGAGTGGTTTAAATAACCTTTTATCCAAGTCTGGTTACAGATAACGTAAGTAGAAAGTTGTGTTTTGATGAGACTATTGTCTGAAAGAGTGATCAATGGTGTGGGGGTTGCTTTAGTGCATCAAGCAACAACAGGACTTTCAGCATATTCATTGCTTTCTAGCATTTTGCCTTAATATGTTTTAGATGTGGAATCCAGGTCAGCTTGCTATCAAAAATCAACCCTAGAAACCTTGTTTTACAAACACATGGAATTCTCTGCCAATGTATGTATAAATCTGGATCAGGATGGAATCCCTTATACGGCAAACGTGCAGGGTTACTGTTTTACTGGCAGAAAATCTAAAACTATTAAACTCAGACCACTTTACTATATTATCAATGCAGCCACTGCCATCCTTGTTGGTTCAAAGGAAATCGAAAGGTCGTCAACAAAAAGGGTATCTGTTACATCTGGGGAAATTATTTTGGAAACCCCATTGATTGCCAAGGCGAATAAGGTTACACTTAAAACGCTTCCTTGTGGTACTCCTGCTTCTTGATTGAATACGTCAGACAATATTGCTCCAACCTGAACCTGAGATAACCTATTTTTTAAAAAAGCCTCAATAAAGAGGGGCAAATTGCCCCTCAGGCTACATTCATAAAGGACCCTCAAATTGCCATATCGCCATATTGTATCATAAGCCTTCCCTAGGTCAAAGAAAACAGTGATGTGAAGCTGCTTGTCAGAAAAAGCTTCACATATTGAAGATTCTATTCAAACCAATACATCAATTGTGGAGTGCATACTCCAAAAACCACACTGAGCAGGCAAAAGATATTTACCCCATTCCAAGTACCACATTAAGAGGGTGTTCACCATTTTTTCCATGATCTAACAAAACAAGATGTCAATGCAATAGGACGATAATTTTCTATCTTGAATGGATCTTTTCCTGGTTTAACGAATGGCAGTAATTTTAACATCTCCCAAAACTTTGGGATGATATGTTCTCGGTAAATTCTGTTAGTTAATAAGGCCTGATATGAAAAGTTTGGTATTTTCAGGAGTATGCTTAATCATTGAATATGTCAAATCATCCACTCAAGGAGCTAATTCATTACAGTTATTCAAGGCCGATACAAATTCTCTCATAGTAAAAGGAACATTGTATTGCTCGTGTCTTAATGTATTAAAAAGAATTTCGACCAGTTCCATTAGCCGCCTTTGAGCTAAATAGGGACTATCATAATTTTTCCCTGCAACATTAGCAAAATGATTAGCAAATTCATTTGCCATTGACCAGGGGTCTGTTACCTCACAACCATTGACCTTGATAACTGGAGGTTGACAAGGAGTAAACTTGCCTGCTATTTTTCTAACTTTTCCAAACTAGAGTCAAAGGAATTTTCGATTTTAGTGAAGATATGAAGATCGTTCAAGAATCTTTTTGTGCTTTTTTGATTTCCATGTGAAAATGAGCTCTTGCTTTTCCATATTCAACACTGTAATACTAACATTTTCGTCTGCGGTATCTGGTGAAGGCAGATCTAGATCTCATTGTTCTATGAGTTTCCTGGCATTTACGAGTCCACCAGGGAACTCGCCGGGAGATAAATATGCCCGAAGTACTAGGTATAGATTGAAGATTAGCTGAAAACCTGATTGTATTTAAAAAGTCAAGAGCATCATGTACACAGGGAAAGTCATCAGCTCCTGGAATGTTGCCCAATCAGCTTTACCAATGTTCCATTTAGGTAGCCTTGAAGATGGAGGACTTGATGCTACACTCACCACTATTGGAAAATGGTCACTGGTAAATCTATAATTTATGGCTCTCCAATTAAAGTCAATAAGGCAGTCATCACTACATATAAATAAATCGACTGCTGATAACGTGCCAGGTTGAACATGGAAATGTGTAGACTCCCTAGAGTTGAGGATCCCTACATCTTTATCTTTTATGATGGAACTTAAGCACCTTCCTCTTTGATTGGTGACTATGTCACCCAAAAGAGGGCTTCTGCTATTCATATCTCCCAAAATAACGAATGGACGTGGTAACTGTTGAATAAGCGATTTAAATTCATTGATGGGGAAGACTTCAGTAAGTATTAGATAATAATAATAATATCCTTTATTTCAGCTCAGGGCCATATACATGGAATATAAAAAATACAGACAGTAACATACACAATCTAGATACATGAGACAACATGATAAAAAAAATGAATAATTGGCACTTATCCATAAAACCGCTAAGGTAGCATAAAAGATACTACTCATAATACTGGTAATAACAGTAATAATATTGGTGAGAAAAAAAATGCACTGAGAGTTATAACAGTTAGTTCACAGATTGTATAACTTAAATTTCAACTAGAGACCTTAGGTGGTTACAGTAGTCAGGTCAAGAGGGCTAAATACAAAACTTGAATGTGAATAACTTGAACTTGATGGTATTCACAGTAATAATTAAAATGTAAAATATCAGCAATAAATATAACAATAATGACAGAATCTGCAGATGACATCTTGTCAATACAGAGCTTAAGTCCTTTATGGGACAAAGGCCTCGTTTTCCCATCTTTCCCACAATTTAGATCTTCTTTTTGCTTCACTCCTTAGGATGCTTTGTATGAGCGAGTTGCTGCTGTTTCTCAATCAGGTTACCAGACTGGATATTGTTCGCCTTACAATGATTTTTAAATTGTCCAGGTGGTTTTCTATGAACATCTGTGTGGCGGAGTGGTAGTAGGGAGTGTTTGTGAGGCGTCTCAAAATGTCATTGTGCACAACAGTGATATGTCTCATGGTCTCTCGGGTATAGTTCGTCCAGAGGGAACACCCATAGATACTGTAGCAGAACGAGTGGAAAAGCAGCAGCTTCACGTCTCGGTGACAGAAGGCAAACCTCCTTGCAATCATGTTACCAGTTGCACATAGTTTACGAAGCCTCTGTGCAATGTCTTTTAGGTCGTCGGTGATAATGTGACCCTAATACGGAAATTCGTGCACAAATTCCAGCCGATGGTTTCCGAGGAAAATTTGTGGTTCTGCAATATGCTTAAGCGATCTCGGGAGCAGCGACATGCACTGGGTCTTGGTTTCGTTGTAAATTATATGAAATTACTCTGCATATTGGCAGCAAGTGTCGATGAGTCGTTGGAGACCTTGCACTGATGGGGAAATCAGAACCATATCGCTGGCATAACAGAGGTTGTTTATATTTGTTTCATTGACAGTACATTCGATTGCAAGTGAGTTCAGTTTGACATTCAAGGCATCTGTGTACGAATTAAACAAGTATGGAGAGAGAATGCCCCCTTGCTGAAGCCCGTTTAGGGAGCTGAAGGTGTGCGATAATACGTTACCCCATTTGACACAGAATTCCTGTGTGGAGACCCCAGCAATGTAAAATGCCAATTAGATATAGGGGTGTGCCTCTTTCATGCAGCTTCAGGAAGAGCTTCAGGTAGTTTACTCTGTCAAATGCTTTTCTCACATCCACAAAACAAAGGAAAACAGTAGAGGCTGATGATAGGTAGTAGTTCAGCAATTCTTTCAGTATGTAGATGCAGGTGTCGGTTGAGTGGTTTGCTTTAAACCCAAACTGGTTGTCAGTGGTGTGTAGAAAGGGGAGGAGTCTCAGTAGAAGAACCGACTCAAGTATCTTCGCTGCGATCGCTGTGATTGCAATCGGCCAGTAGTAGCCAGGGTCAGCTGCATCCTTAAGCTTGTTTTTGATTAATGGTATCAAGTGAACTAAGAGTAGGGACTCTGGAAGAAACTTGTAAATTAAAATTATGCACGCATTGAATAGGGCAGCTGGCAAAATGTAAATTATTGGATGGCAGAATTTGAAAGCTTCTGCAGGAATACCATCACATTCGGGCGATTTATTATTAAGTAGGCTGTTTATGGCATCGCTGATGTTACCTGGCGTAATACGATCTGTAAAATGAAATTGAATGTTGTCAGTAAGGAGGTTATCTACATCCCTTCGGGAATCTTGGTCCTTTATGCAATTAAGGATATTGTTGAAATGATCGCCCCACATACCTGTGATAGCCTTGTCTCCGACTGCTTCCCCTACTCTCCCCTACTCTCTGTGATAGCTTTTTAGTTTTGGGATTTAAGGACTGGATATCTTTCCAAAGACGAGGATAATCACCAGATTCTAAGTTTCTAGACATTGCATTGGCTCTTAGTTGTTTTTCATTTAACCTGCAGTGCTTAAGAGCAAGTTTGAACTGCGCTCTCGCCTGTCTCATTAGTTATGCAGTGTGCCCTTCCCTCCGGCTACCATTTAGCCTACACAGCAAAAACACTTATCGTAAGTATGTACACAGATCTTTAATCAAGTCATTCCATCCAGGTAAATTACGAGAATTACCTTGACGAAATCTATAGGCAGCCATGGCCAAAGCAAGCATAGCAGAGATTATGTTTGAATAGAATTCATTTAGATCCCTCCTGTGATGGTAATTTCTACAATTTGTGTTAGTACAAAGTAGGGCGTCTGCTGGTTGAACTATTGACCGCAATCTGGTTTCTGTGGTCGCCCTAAGTATCTGGTTTTCAGTTGGTTTTTACAATCCCAGTTTACCTCTGGTGGGCGGTCAGTTAGGGGGTTCATGGTAGGGATGGGGTACTGAATGACACCTTTAATGGGATGTGATCGTAGCCCGTTGCAAGATCTTAGCGAATATTGCAGGTCATAATAGAATCATGAAGTTGTGGAGATGTGATGCAATGGTCCAGCCAGGAGGTTGTAATTGTGTCTGCTCTATTATGTACATATGAATAGGAGGAGGGAGGGAGGAGCATTACATTGCTAATTTGGAGAGCACGATTTTGACAGATACGAGTAAGTTCATTATAAAATTGTTTTGTGGGGTGAGAATTAAGGTCCCCAATTATACAAATATGGTCAGCAGGAGAATCGTGAATAATACTGTGTAACTCCCCTAGGATCATGCAGTAATGATAAAAATTATTGTTATTTTCCCATGGTATATAAACATTAATTATTAGGATTTTTGAGTTCCCTGCTGTCACTCGAAGCCCCAGCAATCTGTCACTCCTGTAGGTCATCATCTCTACCATATTGTCTAACAATTTGTGCCACAGGAAAGAAAGACCCCCTTTCGGATGACCGGCTATGATTTGATCTGTAACTTGCATCAATGAAGTCAAGAAGGCTCTGAAGTCTTCATGTATTGAATCACAGATGACAAGGTCATGTGGCCAGAGGAGCTTTTCTTACAATGCAATGATGCCTTTGAAGTTTTTGCAGAACAAGTTTAGGAGAGGAACGTTCCGCTTGAGACCAAAAGTTTTCCAAGAGATTATGTTCAATGTATCCATAATGTATATTTTCTTTGCACATGGATCTGCTCTCCTGTCACTTGCAATGCTGATTGGATACTAATAGGATTTTGTGGGGTGTATTTTGAACATACAAAACTACACCATTATGACTTCCAACATTTAAGTTATAGGTGGAGTGATAGGCTGTATACTCTCGTAGGCTGGGACACATTACTACCTATCATGGTCTCCTGCAGAGCTATATAAACAAGAGACACTTCTAATATAAACAGCCTTAATTCTTCTCATTTAGCTCTTAATCCCTGACAGTTCCATTGGAGAAAATTCACGAATTCTACTTTCCTTTAGAGGCTGTTAAATTAGAGCCCCTTTTAAGAACTTTTAGCTTACTACCTTCCTCCTTTTTTCTGGGAGACCAATTGTTTAAGGCTGCCTTCCTTTTTAGAGGGTTATTAGTCTCAGGAACACCAGACAAAGCTGGTGCTGCCTGAGGATTATTAAAGAAAGGAGTTTTACCAGTCCAATGAGTCAAACTAGACTCTCACAGGGCTAGGCCCGAAAAAATCGGGATATAAATAATTCTAGAATTTATCAAATTTAATAAAAAAAAATAAATAAAATAAATAAATAAATAAATAAATTATATCTATATACATATATATCAATTTATCTTCAAAATCATAGTACTAAATCTAAGTGTGAAAACATGAATAAATAAATAATAAATAATAAATAATAAAAAAATATATATATATATATATATATATATATATATATTATATATATATATATATGATAAAGTAAACCTAGCCACCTGTGGGGGGGCAACCAAGTCCTTATGGGTGCCGGTCCCAAGCCCGGATAAATAGGGAGGGTTGGTGTCAGGAAGGGCATCCGGCTGTAAAAATCTGTGCCAAAACCAAAAATGGAATGAGCCGAAATATGGAAAGAGGTAATGCTAGGGCGTACTCCGTAAACGACGCACAGAGACATCGCCCTAACTCTGTGGTAAGGCGAGGGCTACTGCATCAGGAGCGGGTGCAGCTAAAGAAGCGAGCTCACATTGGGTTCAGAGTATGTCAGCTAAATGTTGGGGTCCATGACTGGGAGAGGTAGAGAATTGGCTGACTTGATGAGAGAAAAGAAAGTAGATGTTGTGTGTGTGCAAGAAACGCGGTGGAAAGGAAATAAAGCTAAAGAATTGGGAGATGGATATAAGCTATTATAGTGGAGCAAATAAACAAGGTAGAAATGGAGTTGGCATAGTACTGTCTAGTGAACTAAAGAACTCGGTAATAGAAGTGCATAGAAAGAATGACCGTATCATCAGATTGAAGATATGTTATGGAGGAGAGATTCTGAATATTATAAGCGCATATGCACCACAAGTTGGTTGCACAGAAGAAGAGAAGGGAAATTTCTGGAGAGACATGGATGGAATAATGCAAGAACTGGAAGAGCATGAGAGGGTGATAGTTGGGGCAGATTTGAATGGCCATGTCGGAAGTGAAAATGAGGCGATTGGGCGGGTGCATGGGGGCCATGGAATTGGGGAGAGAAACCCAGAAGGAGAGAGTGTAGTGGACTTTGCTGTGTCATTCGACATGGCAATAGTAAACACATTCTTTGAGAAGAAAAGGGAACACCTAATAACATATAGGAGTGGGGGAAGAGCTATTCCAGGCGACCATGTAGCCCCCCAACACAGGCTGCTATGTATGGACTTGAAGTTGAAAAGGGAAAGAAAAACCAAAGCTAAAGGGATAAGGAAAATTAAATGGTACGAATTACAGAAGGAAGGGGATAAGAAGAGAGAGTTTAAGAGGAGGGTTTTGGAGGATATTGATATAGGGATTGAAGATGTTCAAGAATGGTGGGCACGAAATGCAGCAGTAATAAGAAGGCATGGAAAAGGAGCTGCTAGGAGAGACATCTGGTATCATATGGGAAGAAAAGGAGAGTTGGTGGTGGGATGAAGACATTGAGAAAGTAGTAAAAGATAAGAAGGAGGCAAAGAAAAGATGGGAAGAGTCACGGTCAGTGGAAGACAGAAATAGGTACAGAGAGAAAAACAAGGTGGTGAAAAAGGTGGTAGCCCAAGCTAAAGCAAAGTCGTATGATGATGTGTATAATGAGCTGGGGACAAAGGAAGGATTAAAGAAGATGATCAAGCTATCAAAGGCTAGAAATAAGAGTACCAAAGATATACATATCAAACAAATAAAGGATCATGAGGGTGTAGTGCTTAGAAAGGAGGAAGACATTGTGAAGAGATGGAAAGAATATTTCGAACAGTTGTTAAATGAAGAAAATAATAGACTAATAAGAGAGGATGGGCAAGTGAACATTGGCATGGTAATGAGGTTTTCTAGGCAAGAGGTACTAAATGCACTGAAGAAGATGAAGAATGGAAGGCAACCGGACCAGACATGATCCCGGTGGAGGCATGGAAAGCATTAGGAGATGAAGGAGTGGATATACTGTACGATCTTATGATAAAGATCCTTGAACAGGAAAAGATACCAAATGAGTGGCATGGGAGTATATTGATCCCAATTTTTAAAGGGAAAGGCGATGTCCAAGAGTGTGGTAATTATAGGGGCATTAAATTGATGTCCCACACTTTGAAGATACTGGAAAGGATGATAGATGCTAGACTGAGAGAAGAAGTACAAATAGGTAAAGAGCAGATGGGATCTATGAAGGGAAGGGGAACAACAGATGGTATATTTTGTCTGAGGCAGATAATGGAGAAATTCGGGGAAAGACAAAGGGACCTACATATGGTATTCATTGACCTTGAAAAGGCTTATGAACCGAGTCCCGAGACAAGAGGTATGGAGGTGCCTGAGGGAGAAGATGGTGCCAGAGAAGTATGTGCGATTGATACAAGAGATGTACCGGAATGTATTTACCAGAGTGAGGAGCAGTGTTGGGGAGACAGAAGGTTTTGAGGTGAGAGTAGGATTACACCAGGGGTTGGCTCTGAGCCCATTTATCTTTAACATAGTGATGGATGTTATAATAGAGGAAGTAAGGGAGACAGTACCATGGAACATATTGTATGCGGATGATATTGTTCTGTGTGCAGAGAGCAGGGAAGATCTGGAAGTGAAATTGGAAAGATGGAGACAAGTACTGGAGGACAGAGGAATGAGAATAAGTAGATCCAAGACAGAATATATGTGTACCACCACTGAGGGGGATGATAGAGAAAGTATTCAGCTTGGTGGAGAGCAAATAAGGAGAGTTGATAAGTTTAAGTATTTGGATCTTTTGTTAACGCTGGAGGAAGTATGGAAGAAGAAGTAAAACATCAGGTACAGGCAGGCTAGAACAACTGGAGAGCGGCCTCGGGAGTTGTGACAAAAGAGTGCCGCTTAGGTTAAAAGGAAAATTTCACAAGACGGTGGTAAGAACAGCAATGCTGTATGGTACGGAAACAGCAAGCATGAGAAAAGCAGAGCAGAAGAAGATGGATGTGGCAGAAATGAGAATGCTTAGTGGATGTCTGGGGTAACAAGAGTGGATAGGATCAGAAAATGACTACATAAGGGGGGTCAACTAAGGTGGTGGAAGTATCAAAGAAAGTGCAGGAGGGGAGGCTGAGATGGTATGGACACCTGTTGAGGAGAGATGAGGACCACGCTGGGAGACATACTATGGGGGTGGAGGTGCAAGGAAGAAGAAAAAGAGGGAGACCAAGAAAGAGATGGAAGGACTGTGTGAGAGGAGACTTACATGAGAAGGGAATTGATGAGGCAGAAGCACAAGATAGAAATAGATGGAAACGGCTCATCCGAAACGGCGACCCCATATAAAAATGGGAGCAAGCTGGGAAGAAGAAGAAGATATATATATATATATATGAAAACTAAGCGATAAAAAGAAGTTAACTATATATTAAATCCTAAGGTAACTTTAAAAAGAATTAGTAATCAAATAAAAAATCTTAGGTAAAACCTAAAAAATTTAAATTCATTCAATTAAACGTGTATTCCTTAAAACCACCCACAAAAAAGTTAAAAGAAAAAGCCTAAAAAAACCAAACAAAAACAGAAAAATACTAGATTCAGTTAAAATGTCAGGAAAAGTTTTCCGTCCAAAACATATCTCTCTTTCTCGCTTAAAAACCCGACAAACCGAAAATATATGTTTAATAGATAAAAAAGTATCACACTCACTGCACATGGGAATGGTGCCGTGAGGTGTACACATTAAAAATCCATTGGTCAATCTCGTATGGCCAATTCTTCATCGAGTCAATATTACCTCAGTTTTTTTGTCATATTGATTAGATGACTCCCATGGAGAAAACAGTTTTGACTTTAATTGTCTTAATTTTATTATTCTGAGATACGTTGCTCCACAATCTTTGCCACTTTCCCATTGTAAATGTTTTTAATAAAGTTTATGTAATCTCTAACGGGGAGATTAATACTTCCGTTGAGGCAGGTTGACGGCTATTTTAGCAGCAGTATCCGCTCTTTCATTTCCAACAACTCCTACATGAGCCGCGGGGTGCGAGGATTGGACACTGGTGCATCCTCCAAAGCATCAGAGGCACCATTTAGAGCTGGTACAGCTTCTAGAGAGGTGGGAGTGCCACGTACCCCCAGCACAGCCTCCACAGAGGCAGGAGTACAGAAATCACTGGCTCTGCTTCCATAGAAGCAGAAGTACCAGAAATCACTGGCTCTGCTTCCATAGAAGCAAGAGTACCAGAAAATCACTGGCACCGCCTCCAAAGAGGAAAGAATGCCAGAATCAACCGGTACCACATCCGAAGAGAGACAGGATCACCAGAAATCACTGGCGCAGCCTCCGAAGAGGCTGGAGCACCAGCAATCACTGGCGCCGCCTACAAAGACGCACAAGTACAGTCGTCACTCGTTTTTTATTTACATTATCCTTGGTAACATTTATCTTTCTTCTTCAGTTGGCACCAACACAGAAAAAGGATTCTGGTTTAATGTACTGATTCAATTCTCTCTCTTTTGCCTCTCTAAACATGATACATTCGGTTACCCTTAATGTTTGAATTTCTTTTTCCGTGATGTATAAATCACAATTAAGTGAAGATGATGAATGATTGTCTCCACAATTTACCATCCGGCTTGTTTATTACATATGCCATGTCTGTCTGGTTCACTGCATTTGACACAAGTGGGGCAGGCTTGGTTCTTTGGGAGTTTCTGTCTACAAAAAACCCTAACATATGTCCGAATTCTTGATAATGAAAACATCTCCTCAGTCTTGGATATATTATTTAACCTTGAAAAAGTAACCAGGCTGCTTTCACTATACTAGGCAATCCAGTAGAATTAAATGTAATAATTAAATTGGGAAGTGGGACAAGGACTCCATTTGTTGTCTTCTTCATTCTTTCAATTCTTATCACACCTTGATCTTTTAATTCTTCTACAAGCTTTTCTTCTGAGTACGTCACAAGCGGGGGTGCATATATCAATCCCTTGGAGTAATTCCAAAAAACATGTACTGCATACTACTGTAACTCCTCCAAGGTGAGATAATGTTTTTAGTTTCGCACTTTCTTTTGCCGAGCCTGATTCCACCGTTAGCTTTCCTCGACCCTCAGAAGAAATCTTAGGCTCTCGGCCACAACACTTCACAATATTTCTATATACATTAAAAATATGGCAACTAGATTTTTCCTTCCCGAATAAAAGTCAAATATTTATCATAAGGGTTTTCATATATTCCAGGTCCTATTTTAGATACTATATTTCTGCTCAATTTCCCTTTACTCAGTACTGGAGCATAGGGTTTCAATGTAATTGCACTGCAAAGTTTGATTGATTTTTCCAGACAAAGGTCGTCAGTGGAGGTTCCAGCAGTCATCAACTGTGCTAATTTGCTACCATCAAAGGTCCCAGGAGTACTTGCATTTATCATAAAGATTGAAGTAATGGAAAAAAGATAAATAAATAAACCTGAAAACCTTAAAAGATATCATCAGCCTTTCATGCAGTTTATTCTTCCACTAATGGCACAAGTAAACCAAACACGCTTGATAGGACTGAGAGCATTACAAGAATACAATCATCCCCACCCTAATCACATTATGGAAAACTGGACATAATGCCAAGAATCCTATCCACAAAAGTAGACCCCCACCCGCCTGTAATCCGTGGTCTAGCCCTGCAGAATAGCTCCACCTGATATCTCTAAGATCCGAACATTATCGGGCAGTTGATGGTCCTGCCACAGTTCCTACTATTTAGCTTCAGATATAAACCCAGTCCCAGCTATGATATTTTTTCTGCTCAACAGGTCCAATAAATTTCCACACAAAAGTGGAAAATTGCACAAAAATGATTCCAGATATTACATACATACATACATGCCATGAAGATGCATATATAAGAGATATACATACATATATATATAATAATTATATTATAATATTAGATAGATATATATATATTAATATTTTGGTGGGCAGTTGATGGTCCTGCCATAGTTCCCACTATTTAGCTTCAGATATACACCCAGTCCACGCTATGATGTCTTTTCTGTTTAATAGGTCCAATAAATTTCAACAAAAGTGGAAAATTCCACAAAAATTACTCTAAATAAATATGTACACATTTATATATACTATATAGATAATATTAGATAATATATATATATATATATATTTATATATAGTATTATATATATATATATATATATATATATATATATATATATAAATGGTATGGGACTCTTGGGTTGAACTCGGAAACAAATTCCTAGGGTTCAAGAGCTCCCTTACCACGTCAAGATGGTCCTAATACGAGGGGGTAAACATGCAGCTGCTTTCAAAAGTAAACAAAAGTTTAGGTTATTAGGTTCAAATACATCATTTCAAAAAAACGAAATTGCCCGACTATTTAGTGAACAACAACCAAGGTAAAAGTTTGTGACCTGCGTTCGAACTTCCTGTTTACCGAGATTTCTATCTACTATAGCCAAGAAGGCGTGTCAATTCCTACTTCCTACCACAACAGATCGCAGACCATAGATCTAACGACGTATAGGTCTTTCGCAATATACTGGACATCCGTATTCTATTTTCACAGCCAGTCCAATTCTGACTTTTACTCGAATCATTTATCTTTAAAAGAATGCTTAACTGTATGGAATGCATTACAGTTGGTAATATCTTAGTGATCTTATAAAGCTTGAAAACTTTCCAAGTTAATATCTGCAGAAATTGAATATTTTCTTAACTTCTATACACAAATTATTTTTCTTTATAACCAATCATGCAGACATGAATTAACAATATAAGCAGAATGCTACTGATGTAAATAAAAAAAAGGATATGACAACCTAGAAATTAAAATTTAAAAACTAAATTATTTGCAACTATCACAAACGATACAATAACGAAGAAACATTTTTAAATCACATAAAGCACTTATTTTTTTTTTTAAATCCATAGACGAATATCATCGTATCACATTTCTACCCCAAACCTTGTAACGCTGAATTAATCATATTCTATTGCAGCCATTTAGTGTGCAGTAAAAAATGAAAAAAAAAAAATTAAGCAAACGATCGAGGGTAATAATGAGAACAATAAATCTAAATAAATTAAAGGACACTATAAAAAGGTCAGAAACCCCACTAACGCTATATTTCAAAACTTTATTTTTTTAATATGACAACCAATATTTCATCCACATTTTTGGGGGAACTGGGGTGAAATCAAATTAGGAGAACGAAAAGAACGAGGAGGGGCCTAACAGTACCACATGAGAATTACCCATGAAGGCAATTAATTAATTCCCTTTCATAATTAAATTAATTATAATTGTCAGTGCTTCGTCATTTATCTTTACCGAGTTATTAGGAAAACAAGCATGTACAGCTCCGAAAAGCTCTCTGCTTAGATTAACCGTGATTCATAATGATGGAAATAAAAAAAAAATTAGAAACCAAAATTTCACTGAGGGTTTCAGGCGTTTGAATCTTACCAAGCTCTAAAAAAGCAACTTATTCAAGTATATGTTCCAGTTTCATATACCAAATAAATCATCACAAGGAAAACTTGACTCATCTTTGGACGATTTTGAAACCTTCCACATTTGAACCTAATAGTTAAGGCATCTTAAGAGTCAGACAGACTGAGGGCTTCTCACAAATGTGAATGTTAGTTAATGTTAACACAATAATTGACTTGGAATACGAATCACATTCCGAGATCTAATGGCAACACCAACACTGGTGACAATTTGAATAAGTCGAGTTTCTGACGTGAGAAAAAATCTGTGTATGTTACTTTCTGATTGGACTTTCAAGCCTCGTTAACGCTAAAAGAATTCCAGCATATTTTCCAGATTTTTCATTTACATTAGAATATGCTTGTTCATTTTGGCAACCATTATAAATGTATTGTAAGGCTATAAAAAGTGAGAAAAATTGTTATGTTGCCATCGTTTTTAATTGTTTTCAAAACGACCTTGAGGGTAGTTCAAACTTGAAGGAGAATGTAGTCCAAAACTGGATCACTGGGAGTGAGTTTGAGGAAGTAAAGAGAATATGAAATGTTACACTGTATCTTCTTATGCTGATGACTTTTCTATGCATGCATTACAATGCCTTACAACACTTATGGTAGCCATTTTGAGCAGGATATGTATCAGCAGAGCTGGCGTAAATTATTTGTGGAGACCCGCTGAAGGGCTTCATAATATATAATGATATCATTTCTCTCTTTTCAGGTGGAATATACATGCTAACTGTTATATTAACAGTGCAGAATCAAAATGGAATAGAAAACAAAACAAGAAAGAAAGTAAAGCAGGATACTGATCTGGACTAAGTATCCCAGTGCCAGAAACTAGATACATTTGATCTAGGACTCAAGCATCACTCATTAACAAGAGAAGCAGTATGGAGATGACGAATATCGATTGATCAAGACGTCTGGAAAATTTCACAGCAGGTGACTTGCAAGCCAAGAATGCAAATTGGGGGAATAGAAAATGTCAATAATCAAGCCTGTAACAAGACGCAAGTGTACCTTTTCATAAAGATGTAGGGCATCAGTGTTTTGATAGTACAAGTACCTCTACTGTGAGAGAAAGCCGTTTCACTTGATCACCATAACGCCATTCAATGCAAGCTTGCGTTTTCTGTCAAGAAGATAAAAAGGAAACATTGCATGATTGTTTAGTTTTATAAAGTTTAGGTGTAACACCGAGCACTGGAGGCAGCAAAGGGCCATTTAGCGGCTTACTGTATAAACTTTATGGAAATTATAAGATGTGTTACATCATATAAAAAAAGGTTTATTTCTTTGAGATAATTTACTATATTCTGAAGTGGGGCTTTTTCTCCCAATAGTTCTTTAAGTAGTATATATTATAAATGCTGCTGTATCTTCATTTACTTTCGAATTCGTGGCATTCCGTTAGCAGATGACGGCAATGGTCACAGTAAGGGGTTTGTCTTTCCTCGCTTTGCAACATCAAGTATTTAAGTGTAAAGTATGTATGCCCTATTCTTAATCTTGTTAACATGACATCCTCCCTTCCCTGACACTGTTGTCTATTCCAAGATTTTACAAAACATTTTATATGCTTTAATTTATGATTTAATCCTAGCCATTCTTTTTCCCATTTTGATTAACAGTATTCATTTATAGTTGTTTTAATGTCGTCATTTTAAGGTATTTGTATCTTTTCGTAGATTGATAGATTCCTTTTTTACTGTCTTTTTAGCCTTATTATCCGCCTCCGCATTACCTTTTATGCCCAAATGGGAAGGGACCCAACATAGTTTTATAGCTATAGATTTCCGTTTTACCATAATATTTATCCACTCCCTTATTTCTTCAATTACGGGATGAGAAATTGTGTATTGTTTTAGCACCTCTAAAGCACTATAAGAATCCGTATATATTACAAAGGTATTGTTTGCACTGCCCACCATAAAGGTATTTTTATAGCCTCCAATATAGCACTTATCTCTGCAGTGAATATCGAGCACATTTTTTGGAAGATTTTCCTTTATTTGTATATTTTTTGTTACTAAGCATAGCCAGCATAGCCTACAACCTCCTTCGACTTGGAACCATCTGCATAAATACTAATGTCCCGTTTATGATTTTCCTGGTGTGACAGAAATTCACTCCTTAATTGTGCATCTGTTACCTTCTTATTAAATGATTTATCACAGATTTCTATTTTAGCATATCTCTATGGAGGTCTTTTCGGAGTGGTTATTTTTTATATGCTACTTGTTCCTAATTTTATTTGATTATGACCAATCAAAGCACATTGGAGCTGATCCATGACATCACAAGCCATGCCTTTTAGCTACTCAGTCTCAAAGCCATTACTGCCAGTCACAATGCTGAAGAAAAACTTCCCCATTTCACAATTTACAGCTTGTATTACCTATACATTTTAGTCAGATATATTTAAACATATTACAACACTAATTAAATAACAATATATTATTCAACTGAAATACACCGTGAAATATATTATCCGTTATTGGTTTCTTCCTCCTGGTAATAGTGATCAGTGTCTGTTAATTCCTCCTTGCCAAGTCGTTATTTACTGCATAAATAATATTTTCATTGCGAGCTGCTAAATTATATATCTGAAAATGCATGTTTAATGACATTTATAGAGTTGCGATAACTTACGGGATGAATTAAACAATATGTACAATAAGGTATAAATGATGGTATATGATCTGTAATTAGCACTACAGACTACAGAAAGTAGGCCAAGAACTTCGTGGCACTTTGAATTCCATCAAGATGAATTTAATCTTGGACTTTGAAAGAGACGACTTTAAAAATGTTGACATTAAATATGAACAAGACTGTGTATAACTTAGAACCAATGTCAAGTGCAGAGAAGAATTCAAGCTGTGGAAAGACATTTTTTGCGTAAAAAAATAAGCGGTTTTCATTCTTATAAATTTTTCCACCAAAGTTTGCTGTGCCATTACGGTGTAAAGCACAAAGAATGAAAGAAAATTGCAACAGGGTAAATATAATATATTTAGTATTAGGTATATAGCATTTACAGCTACAGCGTATAGGACTTCTTAAGTATACTTGGATTCTAATGAAAAGCCATGGGCCTAAATATATGGTCATGGTGCGTGAGGCAAAAATTTATGTGACTGATTTTATTCAAGAAGAAACTGTGTCATTTGATAATATTTATATGAGCCTTGCTTTATTTTCACGACAGTCCTATACTAGGCATGTGCATATGTTGGGGTTTGAGCACATAAGTGACATCTCCGCATTGTGTTAAAGAGAGGATCATCCATATTTTTGGGGATTTAAGTTAGTACTTGCTTGTTTCCTTTGATATTTTACTGGCTAATGCTTATGATACCTACATACGTGTGTAGAAAGTGATAGTACGAAAAGAAAAATAAAAATTATATCAAAATAATTATGTGATATTCTGCACATTCTTGGCAGCTTACGTACATAAAAAGTATAAGACTTATGGGAATATAAAAATAACTGTAAAAATCACAATGCTTTAACAAATGCAATGTTTTCCTTTTCTTAAATACATACAACAATTCTTTGCAGGGAAAAAATATGAATTTTCAGATGCACTGCCAATGCTGGCAAAATGTGTATATTAGTGAATTACTTAAAAAATTTTTAATTATGTTATGTCAAAAAAGGACAGCAAGTTAAGCAAGTTATTAAAAAAAACTGAAAATTACAATGCAAGTCTATTTCCAATAACTTACATTTGAGAAAACTGCTAAAAAATATAGATGACCACCTTTAACACTCATTGAAGCATTAGGAATTGCATTTTTTTCCCACTATTAATAATGAAATCAGATATATAATATAAAATTACTAATGGAATTACATACTTAATAGGTATCTTTGCAGTAATTGAACGAACCTACCAGTAATTAACAATTTAATTTATACCCCTGTTTAATGATGTCTCCATCAACATTGTTCACAAGAAGTCTCATAAACACATTGCGAATTTCCCATGTTTTGTGGAGATCCATAGGCTACACAACCACTCAACTAAAGTTGTGGAAGGTCTTAACCAGCTGAGAGTATGAACAAAAAGTGGCATTTGAGCAGTACTTCGAGCAAGGTATTATAAAATATTATTATTTAAATTCTTGAAAGACCATACTGAAAATATTAATATGATTTTTAATAGGTACAGATGAACACTGAAAAAACTAGATAATATCTTTCAATACATTTATATCGTAGTTTTTCAAGTTGAATAATTTTTGGTTTTACAGGTATTATATATTGATTACTTTTTGCTAAAAATATTAAATAAATTAAATAATCGGTGTTTTTTTTTTGTACACAATGAATTTTAAACAAAAAATCACGTAAGGGCTTGCTAAAAATGTTCAGCACAAAATTATATTATCAATTTCTATTTATTTGTACACAATGTATGAGAAGTAAAAATCAATATTAAACTAGTATTGCATTATGTTTAGATTTATCCGACAAAAATGTATACGTCATACAAGATGTAAACTGTGAAATGGGAAGTTTTTCTTCGCCATCGTGACTGGCATTAATGGATATGAGACTGAGGAGATAAAAGGCGTGGCTTGTGACGTCATGGATCACCTCAACAGGCTTTGATTAGTCCTAATTTTCCCCTATCCCTATACTCTTCCAGACTTGGGAAATATGTTGTGGGTATACCAGTTTGAAGCCAAAGGCAACCTCTAACACGGTAATTTAATGCCTCTGTTATCAAAACTATATTTCTGCCCATCTTTTGAGTCCCAGCATAATCCTGCTAAAGCAATTCGTTATTGTCATGCCAGCCTCAGTGTGGGCATACCAGTTTCAAGCCATAGGCAAATTCTCCCATGGTAAGTAAATGCCTCTGTTATCGGAATTAGATTTCTGCCCATCTTTTGAGTGCCAACATAAGCCTGCTTAAGCAATTCGGTATTGTCATGCCATCCTCAATGTGAGTATACCAGTTTCGACATATAGGGAATCTACAGCATGGTAAGTTAATGCCTCTGTTATCAAAACTAGATTTCTGCCCATCTTTTGAGTGCTGGCATAATCCTGCATAAGCAATTCAAGTATTGTCATGGGAGCCTTAGTGTGGGTATATCAGTTTCAAACAATAGGCAACCTCTAGACCTCTAGCATGGTAAGTTAATAACCCATTATCAGAACTGGAATACTGCTCACCTTTTGTATACTGGTATAAGCCTGCTTAAGCAATTTGGTATTGATATCCCACCCTCAGTGTGGGTATACCAGTTTGGACCTATAGGCAACCTTTCGCATGGTAGGTTAATGCAATGCCTCTGTTATCGAAACTGGATTTCTCCCCACCTTTTGTGTGCCGGCATAAGCTTCCTTAAGCAATTCGGTATTGTCATGCTAGCCTCAGTGTGGGTATACCAATTTTGACCTATAGGCAACCTCTAGTATGGTAAGTTAATGTCTCTGTTATCGGAACTGGATTTCTGCCAACCTTTTGTGTGCCGACATAAGCTTTCATAAACAATTCGGTATTGTCATGCCAGGCTCAGTGTGGGTATAACAGTTTCGACCTATAAGCAACCTCTAGCACGATAGGTTAATGTCTGCGTTATCGAAACTGGATTTCTGCCAACCTTTTGTGTGCCGACATAAGCTTTCATAATCAATTCTGTATTGACATGTCAGGCTCAGTGTGGGTATAAGTTTTGACCTATAGGCAACCTCTAGCATGGTAAGTTTATGCCTCGGTTATCGGAACTGGATTTCTGCCCACGTTTTGTGTGCCACCATAAGCCTGCTTAAGCAATTTGGTGTTGTTATGGGAGCCTCAGCGAGGGTATACCAATTTCGACCTATACACAACCTCTATAATGGTAAGTTAATGCCTCTCTTAACAGAACTGGATTTCTGCCCACCTTTTATGTGACGGCATAAGCCTGCTTAAACAATTTGGTGTTGTTATGCCAGCTTCAGTGTGGATATACTAGTTTCGACCTATAAGCAACCTCTAACATGGTAAGTTAATGCCTCTGTAACGAACTATATTTCTGCCCACCTTTTGTGTGCCGGCATAAGCCTGCTTAAGCAATTTGGTGGTTTCATGCCAACTTCAGTCTGGGTATACCAGTTTCTACCTATAAGCAACCTCTAGCATGTTAAGTTAATGCCTCTGTTAACGGAACTGGATATCTGCCCACCTTCTGCGTGTCAGCATAAGCCTGCTTAAGCAATTCGTTGTTGTAGTGGCAGTGTAAGTGTGGGCATACTACTATGAGATTCAGGGTCTCTGTAACACGGTTTTTTTGACTTTGCTCCTTGTCAAAGCATCGGATGTAGCTGAAAGTTGACATATGTATATTTTACAACCACACACAAATTTTGTCACCATTATCAATAACCTAAACCCGATAGTTTTATTTTTTATAGAATAAAAATGATCTAGCCGACGCCATGGCCAATGATTACGAGCCAAGAGTCGAAAAACATTCATTACGTAAGCAAGGAAAACGCCTTTTGGAAATGTTGCCCCGCCCATCCACCAGACAGAAACCCCTGAAACCCAAAGACTTTATGAATGGCGGAACGACACATAGATGTGGGTGGGGTATCAGTGCTAGCATAGTAATACTACTGTAGCAGTAGTGCCACAATAGTATAGCAGTAATATACACGAATTAAACATTTAGGCCAACTGCTGGGATCCTTGAGGATCATTACTCGAGAAATTAGTTTTTATAACCAGAAGTTAAATTTTCTAATCCAACAATGTCCATGATAGCCTTCAGTGTTATCCTGTGGGTGGAGTCTCATGAAGTCATCATTCTGACGATAATTATTGGTGAAGGTTTAAAGCCAATATACGGTACAGGTTATTTTTTTTCAGTAAATAGGTAGATAGCCAATAAATAAAAATTGCTTGACATTGGATATAGCAGTTATCAAATCAAGCTTGTCTACTATGTTTTTGAAAATTACCAACTATTCCCTACATCTTGTCAATCTGATTGTGACCTATAAAGTAGACTGTAATTTCTTAGGAAACCTATTTTGGGAGTTAAGACTAATAATCGAAGTGTTTTTGTATTTATCAACATATTTTGTTGGTTTGTTCATTATGACAATTATCAGTGGAGAGGTTCCAGAGTTCATAAAGGTGTACTGCCTTGCTTGTATTTAAATTGTATGTCATTGTTGCTTGAGGTTTAGTCTCTTCGTTACGTATAGCCAATCATCCATCGAAAACGAGGGAAGAAATGCTGTTGTAAGTTACGTAACGAGTGCGTTCGAAACCTTTTCTCTGAGTAAGTTGGCCTGTCTTCAAAAAAAGTCACTTTTACATTATAAGTACCAAATTTATTCAACCTACGTAATGCAGAATACAGTCAAAATTTATGTGTAGATATAATATGTATTCTGAATAAGCGTTATAATTATGAAATGCATAGATAAAAAGTTATTGCGAAAAAACAGTGTTACAGAGGCCCTGAATCTCATAGTAGTTTTGAGCCATGGGCAACCTCTAGCATTGCAAGACACTTCTAACTCCCAACGTTACTCAATGTAGAGTTGACTTGTATTTAGGTCGTCCAATGAACCAGATGATGGGTGGGATTGAGGTCATGAATGCCTTGCCTTTTGGTATTTTAATAATACTGAAGGCTAAATCTGCCTGATGCACCCTTGAAACTTCTTAATAATAATACTCTCTGCAATGTAATGACAACTAACATTCTCATTAACAAAAGGGTCTTTGATAATATGGATAACATAGGATCCTAAAAGTCTTCTGAAAACCGTTTAATTACATTTATACAATGAACTTATCGATAACTCGATTTCCTCACACTGCTGAATGCGTTTGTTCCTTCCGTGAGCCTTTTATCCCAACGAGAAATCTATCAACAAACTCCTACTTTGTCTGTTGGATTCGAACCCAGGTAAATTAAGGTATTGTGGTATTGGTGGTTGAGGCAGCCTCACTGTACTCTAACCTGCATGGGTTCGAGTACCACGTGGAACCAAAGGAGTTTCTTCATAAATCTCCCATTCAGATTCTGTGCTTAGAGTAGTAAGATCTGCATAACAATAACAATCTTGGGAGAGCCTAGTTATCTCCAGTATTGCCATAGGTACCATATACTTTTCATTTGATTTGCTTCACTCATAAACACACTGCTAGTTTTTCATTACTGAAATTATTTATTTCTGTAAAGGTTAATTATGCAATTCTAACATGAAATATTTGTTCCAGACTTCAAATGTATTCCATAATGGCTGTAAGTAACTGTGGCATCTCTCGCTTCAATAAGTCCTTTGTACAAAGACCTAAAATGATGATGCCACTTCTTACGAGACATAAAAAAAATTAATCATAGAAAAGAACTCTGGAGTTAGAATCTGCTGCATACAATTAGTACAGAGCTTTTTTCAGTATTTCTAGTGATTGTTGATGCCAGTAACTCTCCTATATTTTCCATTCTCTCTCGTCTGTACAGGCAAGAATTTGTTGATGGATGCATTCTTTTATCAGGAAAAGGCTTTATTATAACGAGGTTGTACAAAAACTTCGATGTTAGCAAAGAAGTCTCGAGACAGTCCATGAAATAAGCTATGGGAATAGAAGTGCTGGCACCCATGAGGCCATTCACCGGTGAGGGGGAAATTGAGTGTAAATATGTTTGAAAGGTGTAATAGGAGAATAGCCTCGCAGTTGCACTATGAAACAATTGTCAGATGGTAGAATGTAAGATGGAAGAGAATATTAACAAAGACACAGTAAAAGGAATGTAAGGGGTTGCAGCTAGGGGTCGAAGGGATGCTGCACAGAACATTAAGTAATATCAACAGTGCACCACTTGAGGTGCACTGACGACAATATTCCCGCCACTCACTACGGGGATACCACACCGGTATGTAAGGAGGTTTTGGGAATGCTTGGCACTAAAACGGGCTTCAGTACACTTTGTAAGAGAGGAAGCTTAAGAACGTTCAACAAAGAAGTGGTTAAACCAAGCTGTCTAACTCCTCGATTGGAGAGAACGGCTGAAAGGTGTTAAGAGTGCCTAGTCTAATTCTTATTACAAGCCCTACTGAGGCTTTCAACAATTCTTGACGGTCTGTTGCAAGGAAGAGTTATAATTGCCCCCAGAAACCAACGAAGTATGCAAAACTTATGGGATGATACTCACCTATGAGGATAAATAATCTTCCCTTGACAGAACACATTCTTTTCTAATGACAAATCATTCTTTACTGATAACATAATACTCTCTCTTTCTAAGATGAAAATCCTCATTCATATTATAATATAATGATTAATGTAAGATGCGATTATTCACATAACAGATAACATCCCTTACTGATAACATAGTCCTCCTTCCTAAGAAGACAACTTTCATTTCTGTTAAGATATTCTGTTAAGATAATAATCTCTGACTGCAAGACAACTATCTTCACTTATAAGATCAGTGACGTTTATTGCCGACTCAACACATGAGCTCCTGAGACTATCTGCATGGCAACGAGCATGAGGCTCGCGTCCTCACCCCGCGAATCGTTGCTTATACAGTGGAAATGAGTCTAATACAATCTCCAAATGACAAGAAAGGACTCCAATAAATCCGGTACAGGAACTGATGAGATGTATGAACCGTTTCTATGGTATTATGATCTTCTATCATATATAAAGGATTCAGAAACACCACGTCCTTCTGTGCCTAATGTGCAACAGGTAAGGGAAATTAATATACACTGCATTATTATATTTAATAATTAACAGAAACGGTTAATTGAAATCATGACAATTTATATATTAATAAAACCAACCGTTATAAGACGATACCAATATGAAATATAATTATACACAGTTATCTTGAAATATTTAATATCTAATATTCATAAACCAGAAAACCACAATCCTTCTAATGTTCAGATACAAAATATATTGCAAACCATTTCTGATTGCCAGTGTGCTGCACCTTCCCCAATGAAATAGTTCAGAAACATTTCTAGAACTTTTTTCTGCATCTCGAGTGTCGTATCCATTTCCATCACGTAATAATGATGCATAATAATCAGAGGGGAAATCCTCTGACATATCAGTTATTTTAGCATGACGCTGTATATAATTGTGCAACAAAGAGCACGTCATTTTAAACTTTTCTATGTTTTCTAATTTCAAATTAATTACAGCTGAAAATATTCGAAAAACTGCTCGCAAGCACTTCCGAATGCAGTCTCGATTACTCTGCGAGTTCTGCACAATCTATAATTCATTAAGCTGGTTTTGAGCATAAGGTTTGAAACATTTTTCTTCCATTGAAAAAACTTCATCTCCTATAAACACAAAAGGTAAAGGTTCCGACGAGGATGATGGAGGGGCAGCATAGGGTATTGAAAGACTGCCTTTGGCAAATTTTTCACCAAAATCACACATCATAAATTTACCTTTTGCAATAACGACTGCCAGCAATACTAAGCTATGATACCCTTCATAATCATAAAAATAGGAGCCTGCATTTTGGTGGCGTGATGACTACATGTTTCCCGTCAACAACTCCTAAATAATTCGGGAATTGCCACATCTCACGGAAATAATCGGCAATCGCAATCCATTCTTGGTGTGTATCAGAAAAGTAGAAATAAAAATATTGTCATAAAAAATAATCCATAACATTATCCTCCTCCTCCTCCTCCTCGTATTCGTCCTCTTACTACTACTACTAGGCACCTGGTAGTGGCATTACCTGAATCCATAATTCACATATCAGTATGTTAAATACAAAACTGTGATATACATTTCATAATTATAATTGAATATTTAAACAATGTAGTAATTGAATAACGTAAGACAATTCAATAACAGCTAAATATATCAATAGCATTTTAGCAGTAGTTAGTTAGATTTTCCGCAATGATACATCAATTTTGTTTAATTACATTCTACAGATACTGTTACCAGACAATGACACTACCACCACTTCAACGCTATCAATGCCATATCTGCTAGTAAAACTACAGCCAACAAATTAAGAAATATACCCCATAATACAAGAATATTGGTACAAAAATTTATAAATGATGTACTTTTCGAGGCAGAGTTGGGAACATTAAATCGAAATTGCCAATTTCTAATTTCTCCTCATTTTGAATATCCTAGCAATATCTAATGTTTGATATATCAATTTTGTATGGTTAATAATTATTCAAGCTGTGGAAATAATGTTGGGGTTACTGTGCATCTTAATTAAATAGGATGAAAGCTTCCATTTATTTACACTGATATAAAACAGTACAGTGAAGTTTGACTTTAAATATTCATACCATGTTATTGGAGAGAATGTTGCAATTATGTTTCTTTAAGAAAGATAAAAACTTAGTTGTTTACCTTCATGTATTCTCTCTTTAGTGAAGTCAATATGGCTTGACCGGTTTCTGGAATAATTTGACCTAAGAGTTGAGGAGATATTGCCACACTGAATTTGAGATCTTCATATGATCGTCCTGTTGCCTAAATATCGCAGTGTAGCAGACAGTCTTTCATGAGGTGTTATGGCCGTCCTCATGAGCGTGTTTTGCTTCTTTATATAAGGTGCTATTCTATTTAGATATTCATAATAAGTGTCCATATTCATGCGCAGATAATTGTACCAGTCATCGAGGCGCAATTTCAACTCCTCCAGTAAATTCGAATGAGAAAAAAGTTATTTTCTCTAACCATCGTTTTAGCCCAAAACCTCTTTTTGTTTCTGTACTTTTTCTTAAGTCTCATATTTCCTGATCAAAAAGGCAATGGTATAAAATAAAGCTCGTTATTATGGAGAGGTTCCACCATGGGTGTCAACAGCTCTACTGCTGAGACTGAAATTACATGTTTATGGAGAACTGAAATGACAAGTTTATGGAGAACTGATCGCAGTGTGTGTGTTCACCTATACAATTTCAAAGCCCCGCCCACTACGATCTGATTTCTCAATCAAATCACTAGTGACTGGGCAGCTTAATGCTATTATCCGACAGAATTTAGGCAACGGAGGTCATTTTAGAGAAGTTGAGAGATTCTGTCAATAAGCTTTTTAATGACAATAAAATTATGCAGTCTGAAAGGCCACAGATACATTTAATGTATGAATCGGTCTCCAGCGTTTGCAAGACACTTATGGATTGCTGTATAAAGGAAGTGTATATAAAGAAACCCCCTATACAATTTATTGAGTATAAAGAGCCCAGGAATTGTATGCTTCTTCGTAAGATTTACTTTCGGGCCAAAGTAGCCGTAGCAAAGGGTTTGTCACAACAAAGCTTAGGTATCTTTCAGTAACGGTGTTTGGATTTCCTAACTGAGAGTGTAAATCAAATCTATATCAGATTTCCTTTTAGAAGCCTCATTTTCAAACACTTGAATTGTATAGCTCCTGGTATTGTAATGAAGAGATGTGTTCCATCTATTGCACTTTTAGCCAGATCATTTCCTCTCATCCTTTCTCCAAATCTGCTAAATGATCTTAATAAAGAGAGGCGAATCCTTAGGAATATTAACTACCATTATTTGGATCTCTCATCTGATGTTAAGGGTAGGCTCCACTTTGGGGGGTGCCGATCGTAAAAAATATTTGCCAAAAATACACTAATCAAGACAGGTTAATGAAATTTTCAGGCATTATTAGCACTATAATAATGCATATTCCCTGTGAGTTTTATCATCCTACAGGGAAAATTAATGATTTTATGAAAAAAAATGTGAAAAAACGGAAATTTCCGGCCCCTCATACTGAAGGTTATTTGGTGATTGGTGAGAAACTACAGTCTTGAATAGAATTCGGTCTGACAAAATGTTGGTATATCCACCTGGAACATGCACAAAAAAAATTATCAAAATAGGAACAGTAAACTAAGCACGTAATAACAAAAAAAAAGAGCAACAACTTTGTAAGTTCAGCGAAAGCCCCGCCGAAATATCAGACTATAGCTAGGAAGATATATTCAGGAAAAATTCAAATTTCGATTTAGGGACAAAACCTTTTGAGAGTTTGTAAGTTATTATGTCACTGATAGCCTAAAACATCTAAAAATTATTTTTTTTAGGACAATCAAAAAAAAAACCACCCCCCCCCTTTTTTTTTTTTTTTTTTTTTTTTTTTTTGAGGTCAGTTTTTTCTTTGATTGTTCCTAAATAATACAATTTTTAGATGTTTTAGGCTATCAGTGACATAATAACTACAAACTCTCAAAAGGTTTTGTCCCTAAATCGAGATTTGAATTTTTCCTGAATATTTCTTCCTAGCTATAGTCTGATTTTTCGGCAGGCTTCGCTGAACTTACGAAGTTGTTGCTCTTTTTTTTCGTTATTACGTGCTTATTTACGGTTTCTATTTTGATAATTTTTTTTTGTGCATGTTCCAGGTGGATATACCAACATTTTATCAGACCGATTTCTATTCAAGACTGTAGTTTCTCACCAATCACCAAATAACCTTCAGTACGAGGGGCCGAAAATTTCCGTTTTTCACAGTTTTTTTCATAAAATCATAATTTTCCCTGTAGGATAATAAAACTCACAGGGAATATGCATTATTAGAGTGCTAATAATGCCTGAAAATTTCATTAGCCTGTCTTGATTAGTGTATTTTTGGCAAATATTTTTTACGATCGGCCACCCCCAAAGTGGAGCCTACCCTTAATGTAGCGGAATTCTGGTCCAAAGTTACTTACGAAGTTGTTGCTCTTTTTTTTTGTTATTACGTGCTTATTTACGGTTCTATTTTGATAATTTTTTTTGTGCATGTTCCAGGTGGATATACCAACATTTTATCAGACCGAATTTCTATTCAAGACTGTAGTTTCTCACCAATCACCAAATAACCTTCGTACGAGCGGGGCCGAAAATTTCCGTTTTTCACATTTTTTTTCATAAAATCATTAATTTTCCCTGTAGGATAATAAAACTCACAGGGAATATGCATTATTAGAGTGCTAATAATGCCTGAAAATTTCATTAGCCTGTCTTGATTAGTGTATTTTTGGCAAATATTTTTTACGATCGGCACCCCCCAAAGTGGAGCCTACCCTTAATGTAGCGGAATTCTGGTCCAAAGTTAGTGAAATCAAATCGGGAGATGGTACAAATAGGTCATCAACAAAAACATGAATTGGTTAACTGCATTCTAAAAGTTATAGAGGGACGAATCTTCCTTTAGTTTAAGTGTAAGGAGTAACTTGCTTAGTAAGATGAATGTTGAAATGTATAATGACAGTGATTCAGAGTAATTGTTGTTTATTTCAATTTGGGTATTATTGGACATATTTGCAGACATTGTAGTACACGTACATAAACGCGTGTCTGGGTACGTCAGTAATCAATAAGAAGAAGCAGATTACAAAAACGACAGCCTTTATGTTATCCTTGATCGTTAATTCATGGAACGACGTTCTTTTTGTTTGTAAAAATATATATGTTGTAAGTTGTAACAAGTATTTATCAAAATAATCTAAAACAAATTCACTGTACATGACTGATTCATTTGTTGATTTACGCTGCAATTTTTGTAAGGCTGAATAATCCATTACAGTATATAGATATTACAATATCAAACTTACTTTACTTCGGCTTTAGAGGCAATCCTAGCAAGAGATGCATGTATAATTGGCTTATGATACTGGAAATGACAAGGAGTCCTATGACACTGGAATGACAAGGAGTTTATGATACTGGAATGACAAGGAGTCCTTTAGTCCTATTGCTTTAGCAAGAAAACAAAGTATTAATAAGGTAAGTAAGTGAATTACTTAAAGGAGCTGGCAACTTATGCACCGAATTGTTTGGTCACACCAGAAAGTAATGCTGTGGTGGAGCGGGTATTTCCTCCTGTAAGTGCAGTTAAAATAACCCAGAAGTTTGAAACTTAATCTTCTAGGCATAATCATTAAAATCTTATATCTCCTTGAAAATTCAATCTGCTGCAAAGACTTTCATATTGCCGAGAAAATGGTACAAACCTTCAAGTCAGAAGATCTTTATTCCTATGCCAGTAATACTACTGCAGGTGCATAAACTTCTAAGCAAAGCTCGCGAAAAGAAGCAGATTTAACAATGTCCCTGTAAATGTCTTTATGAAGTCCAATTACTTTGGAGGATTTCCATTTCGGGGGAATAAATCGGACTTTTCAGAGAGAGAGAGAGAGAGAGAGAGAGAGAGAGAGAGAGAGAGAGGAGAGAGACGAGAGAGAGAGAGAGAGAGAGGGGGGGGGGGGGAGACCAAAAATTTTGCAACCCATCTGTCAACCTTGTGACAGTCAAATTTCACTTCGGAGAAAGTGTTGGGAAAACAAGTACGGAAACTATTTGACGGTATAAATGCCCCTTTAGACTAAGATAACTGTACAAACAAACAAACATCATAGGCTGCATCAAGAAAAACTAGGAAAGATCTCGTTAATAATATCTAATATATACGCACATACTGCAATTTTTTTTATTTTTTTTTTATTTGAATTGACTTTATGCCAGCTGAGGAAAAGCTTGGAAAGTCTGCGTATTATAACCCAACACTGAAACCATCTTTGTAATAAAAACATCTTACATATTCAATATTGCATCTAACACTTCCGTTAAATTCAATATTTCATCTAACACTTCCATTAAATTAATGGCTCGCGTCTTCATGTTAAATCTCTCTCTCTCTCTCTCTCTCTCTCTCTCTCTCTCTCTCTGCCTCCTTTGTATGCACCGCCTTTGTACCATCCACATAATTACTTCAATTCCTCAAATTTAATTAAATCTCCACCCTCCACAACGATTTTGTGTCATTTCATACTTGCGATTCCATGTAGTACTGACTTAAGTATGTATATATATATATATATATATATATATATATATATATATATATACATACATATATATATATACATATATATATATATATATATTATATATATATATATATATATATATATATATATATAAATATATATATATATATATATGTGTGTGTGTGTAACACGAAGCGTTCTTTCATATGAAGAATGAATAAAGCTGGTCAGAGAATGTGTGTGAAACGAAGAAGATTGTGTTTTATAGTTCACTACTGTTAACCATATTGAATTGTTTCTGTACAAAATACTCTCATTTCACAATAAATCTTGGCTAAGATTGTCTAATTGATTCATATCTATTCTGTATCAAAGGCAATCATGATTAGCAATACAAAATGGGAATATTTACTCAGAATTAAACTATATAGAAAAGTCTCTCCCTAAAACTGCAGAGGATGAGAATTTGACCCAAACTACAACAATAACGTTACTCCGTGGAAGAGACCAAAATGTCTGAATTTATTTTTTACTTGTTTTTATGTGCAAGGGAATGATACAACATGGGGACATGCCATTGTGAATCCGTTGGGCCTCTCTTGAACTGAGCAGTGGTTTAGGTACCTAGCAGATATTCAACTGGCCAGAACATAATTCCCCATAAGGAAATGCACTATGGTGAAAAATATAAGTTTTGCGAAACAAAATTACACCAGC
>NC_061110.1:68490507-68570605 GCF_015104395.2 Macrobrachium nipponense | reverse complement strand
GCTGGTGTAATTTTGTTCGTCGGCAAAACTTATATTTTTTCACCATAGTGCATTTCCTTATGGGGAATTATGTTCTGGCCAGTTGAATATCTGCTAGGTACCTAAACCACTGCTCAGTTCAAGAGAGGCCCAACGGATTCACAATGGCATGTCCCCATGTTGTATCATTCCCTTGCACAATAAAAACAAGTAAAAAATAAATTCAGACATTTTGGTCTCTTCCACGGAGTAACGTTATTGTTGTAGTTTGGGTCAAATTCTCATCCTCTGCAGTTTTGGGAGGGAGAGAACTTTTCTATTTGGTTAGTTTAATTCTGAGTAAGTATTCCCATTTTGTATTGCAATCATGATTGCCTTTGATACAGAATAGATATGAATCAATTAGACAATCTTAGCCAAGATTTATTGTGAAATGAGAGTATTTTGTACAGAAAACAATTCAAGATGGTTAACAGTAGTGAACTATAAAACACATTCTTCTGGCGTTCACACATTCTCGCCGCTTTATTCATTCTTCATATGAAAGAACGCTTCGTGTTATATATATATATATATATATATATATATATATATATATTTATATAGATATATATATATAATATATATAATATATATATATCTATATTATATATATATATATATATATATATATATATATTATTATATATGTATGTATATATATATATATTATATATATATATATATATATATTGTATATATATATATTATATATATATATATATATATATATATATATATATATATATATATATATATATAATATATATATATACTTAAGTCAGTACTACATGGAATCGCAAGTATGAAATGACACAAAATCCTTGTGGAGGGTGGAGATTTAATTAAATTTGAGGAATTGAAGTAATTATGTGGATGGTACAAAGGCGGTGCATACAAAGGAGGCAGAGAGAGACCTTACAGACCTTACCTTACATCTTGTTCGGGTTGCCCCAGGTCCCTCAGTGTGAGGCACCTCTAATGTCTACCAGAGAGTTGCTAGTACATCTTCCGGTATATTTTTGCATCTTCCAATCTTGGATGGTCTGGGAGCAGTTTAGATATTTGTCGAGCTTATTCTTAAACACATCTACGCTCACTCCTGATATATTCCTCAGATGAGCTGGCAACGCATTTGAATAGACGCTGCATTATCGATGCTGGTGCGTAGTGGATTAATGTCCTGTGTGCTTTCCTTATTTTTCCTGGTATATTTTTTGGGCACTATTAATCTACCTCTGCTTGCTCTTTCTGATATTTTTAGTTCCATGATATTTTCTGCTATTCCTTCTATCTGTTTCCATGCCTGAATTATCATGTAGCGTTCTCTTCTCCTTTCCAGACTATATAATTTTTAAGAATTGTAGTCTTTCCCAGTAGTCTAGGTCCTTAACTTCTTCTATTCTAGCTGTCGGACCTTTGTACACTCTCTATTTGTGCAATATCCTGATATGTGGGTACCAATCAATATTGCAATATCAGTGACTACGAACATATGTTTTATAAAGCATAATCATGTGTTCAGCTTTTCTTGTTTGAAGTGCCGTAACAACATTCCCATTTTTGCTTTACATTTTGCCAACAGAGTTGCTATTTTGATCATTGCATAAACATGTTCCTATTCATCATCACACCAAGGTCTTTAACTGCTTCCTTATTTGTGATGGTCTCATTATTAGGTCCCTTATATGCATATAGCTTTCTTTCTCTGTCTCCATAATTTATTGATTCAAATTTATCAGAGTTAAATACCATCCTATTTACCTCTGCCCAATCATATACTTTGTTAAGGTCTCTTTGTAGAGCGTTCCTATCTTCATCACAAGTAATTTCTCTACTTATTCTTGTGTCATCTGCGAAACTACTCACTACCGAATCCTTAACATTATTGTCTATGTCTTCAATCATAATAACAAACAGTATTGCAGCTAACACCGTACCTTGCGGCACACCGGATATACCTTGGCTTCATCGATTTCTCGTCGTTTGCAATAACTATCTGTTTTTCTGTTGTGTAAAAAATTCTTTTAACCATCTTCCTACTTTATCCACGATATTGTGTTTTCTAATTTTCTTCGCTAATATATTATGGTCTACTTTATCAAAAGCTTTTGCAAAGTCTAAATAAACCACATCTGTTTCATTTCCGCTTTTCATATTTTTGAATATGTTTTCACGGTGGACTAACAGTTGGGTTTGTGTACTTTTTCCGGGTACGAAAAACCATGTTGTCCTTTATTAAACAAATTATTTTTTATTAAATGTTTTCATAATATTTTTCTTCATTACCCTTTCATACACTTTCATTATATGTGATGTTAGACTCACAGGCCTATAACTTACTTGCCCTCTAGTCCTTGATCCACTTTTGAAAGTAGGGGTAATATACGCTAATTTGTGCTCATCATATATCTTGCCTGTATCTACACTTTGTCTTAATAATATTGCAAGTGGCTTTGCGATAGAATGAACTACTTTCTTTAACAAAATAGCAGGAATTCCATCAGGCCCTGCAGCAGCTCCATTTTTAATTTCATTAATAGCCTGCACAATATCAGCTTCATTAATATCTATGTCAGCTAAATATTCACTATTTTCATCCCTTACTTCTATATCATTATCTTCATTATCTATTCTAGGGGTGAATTCTCTCTTATATCGTTCTGCCAGTATGTTGCAAATTTCCTTTTTTTCATTCGTTAATCTCCCTTCAATTCTCAGAGGGCCTATTTCTATTCTTCTTTTATTCATCTTCTTCGCATATGAGTATAATAGTTTGGGGTTTTTGCTTGATATTTAATAGGGTTTTTTTCTTCCAAGTCCCGTTTTTCATTTTCTTTTGATTGTATAATCTTTTTTTCTGCATTTTTCTATCTTACTTTTTAGTTCTATACTTTCCATGCATTTTTTTCTTTTGCAAGACCTTTTTTCCACTTTCTGATTTTCTGGAACAAGATTCTTCTGTCTCTTGGTATGCATGAATGATGTTTACTTTTCTTCTTCGGTATATATTTTTCCACTATTATCTCCAATATTTTATATAATATCTCCGTATTTGTTTACCCTTATGTCATCACTTACGAAAATGTTATCCCAATCTTTGTTTAATTCTTCATTAATTTTCTGACCATTTTATTTTTACTGTAGAAGTTGTATTTTCCATATCCTTCCCACTTTTTCATTTCTTGCTTATCTCCTATTTTTCACTTGCTTTGAATGAACTGTTAATTCTATGACATTATGGTCTGAAATACTCGCATTATAAACTATTTAGTTCTTTAACATAATTCATCTCGTTCACAAATACTAGGTCTAAAAGTATTTTCCTTTCTTGTTGGCAGGTGATTTATTTGTTGAATGTTGTATTCTAGTAGCATATCTAATAGCTTTTCAAATTGCCTCTTATCTTCTGCACTACTATTACTCTCTTTTTTATATGTATAAGTACAACCACAATCTCCTATTCGTTCTTTCCATTCTACGAAAGGAAAGTTGAAGTCACCAGATAGGGAGAATAGTCCAGTCCTTGTGATTTCTACATATATCATCCAATTTTTCAATTATTAAGTCAAACTCTTTAGTATTAGGAGTCTATATATTACTATGTTCATCAATTTTTTCAGATTCAAATTCTACCGCTATTAGTTCACATTCTGAGTTACTATATTTCTCATATATTTTTCCTTGTTTTTTGTCTTTCCCATATATTGCGGTTCCCCCTTGATTCCTATTTTTTTCTATCTGATCTATAAGTTGGAACCCTTTTATTTGATCATCATTCCCAGTCTCTTGGGAATACCAGGTTTCACTTATATTCATTATATCTATTTTCTTTTCATTTTGGGTTAGTTCTTCTAAGTACTCTATTTTTCTTTTTGAGTTACTCGTAACTAAACCCTGCGCATTCATCACTATGATGGTTTGCGTGTTTTCTCCTTCATTTAATACTGATAGTAATAAGGATTTTCCCATGTCTCTTTCCTGTTCTGGTATGTTGTTCTTTTTTTCATTTCCAGAAATTCTGACATTAAAAAATCCAACTTTTCCTAATATTTGATCTTCCTTCATCATAATTATTCATTTGTGTCTGAATCTGCAATTTTTCTCCGTTTCTGCAATATCCTCGTTGCATAATAAATACAGTTATTATCTCTTGAGTAGAATTTCGGAGCTGATGCTTTGAAATTCTTTGCTGACACCTCTGCATATCTCATTGGTGGTTTGCTTTTCTCTTTTACCTGATATTCTTGATTTTCTCTCTTTTTGATTTGTTTCTTTCTTATTTTGGATTTTATTACTTGGTTGGTTATTTATTTGATTATGATTCATGGCTACAGGGTGCATATATTTGCATTTTTGTCGAACTTACATCCTTTTCCTTCTTTTAGGTTTTTACATATTTTTGGATGATGCCGATCTCTGCAATCATCCCCATCCCATAACCATCTAAGTATTGCACATTTTACCATATAGTTTTCATAGTTTTGACATATCTTAGGATGTTTGTAGTAACATCTTTCTCCAAATCTGCAATTCCCTCTTTTCAAAAGGTTGCAGATTTTGTCTTTCTTGTCTATTTTTTCCTCTTTCCCGTCATTGTATAGATCTGGGTAGAGCCTCTTCGGGATTTGCTTTTCTGTTGTCATATCGTAATTTATTTCTTCGTAGGTATGCTGCTTTATTGCCTCATATGTAGTATCAATGAGAGAGAGAGATTTAACATGAAGACGCGAGCCATTAATTTAATGGAAGTGTTAGATGAAATATTGAATTTAACGGAAGTGTTAGATGCAAAATTGAATATGTAAGATGTTTTTATTACAAAGATGCTTTCAGTGTTGGGTTATAATACGCAGACTTTCCAAGCTTTTGCCTCAGCTGGCATAAAGTCAGTTCAAATAAAAAATAAAAAAAAAATTGCAGTATGTGCGTATATATTAGATATTAACGAGATCTTTCCTAGTTTTTCTTGATGCAGCCTATGATGTTTGTTTGTTTGTACAGTTATCTTAGTCTAAAGGGGCATTTATACCGTCAAATAGTTTCCGTACTTGTTTTCCCAACACTTTCTCCGAAGTGAAATTTGACTGTCACAAGGTTGACAGATGGCTCGCAAAATGTTTGGTCCCCCCCCCCCCCCCCCCCCTCTCTCTCTCTCTCTCTCTCTCTCATCTCTCTCTCTCTCTCTCTCTCTCTGAAAAGTCCGATTTATTCCCCCGAAATGGAAATCCTCCAAAGTAATTGGACTTCATAAAGACAATTACAGGGACATTGTTAAATCTGCTTCTTTTCGCAAGCTTTGCTTAGAAGTTTATGCACCTGCAGTAGTATTACTGCCATAGGAATAAAGATCTTCTGACTTGAAGTTTTGTACCATTTTCTCGGCAATATGAAAGTCTTTGCAGCAGATTGAATTTTCAAGGAGATATCAGATTTTAATGATTATGCCTAGAAGATTAAGTTTCAAACTTCTGGGTTATTTTAACTGCACTTACAAGAGGAAATACCCGCTCCACCACTGCATTACTTGCTGGTGTGACCAAACAATTCGGTGCATAAGTTGCCAGCTCCTTAAAGTAATTCACTTACTTACCTTATTAATACTGTTTTCTTGCTAAAGCAATAGGACTAAAGGACTCCTTGTCATTCCAGTATCATAAACTCCTTGTCATTCCAGTGTCATAGGACTCCTTGTCATTCCAGTATCATAAGCCAATTATACATGCATCTCTAGCTAGGATTGCCTCTAAAGCCAGAAGTAAGTTTGATATTGTATATCTATATACTGTAATGAATTATTCAGCCTTACAAAAATTGCAGCGTAAATCAACAAATGAATCAGTCATGTACAGTGAATTTGTTTTAGATTATTTTGATAAATACTTGTTACAACTTACAACATATATATTTTTACAAACAAAAAGAACGTCGTTCCATGAATTAACGATCAAGGACAACATAAAGGCTGTCGTTTTTGTAATCTGCTTCTTCTTATTGATTACTGACGTACCCGCACACGCGTTTATATACGTGTACTACAATGTCTGCAAATATGTCCAATAATACCCAAATTGAAATAAACAACAATTACTCTGAATCACTGTCATTATACATTTCAACATTCATCTTACTAAGCAAGTTACTCCTTACACTTAAACTAAAGGAAGATTCGTCCCTCTATAACTTTTAGAATGCAGTTAACCAATTCATGTTTTTGTTGATGACCTATTTGTACCATCTCCCGATTTGATTTCACTAACTTTGGACCAGAATTCCTCTACATTAACATCAGGTGAGAGATCCAAATAATCGTAGTTAATATTCCTAAGGATTCGCCTCTCTTTATTAAGATCATTTAGCAGTTTTGGAGAAAGGATAAGAGGAAATGATCTGGCTAAAAGTGCAATAGATGGAACACATCTCTTCATTACAATACCAGGAGCTATACAATAAACCAAGTGTTTGAAAATGAGGAGCTTTCTTAAATGGTCAAAAATCTGATATAGATTTGATTTACACTCTCAATCAGGAAATCCAAACACCGTTACTGAAAGATACCTAAACTTTGTTGTGACAAACCCTTTGCTACGGCTACTTTGGCCCGAAAGTAAATCTTACGAAGAAGCATACAATTCCTGGGCTCTTTATACTTAATAAATTGTATAGGGTTTTTTTTTATATACACTTCCTTTATACAGCAATCTATAAGTGTCTTGCAAACGCTGGAGACCGATTCATATATTAAATGTATCTGTGGCCTTTCAGACTGCATAATTTTATTGTCATTAAAAAGCTTATTGACAGAATCTCTCAACTTCTCTAAAATGACCTCCGTTGCCTAAATTCTGTCGGATAATAGCATTAAGCTGCCCAGTCACTAGTGATTTGATTGAGAAATCAGATCGTAGTGGGCGGGGCTTTGAAATTGTATAGGTGAACACTCACACTGCGATCAGTTCTCCATAAACTTGTCATTTCAGTTCTCCATAAACATGTAATTTCAGTCTCAGCAGTAGAGCTGTTGACACCCATGGTGGAACCTCTCCATAATAACGAGCTTTATTTTATACCATTGCCTTTTTGACCAGTAAATATGAGACTTAAGAAAAAGTACAGAAACAAAAAGAGGTTTTGGGCTAAAACGATGGTTAGAGAAAATAACTTTTCTCTCATTCGAATTTACTGGAGGAGTTGAAATTGCGCCTCGATGACTGGTACAATTATCTGCGCATGAATATGGTCACTTATTATGAATATCTAAATAGAATAGCACCTTATATAAAGAAGCAAAACACGCTCATGAGGACGGCCATAACACCTCATGAAAGACTGTCTGCTATACTGCGATATGTAGGCAACAGGACGATCATATGAAGATCTCAAATTCAGTGTGGCAATATCTCCTCAACTCTTAGGTCAAATTATTCCAGAAACCTGTCAAGCCATATTGACTTCACTAAAGAGAGAATACATGAAGGTAAACAACTAAGTTTTTATCTTTATTAAAGAAACATAATAGCAATATTCTCTCCAATAACATGGTATGAATATTTAAAGTCAAACTTCACTGTACTGTTTTATATCAGTGTAAATAAAGGGAAGCTTTCATCCTATTTAATTAAGATACACAGTAACCCCAACATTATTTCCACAGCTTGAATAATTATTAACCTTACAAAATTGATATATGAAACATTAGATATTGCTAGGATATTCGAAATGAGGAGAAATTAGAAATTGGCAATTTCGATTTAATGTTCCCAACTCTGCCTCGAAAAGTACATCATTTATAAATTTTTGTGCCAATATTCTTGTATTATGGGGTGTATTTCTTAATTTGTTGGCTGTAGTTTTACTAGCAGATATGGCAATGATAGCGTTGAAGTGGTGGTAGTGTCATTGTCTGGTAACAGTATCTGTAGAATGTAATTAAACAAAATTGATGTATCATTGTGGAAAATCTAACTACTGCTAAAATGCTATTGATATATTTAGCTGTTATTGAATTGTCTTACGTTATTCAATTACTACATTGTTTAAATATTCAATTATAATTATGAAATGTATATCACAGTTTTGTATTTAACATACTGATGTGTGAATTATGGATTCAGGGAATGCCACTACCACCACCTAGTAGTAGTAGTAAGAGGACGAAGACGAGGAGGAGGAGGAGGATAATGTTATGGATTATTTTTTATGACAATATTTTTATTTCTACTTTTCTGATACACACCAAGAATGGATTGCGATTGCCGATTATTTCCGTGAGATGTGGCAATTCCCGAATTATTTAGTTGTTGACGGGAAACATGTAGTCATCACGCCACCAAAATGCAGGCTCCTATTTTTATGATTATGAAGGGTATCATAGCTTAGTATTGCTGGCAGTCGTTATTGCAAAAGGTAAATTTATGATGTGTGATTTTGGTGAAAAATTTGCCAAAGGCAGTCTTTCAATACCCTATGCTGGCCCTCCCATCCATCCATCGTCGAACCTTTACCTTTTGTGTTTATAGGAGATGAAGTTTTTTCAATGGAAGAAAAATGTTTCAAACCTTATGCTCAAAACCAGCTTAATGAATTATAGATTGTGCAGAACTCGCAGAGTAATCGAGACTGCATTCGGAAGTGCTTGCGAGCAGTTTTTCGAATATTTTCAGCTGTAATTAATTTGAAATTAGAAAACATAGAAAAGTTTAAAATGACGTGCTCTTTGTTGCACAATTATATACAGCGTCATGCTAAAATAACTGATATGTCAGAGGATTTCCCCTCTGATTATTATGCATCATTATTACGTGATGGAAATGGATACGACACTCGAGATGCAGAAAAAAAGTTCTAGAAATGTTTTCTGAACTATTTCATTGGGAAGGTGCAGCACACTGGCAATCAGAAATGGTTTGCAATATATTTTGTATCTGAACATAAGAAGGATTGTGGTTTTCTGGTTTATGAATATTAGATATTAAATATTTCAGATAACTGTGTATAATTATATTTCATATTGGTATCGTCTTATAACGGTTGGTTTTATTAATATATAAATTGTCATGATTTCAATTAACCGTTTTCTGTTTAATATTAAATATAGTAATGCAGTGTATATTAATTTCGCCCTTACCTGTTGACACATTAGGCACAGAAGGACGTGGTGTTTCTGAATCCTTTATAAATGATAGAAGACATAATAACCATAGAAACGGTTCATATATCTCATCAGTTCCTGTACCGTGGCATCATCATTTTAGGTCTTTGTACAAAGGACTTATTGAAGCGAGAGATGCCACAGTTACTTACAGCCATTATGGAATACATTTGAAGTCTGGAACAAATATTTCATGTTAGAATTGCATAATTCACTTTACAGAAATAAATAATTTCAGTAATGAAAAACTAGCAATGTGTTTACGAGTGAAGCAAATCAAATGAAAAGTATATGGTACCTATGGCAATACTGGAGATAACTAGGCTCTCCCAAGATTGTTATTGTTATGCAGATCTTACTACTCTAAGCACAGAATCTGAATAGGAGATTTATGAAGAAACTCCTTTGGTTCCACGTGGTACTCGAACCCATGCAGGTTAGAGTACAGTGAGGCTGCCTCAACCACCAATACCACAATACCTTAATTTACCTGGGTTCGAATCCAACAGACAAAGTAGGAGTTTGTTCATAGATTTCTCGTTGGGATAAAAGGCTCACGGAAGGAACAAACGCATTCAGCAGTGTGAGGAAATCGAGTTATCGATAAGTTCATTGTATAAATGTAATTAAACAGTTTTCAGAAGATTTTTAGGATCCTATGTTGTCCATTTTATCAAAGACCCCTTTGTTGATGAGAATGTTAGTTGTCATTACATTGCAGAGAGTATTATTATTAAGAAGTTTCAAGGGTGCATCAGGCAGATTTAGCCTTCAGTATTATCAAAATACCAAAAGGCAAGGCTTTCTTGACCTCAATCCCACCCATCATCTGGTTCATTGGACGACCTAAATACAAGTCACCTCTACATTGAGTAACGTTGGGAGTTAGAAGTGTCTTGCAATGCTAGAGGTTGCCCATGGCTCAAAACTAGTATGCCCACACTTACACTGCCACTATAACAACGAATTGCTTAAGCAGGCTTATGCTGACACGCAGAAGGTGGGCAGATATCCAGTTCTGTTAACAGAGGCATTAACTTACCATGCTAGAGGTTGCTTATAGGTAGAAACTGGTATACCGACACTGAAGCTGGCATGAAACCACCAAGTTGCTTAAGCAGGCTTGTGCCGGCACACAAAAGGTGGGCAGAAATACAGTTCCATCACAGAGGCATTAACTTACCTGTTAGAGGTTGCTTATAGGTCGAAACTAGTATATCCACACTGAAGCTGGCATAACAACACCAAATTGTTTAAGCAGGCTTATGCCGCCACAAAAAAGGTGGGCAGAAATCCAGTTCTGTTAACAGAGGCATTAACTTACCATTATAGAGGTTGTGTACAGGTCGAAACTGGTATACCCACACTGAGGCTCCCATAACAACACCAAATTGCTGAAGCAGGCTTATGGTGGCACACAAAACGGGGGCAGAAATCCAGTTCCGATAACAGAGGCATAAACTTACCATGCTAGAGGTTGCCTATAGGTCAAAACTTATACCCACACTGAGCCTGACATGTCAATACAGAATTGATTATGAAAGCTTATGTTGGCACACAAAAGGTTGACAGAAATCCAGTTTCGATAATGCAGACATTAACGTATCGTGTTAGAGGTTGCTTATAGGTCGAAACTGGTATACCCACACTGAGCCTGGCATGACAATACCGAATTGTTTATGAAAGCTTATGTCGGCACACAAAAGGTTGGCAGAAATCCAGTTCCAATAACAGAGGCATTAACTTACCATACTAGAGGTTGCCTATAGGGTGAGACTGTTATACCCACACTGATCCTAGTATAACAATACCGAATTGTTTAAGGAAGCTTATGCTGGCACACAAAAGGTGAGCAGAGGCATTATCTTACCATACTAGAGGTTGCCTATAGGTCAAAATTGGTATACCCACACTGAGGCTAGCATGACAATTCCGAATTGCTTAAGGAAGCTTATGCTGGCACACAAAAGGTGGGGAGAAATCCAGTTTCGATAACAGAGGCATTACATTAACTTAGCATGCTAAAGGTTGCCTATAGGTCCAAACTGGTATACCCACAGTGAGGGTGGGATATCAATACCAAAATGCTTAAGCAGGCTTATACCAGCATACGAAAGGTGAGCAGTATTCCAGTTCTGATAATGGGTTATTAACTTATCATGTTAGAGGTTGCCTATTGTTTAAAACTGATATACCCACACTAAGGCTCCTATGACAATACTGAATTGCTTATGCAGGATTATGCCAACAATCAAAAGATGGGCAGAAATCTAGTTTTGATAACAGAGGCATTAACTTACCATGCTATAGATTCCCTATATGTCGAAACTGGTATACTCACATTGAGGCTAGCATGACAATACCGAATTGCTTAAGCAGGCTTATGTTGGCACCCAAAAGATGGGCAGAAATCTAATTCCGATAACAGAGGCATTTACTTACCATGGGAGAATTTGCCTATGGCATGAAACTGGTATACCCACACTGAGGCTGGCATGACAATAACGAATTGCTTTAGCAGGATTATGCCGGGACTCAAAAGATGGGCACAAATATAGTTTTGATAACAGAGGCATTAATTTACCGTGTTAGAGGTTGCCTTTGGCCTCAAATTGGTATACCCACAGCGTATTTCCCAAGTCTGGAAGCGTATAGGGATAGGGGAAAATTAGGACCAATCAAAGCCTGTTGAGGTGATCCATGACGTCACAAGCCACCCTTTTATCTCCTCGGTCTCATATCCATTACTGCCAGTCACGATGGCGAAGAAAAACTTCCCATTTCACAGTTTACGTCTTGTATGACGTATACATTTTTGTCGGATAAATCTAAACATAATGCAATGCTAGTTTAATATTGATTTTTACTTCTCATACATTGTGTACTCATACATTGTGTACAAATAAATAGAAATTGATAATATAATTTTGTGCCGAACATTTTTAGCAAGCCCTTACGTGAGTTTTGTTTAAAATTCATTGTGTACAAAGAAAACACCGATTATTTAATTTATTTAATATTTTTAGCAAAAAGTAATCAATATATAATACCTGTAAAACCAAAAATTATTCAACTTGAATAACTACGATATAAATGTATTGAAAGATATCTAGTTTTTTCAGTGTTCATCTGTACCTATTAAACATTATATTAATATTTTCAGTATGGTCTTTCAAGAATTTAAATAATAATATTTTACAATACCTTGCTCGAAGTACTGCTCAAACGCCACCTTTTGTACATACTCTCAGCTGGTTAAGGCCTTCCACAACTTTAGTTGAGTGGTTGTGTAGCCTATGGATCTCCACAGAACATGGGAAATTCGCAGTGTGTTCATGAGACTTCTTGTGAACAATGTTGATGGAGACATCCATTTTGACCATGCATCTTTAAACAGGGGTATAAAATAAATTGTTAATTACTGGTAGGTTCGTTCAATTACTGCAAAGATACCTATTAAGTATGTAACTCCATTAGTAAATTTATATATCTCATTTCATTATTAATGGTGGGAAAAAAAGTCTATTCCTAATGCTTCAGTGAGTGTTAAAGGCGGTCATCCATATTTTTTAGCAGTTGTCTCAAATGTAAGTTATTGGAAATAGACTTGGGTATGGTTCAGTAATTATATACATATTTCCATAATTGCATTGCAATTTTCAGTTTTTTTTTTTTAATAACTTGCTTAACTTGCTGTTCTTTTTAGACATAACATAATTAAAAATATTTTAAGTAATTCACTAATATACACATTTTGATCGCATTGGCAGTGCATCTGAAAATTCATATTTTTTCCTTGCAAACATTCCATTTGTTAAAGCATTGTGATTTTTACAGTTATTTTTATATTCCCATAAGTCGTATACTTTTTATGTACGTAAGCTTCCAAGAATGTGCTAAATATCACATAATTATTTTGATATAATTTTTATTTTTCTTCTTTTCATACTATCACTTTCTACACACGTAAGTAGGTATCATAAGCATTAGCCAGTAAAATATCAAAGGAAACAAGCAAGTACTAAAGTAAATCCCCAAAAATATGGATGATCCTCCCTTTAACACAATGTGGAGACATCAGCAATGTGCTCAAACCCCAACATGATGCACATGCCTAGTATAGGACTGTCGTGAAAGTAAAGCGAGGCTCATATAAATATTATCAAATGGCACAGTTTCTTCTTGAATAAAATCAGTCATAAATTTTTGCCTCACGCACCATGACCAGATATTTAGGCCCATGGTTTTCCATTAGAATCCAAGTATACTTAAGAAGTCCTATACGCTGTAGCTATAAATGCTATATACCTAATACTAAATATATTATATTTACCCTGTTGCAATTTTCTTTCATTCTTTGTGCTTTACACCGTAATGGCACAGCAAACTTTGGTGGAAAAATTTATAAGAATTAAAACTGCTTATTTTTTTACGCAAAAAAATGTCTTTCCACTGCTTGAATTCTTCTCTGCACTTGACATTGGTTCCAAGTTTTACACAGTCTTGTTCATATTTAATGTCAACATTTTTAAAGTCGTCACTTTCAAAGTCCAAGATTAAATTCATCTTGATGGAATTCAAAGTGCCACGAAGCTCTTGGCCTACTTTCTGTAGTCTGTAGTGCTAATTACACATCATATACCATCATTTATACCTTATTGTATATATTGTTTAATTCATCCCGTGAGTTATCGCAACACTATAAATGTCATTAAACATGCATTTTCAGATATATAATTTAGCAGCTCGCAATGAAAATATTATTTATGCAGTAAATAACGACTTGGCAAGCAGGAATTAACAGACACTGATCACTATTACCAGGAGGAAGAAGCCAATAACGGATAATATATTTCACGGTGTATCTCAGTTGAATAATATATTGTTATTTAATTAATGTTGTAATATGTTTAAATATATCTGACTAAAATGTATAGGTAATACAAGCTGTAAATTGTGAAATGGGGAAGTTTTTCTTCAGCATTGTGACTGGCAGTAATGGCTTTGAGACTGAGTAGCTAAAAGGCATGGCTTGTGATGTCATCGATCAGCTCCAATGTGCTTTGATTGGTCATAATCAAATAAAATTAGGAACAAGTAGCATATAAAAAATAACCATCCGAAAAAGACTTCCATAGAGATATGCTAAAATAGAAATCTGTGATAAATCATTTAATAAGAAGGTAACAGATGCACAATTAAGGAGTGAATTTCTGTCACACCAGGAAAATCATAAACGGGACATTAGTATTTATGCAGATGGTTCCAAGTCGAAGGAGGTTGTAGGCTATGCTGGTTATGCTTAGTAAAAAAAAATACAAATAAAGGAAAAACTTCCAAAAAAAGTGCTCGATATTCACTGCAGAGATAAGTGCTATATTTGAGGCTATAAAAAATACCTTTATGGTGGGCAGTGCAAACAATACCTTTGTAATATACACGGATTCTTATAGTGCTTTAGAGGTGCTAAAACATACACAATTTCTCATCCTGTAATTGAAGAAATAAGGGAGTGGATAAATATTATGGTAAAACGGAAATCTATAAATATAAAACTATGTTGGGTCCCTTCCCATTTGGGCATAAAAGGTAATGCGGAGACGGATAATAAGGCTAAAAAGACAGTAAAAAGGGAATCTATCAATCTACCAAAAGATACAAATACCTTACAATGACATTAAAACAACTATAAATGAATAATGTTAATCAAAATGGGAAAAAGAATGGCTAGGATTAAATCATAAATTAAAGCATATAAAATGTTTTGTAAAATCTTGGAATAGACAACAATGTCAGGGAAGGGAGGATGTCATGTTAACAAGATTAAGAATGGGCATACATACTTTACATGGGCATACATACTTTACACTTAAATACTTGATGTTGCAAAGCGAGGAAAGACAAACCCCTTACTGTGACCATTGCCGTCATCTGCTAACGGAATGCCACGAATTCGAAAGTAAATGAAGATACAACAACATTTATAATATATACTACTTAAAGAACTATTGGGAGAAAAAGCCCCACTTCAGAATATAGTAAATTATCTCAAAGAAATAAACCTTTTTTTTATATGATGTAACACATCTTATAATTTCATAAAGTTATACAGTAAGCGCTAAATGGCCTTTGCTGCCTCCAGTGCTCGGTGTTACACCTAAACTTTATAAAACTAAACAATCATGCAATGTTTCCTTTTTATCTTCTTGACAGAGAAAACGCAAGCTTGCATTGAATGGCGTTATGGTGATCAAGTGAAACGGCTCTCTCTCTCAGTAGAGGTACTTGTACTATCAAAACACTGATGCCCTACATCTTTATGAAAAGGCACACTTGCGTCTTGTTACAGGCTTCATACCGTGATTATGACATGTTGATTAATGACATTTTCTATTCCCCCATTTTGCATTCTTGGCTTGCAAGTCACCTGCTGTGAAATTTTCCAGACGTCTTGATCAATCGATATTCGTCATCTCCATACTGCCCTCTCTTGTTAATGAGTGATGCTTGAGTCTAGATCAAATGTATCTAGTTTCTGGCACTGGATACTTAGTCCAGATCAGTATCCTGCTTTACTTTCTTTCTTGTTTTCTATTCCATTTTGATTCTGCACTGTTAATATAACAGTTAGCATGTATATTCCACCTGAAAAGACAGAATGAGATCATTATAATTATGAAGCCCTTCAGCGGGTCTCCACAAATAATTTACGCCAGCTCTGCTGATACATATCCTGCTCAAAATGGCTACCATAAGTGTTGTAAGGCATTGTAATGCATGCATAGAAAAGTCATCAGCATAAGAAGATACAGTGTAACATTTCATATTCTCTTTACTTCCTCAAACACACTCCCAGTGATCCAGTTTTGGACTACATTCTCCTTCAAGTTTGAACTACCCTCAAGGTCGTTTGAAACAATTAAAACGATGGCAACATAACATAATTTTTCTCACTTTTTATAGCCCTTACAATACATTTATAATGGTTGCCAAAAATGAACAAGCATATTCTAATGTAAATGAAAAATCTGGAAAATATGCTGGAATTTTTTTTGCGTTAACGAGGCTTGAAAGTCCAACCTGAAAGTAACATACACAGATTTTTTTCACGTCAGAAACTCGACTTATTCAAATTGTCACCAGTGTTGGTGTTGCCATTAGATCTCGGAATGTGATTCGTATTCCAAAGTCAATTATTGTGTTAACATTAACTAACATTCACATTTGTGAGAAGCCCTCAGTCTGTCTGACTCTTAAGATGCCTTAACTATTAGGTTCAAATGTGGAAGGTTTCAAAATCGTCCAAAGATGAGTCAAGTTTTCCTTGTGATGATTTATTTGGTATATGAAACTGGAACATATACTTGAATAAGTTGCTGTTTAGAGCTTGGTAAGATTCAAACGCCTGAAACCCTCAGTGAAATTTTGGTTTCTAATTTTTTTTTATTTCCATCAATATGAATCACGGTTAATCTAAGCAGAGAGCTTTTCGGAGCTGTACATGCTTGTTTTCCTAATAACTCGGTAAAGATAAATGACGAAGCACTGACAATTATAATTAATTTAATTATGAAAGGGAATTAATTAATTGCCTTCATGGGTAATTCTCATGTGGTACTGTTAGGCCCCTCCTCGTTCTTTTCGTTCTCCTAATTTGATTTCACCCCAGTTCCCCCAAAAATGTGGATGAAATATTGGTTGTCATATTAAAAAAATAAAGTTTTGAAATATAGCGTTAGTGGGGTTTCTGACCTTTTTATAGTGTCCTTTAATTTATTTAGATTTATTGTTCTCATTATTACCCTCGATCGTTTGCTTAATTTTTTTTTTCATTTTTTACTGCACACTAAATGGCTGCAATAGAATATGATTAATTCAGCGTTACAGGGTTGGGGTAGAAATGTGATACGATGATATTCGTTTATGGATTAAAAAAAAAAAAATTAAGTGCTTTATGTGATTTAAAAATGTTTCTTCGTTATTGTATCGTTTGTGATAGTTGCAAATAATTTAGTTTTTAAATTTTAATTTCTAGGTTGTCAATATCCTTTTTTATTTACATCAGTAGCATTCTGCTTATATTGTTAATTCATGTCTGCATGATTGGTTATAAAGAAAAATAATTTGTGTATAGAAGTTAAGAAAATATTCAATTTCTGCAGATATTAACTTGGAAAGTTTTCAAGCTTTATAAGATCACTAAGATATTACCAACTGTAATGCATTCCATACAGTTAAGCATTCTTTTAAAGATAAATGATTCGATTAAAAGTCAGAATTACTGGCTGTGAAAATAGAATACGGAATGTCCAGTATATTGCGAAAGACCTATACGTCGTTAGATCTATGGTCTGCGATCTGTTGTGGTAGGAAGTAGGAATTGACACGCCTTCTTGGCTATAGTAGATAGAAATCTCGGTAAACAGGAAGTTCGAACGCAGGTCACAAACTTTTACCTTGGTTGTTGTTCACTAAATAGTCGGGCACTTTCGTCTTTTTGAAATGATGTATTTGAACCTTATAACCTAAACTTTTGTTTACTTTTGAAAGCAGCTGCATGTTACCCCCTCGTATTAGGACCATCTTGACGTGGTAAGGGAGCTCTTGAACCCTAGGAATTTGTTCCCGAGTTCAAACCCAAGAGTCCCATACATTATATATATATATATATATATATATATATATATATATATATATATATATATATATATATATATATATATCTATATAGTATATATGAATGTTTACATATTTATTTAGTCATTTTTGTGGAATTTTCCACTTTTGTTGAAAAAATATTGGACCTATTAAACAGAAAAGACATCATAGCGGGGACTGGGTGTATATCTGAAGCTAAATAGTGGGAACTATGGCAGGACCATCAACTGCCCAATATATATATATATATATATATATATATATATATATATATATATATATATATATATACATACATACATACATACATACACACACACATATATATATATATATATATATATATATATATACATACTACTACATACATACACACACACACACACACATATATATATATATATATATATATATATATATATATATATATGTGTATGTATGTATGATATATATATATATATATATATATATATATACTTATATATATATGTATATGTATATACATGTATGTATGTATGTAATATATCTGGAATCATTTTTGTGCAATTTTCCACTTTTGTGGAAATTTATTGGACCTGTTGAGCAGAAAAAATATCATAGCTGACCTGGGTTTATATCTGAAGCTAAATAGTAGGAACTGTGGCAGGTCCATCAACTGCCCGATAATGTTCGGATCTTAGAGATATCAGGTGGAGCTATTTTGCAGGGCTAGACCACGGATTACAGGCGGGTGGGGGTCTACTTTTGTGGATAGGATTCTCGGCATTCTGTCCAGTTTTCCATAATGTGATTAGGGTGGGGATGATTGTATTCTTGTAATGCTCTCAGTCCTATCAAGCGTGTTTGGTTTACTTGTGCCATTAGTGGAAGAATAAACTGCATGAAAGGCTGATGATATCTTTTTAAGGTTTTCAGGTTTATTTATTTATCTTTTTTCCATTACTTCAATCTTTATGATAAATGCAAGTACTCCTGGGACCTTTGATGGTAGCAAATTAGCATAGTTGATGACTGCTGGAACATCCACTGACGACCTTTGTCTGGAAAAATCAATCAAACTTTGCAGTGCAATTACATTGAAACCCTATGCTCCAATACTGAGTAAAGGGAAATTGAGCAGAAATATAGTATCTAAAATAGGACCTGGAATATATGAAAACCCTTATGATAAATATTTGACTTTTATTCTGGAAAAATCTAGTTGCCATATTTTTAATGTATATAGAGATATTGTGAAGTGTTGTGGCCGAGAGCCTAAGATTTCTTCTGAGGGTCAAGGAAAGCTAACGGTGGAATCAGGCTCGGCAAAAGAAAGTGCGAAACTAAAAACATTATCTCACCTTGGAGGAGTTACAGTAGTGTGCAGTACATGTTTTTTGGAATTACTCCAAGGGATTGATATATGCACCCCCGCTTGTGACGTACTCAGAAGAAAAGCTTGTAGAAGAATTAAAAGATCAAGGTGTGATAAGAATTGAAAGAATGAAGAAGACAACAAATGGAGTCCTTGTCCCACTTCCCAATTTAATTATTACATTTAATTCTACTCGATTGCCTAGTATAGTGAAAGCAGCCTGGTTACTTTTCAAGGTTAAATAATATATCCCAAGACTGAGGAGATGTTTTCATTATCAAGAATTCGGACATATGTTAGGGTTTTGTAGACAGAAACTACAAGGCAAGCCTGCCACTTGTGTCAAATGCAGTGAACCAGAGCATGGCATATGTAATAAACAAGCCGGATGGTAAATTGTGGAGACAATCATTCATCATCTTCACTTAATTGTGATTTATACATCACGGAAAAAGAAATTCAAACATTAAGGGTAACCGAATGTATCATGTTTAGAGAGGCAAAAGAGAGAGAATTGAATCAGCACATTAAACCAGAATCCTTTTTCTGTGTTGGTGCCAACTGAAGAAGAAAGATAAATGTTACCAAGGATAATGTAAATAAAAAACGAGTGACGACTGTACTTGTGCGTCTTTGTAGGCGGCGCCAGTGATTGCTGGTGCTCCAGCCTCTTCGGAGGCTGCGCCAGTGATTTCTGGTGATCCTGTCTCTTCGGATGTGGTACCGGTTGATTCTGGCATTCTTTCCTCTTTGGAGGCGGTGCCAGTGATTTCTGGTACTCTTGCTTCTATGGAAGCAGAGCCAGTGATTTCTGGTACTTCTGCTTCTATGGAAGCAGAGCCAGTGATTTCTGTACCCCTGCCTCTGTGGAGGCTGTGCTGGGGGTACGTGGCACTCCCACCTCTCTAGAAGCTGTACCAGCTCTAAATGGTGCCTCTGATGCTTTGGAGGATGCACCAGTGTCCAATCCTCGCACCCCCCGGCTCATGTAGGAGTTGTTGGAAATGAAAGAGCGGATACTGCTGCTAAAACAGCCGTCAACCTGCCTCAACGGAATATTAATCTCCCCGTTAGAGATTACATAACTTTATTAAAAACATTTACAATGGAAAAGTGGCAAAGATTGTGGAGCAACGTATCTCAGAATAATAAATTAAGACAATTAAAGTCAACTGTTTCTCCATGGGAGTCATCTAATCAATACGACAAAAAAACTGAGGTAATATTGACTCGATTAAGAATTGGCCATACGAGATTGACCAATGGATTTTTAATGTGTACACCTCACGGCACCATTCCCATGTGCAGTGAGTGTGATACTTTTTTATCTATTAAACATATATTTTCGGTTTGTCGGGTTTTTAAGCGAGAAAGAGAGATATGTTTTGGACGGAAAACGTTTTCTGACATTTTAACTGAATCTAGTAGTTTTTCTGTTTTTAGAATTTTAACTTTTTTAAGGAATACACGTTTAATTGATAGAATTTAAGTTTTTACCTAAGATTTTTATTTTATTACTAATTCTTTTTAAATTACATAGATTTAATATATAGTTAATTCTTTTTATCGCTTAGATTTCATATATATATATATATATATATATATATATATATATATATATATATATATATTTATTTATTCATTCATGTTTTCACTTAGATTTAGTACTATATTTGAAGATAAATGGATATATATGTATATATATAATTTTTTATTTATTTATTTATTATTATTTTTTTAATTAAATTTGATAAATTTTCTAGAATTATTTATATCCCGATTTTTTCGGGCCAGCCCTGTGAGAGTCAAGTTTGACTCATTGGACTGGTAAAACTTCTTTCTTTAATAATCCTCAGGCAGCACCAGCTTTGTCTGGTGTTCCTGAGACTAATAACCCTCTAAAAAGGAAGGCAGCCTTAAACAATTGGTCTCCTTCCAGAAAAAAGGAGCAAGGTAGTAAGCTAAAAGTTCTTAAAAGGGGCTCTAATTTAACAGCCTCTAAAGGAAAGTAGAATTCGTGAATTTTCTCCAATGGAACTGTCAGGGATTAAGAGCTAAATGAGAAGAATTAAGGCTGTTTATATTAGAAGTGTCTCTTGTTTATATAGCTCTGCAGGAGACCATGATTGGTAATAATGTGTCCCAGCCTACGAGAGTATACAGCCTATCCCTCCACCTATAACTTAAATGTTGGAAGTCATAATGGTGTAGTTTTGTATGTTCAAAATACACCCCACAAAATCCTGTTAGTATCCAATCAGCATTGCAAGTGACAGGAGGGCAGATCCATGTGCAAAGAAAATATACATTATGGATACATTGAACATAATCTCTTGGAAAACTTTTGGTCTCAAGCGGAACGTTCCTCTCCTAAACTTGTTCTGCAAAAACTTCAAAGGCATCATTGCATTGTAAGAAAAGCTCATCTGGCCACATGACCTTGTCATCTTTGATTCAATACATGAAGACTTCAGAACCTTCTTGACTTCATTGAGGCAAGTTACAGATCAAATCATAGCCGGTCATCCAAAAGGGGGTCTTTCTTTCCTGTGGCACAAATTGTTAGACAATATGGTAGAGATGATGACCTACAGGAGTGACAGATTGCTGGGGCTTCGAGTGACAGCAGGGAACTCAAAAATCCTAATAGTTAATGTTTATATACCATGGGAAAATAACAATAATTTTGATCATTACTGCATGATCCTAGGGGAGTTACACAGTATTATTCACGATTCTCCTGCTGATCATATTTGTATAATTGGGGACCTTAATTCTCACCCCACAAAACAATTTTATAATGAACTTACTCGTTTCTGTCAAAATCGTGCTCCTCCCTCCCTCCTCCTATTCATATGTACATAATAGAGCAGACACAATTACAACCTCCTGGCTGGACCATTGCATCACATCTCCACAACTTCATGATTCTATTATGACCTGCAATATTAGCTAAGATCTTGCAACGGGCTACGATCACATCCCATTAAAGGTGTCATTCAGTACCCCATCCCTACCGTGAACCCCCTAACTGACCGCCCACCAGCGGTAAACTGGGATTGTAAAAACCAACTGAAAACCAGATACTTAGGGCGACCACAGAAACCAGATTGCGGTCAATAGTTCAACCTGCAGACGCCCTACTTTGTACTAACACAAATTGTAGAAATTACCATCACAGGAGGGATCTGAATGAATTCTATTCAAACATAATCTCCGCTATGCTTGCTTTGGCCATGGATGCCTATAGATTTCGTCAAGGTAATTCTCGTAATTTACCTGGATGGAATGACTTGGTTAAAGATCTGTGTACATACTTACGATAAATGTTTTTGCTGTGTAGGCAAAATGGTAGCCGGAGGGAAGGGCACACTGCATAACTAATGAGACAGGCGAGAGCGCAGTTCAAACTTGCTCTTAAGCACTGCAGGTTAAATGAAAAACAACTAAGAGCCGATGCAATGTCTAGAAACTTAGAATCTGGTGATTATCCTCGTCTTTGGAAAGATATCCAGTCCTTAAATCCCAAAACTAAAAAGCTATCACAGAGAGTAGGGGAAGCAGTCGGAGACAAGGCTATCACAGGTATGTGGGGCAATCATTTCAACAATATCCTTACTTGCATAAATGACCAAGATTCCCGAAGGGATGTAGATAACCTCCTTACTGACAACATTCAATTTCATTTTACAGATCGTATTACGCCAGGTAACATCAGCGATGCCATAAACAGCCTACTTAATAATAAATCGCCCGTCTGTGATGGTATTCCTGCAGAAGCTTTCAAATTCTGCCATCCAATAATTTACATTTTGCCAGCTGCCCTATTCAATGCGTGCATAATTTACAAGTTTCTTCCAGAGTCCCTACTCTTAGTTCACTTGATACCATTAATCAAAAACAAGCTTAAGGATGCAGCTGACCCTGGCTACTACTGGCCAATTGCAATCACAGCGATCGCAGCAAAGATACTTGGGTCGGTTCTTCTAGTGAGACTCCTCCCCTTTCTACACACCACTGACAACCAGTTTGGGTTTAAAGCAAACCACTCAACCGACACCTGCATCTACATACTGAAAGAATTGCTGAACTACTACCTATCATCAGCCTCTACTGTTTTCCTTTGTTTTGTGGATGTGAGAAAGCATTTGACAGAGTAAACTACCTGAAGCTCTTCCTGAAGCTGCATGAAAGAGGCACACCCCTATATCTAATTGGCATTTTACATTGCTGGGGTCTCCACACAGGAATTCTGTGTCAAATGGGGTAACGTATTATCGCACACCTTCAGCTCCCTAAACGGGCTTCAGCAAGGGGGCATTCTCTCTCCATACTTGTTTAATTCGTACACAGATGCCTTGAATGTCAAACTGAACTCACTTGCAATCGAATGTACTGTCAATGAAACAACTATAAACAACCTCTGTTGTGCCAGCGATATGGTTCTGATTTCCCCATCAGTGCAAGGTCTCCAACGACTCATCGACACTTGCTGCCAATATGCAGAGTAATTTGATATAATCTACAACGAAACCAAGACCCAGTGCATGTCGCTGCTCCCGAGATCGCTTAAGCATATTGCAGAACCACAAATTTTCCTCGGAAACCATCGGCTGGAATTTGTGCACGAATTTCCGTATTAGGGTCACATTATCACCGACGACCTAAAAGACATTGCACAGAGGCTTCGTAAACTATGTGCAACTGGTAACATGATTGCAAGGAGGTTTGCCTTCTGTCACCGAGACGTGAAACTGCTGCTTTTCCACTCGTTCTGCTACAGTATCTATGGGTGTTCCCTCTGGACGAACTATACCCGAGAGACCATGAGACATATCACTGTTGTGCACAATGACATTTTGAGACGCCTCACAAACACTCCCTACTACCACTCCGCCACACAGATGTTCATAGAAAACCACCTGGACAATTTAAAAATCATTGTAAGGCGAACAATATCCAGTCTGGTAACCCGATTGAGAAACAGCAGCAACTCGCTCATACAAAGCATCCTAAGGAGTGAAGCAAAAAGAAGATCTAAATTGTGGGAAAGATGGGAAAACGAGGCCTTTGTCCTATGAAGGACTTAAGCTCTGTATTGACAAGATGTCATCTGCAGATTCTGTCATTATTGTTATATTTATTGCTGATATTTTACATTTTCATTATTACTGTGAATACCATCAAGTTCAAGTTATTCACATTCAAGTTTTGTATTTAGCCCTCTTGACCTGACGACTGTAACCACCTAAGGTCTCTAGTTGTAATTTAAGTTATACAATCTGTGAACTAACTGTTATAACTCTTAGTGCATTTTTTTCTCACCAATATTATTACTGTTATTACCAGTATTATGAGTAGTATCTTTTATGCTACCTTAGCGGTTTTATGGATAAGTGCCAATTATTCATTTTTTTTATCATGTTGTCTCGTGTATCTAGATTGTGTATGTTACTGTCTGTATTTTTTATATTCCATGTATATGGCCCGGAGCTTAAAAGTAGCTTCTTGGCCCATGTTTCTGAGCATAGTAACTCGATTGCTGTATATGCAGATGGATCAAAATCAGCAAATGGAGTTGGATGTTCTGTCATCGTCGGTGAGAGAACAATAAAAAAAAACCTCCCTATTAAATTCTCAATTTTTAATGCAGAGATTTATGCTATTTTTAGCGTTTGGAAATTTATTTTAAGTACAGGTAGCACTGGGGACTCATATATTATTTATTGTGATTCCCAGAGTTCCCTAGCTGCACTCCAGAAGTTGATGCCTTCTAATCAACTCGTCCAAGAGGTGCAGGATTGGCTGGTCCTCCTGCATTCTCGAAAGCACATCGGTGTGAAGTTTTGTTGGGTTCCCTCGCATGTGGGAATTCGTGGTAATGAGCTGGCTGATACAGCCGCTAAGCAGGCAGCTTCCTCCCGGGCTTCCCACTATGTGAGGGTTCCCTGTGAAGATTTTAAACTTTTTATTAAATCATTTTGTAGGACCAAGTGGCAGAATCACTGGTCCAACTTGAATAGTAATTTAAAGCTGAAATCGATCAGACCTTCTCTTCATCCCTGGTCCCCTTCTGTTGGGATGGATAGAAGATCTAGTATAGTTTTAACGCGCCTGCGTATAGGGCATACGTTTGTAACTCACCGGTATCTTTTAACTAGTGAAGCAGAGAGGCAGGTTCCTCAATGCTCCAATTGTAATGATGGCATTACAGTGAGGCTTATATTTGTTGACTGTCCTCTTTATTTTAATCATAGACGTCGGTTTGGTTTCACCAACAAACCTTTGTCGGATATTTTAGGAGAGGGTGCTCCCGCAGAAGAGATTTTTAAATTTCTTAAGGAAATCCATTTGTTTTATGATATTTAATTGAGTATTTTAATATGAAGTTTATATTAATAATTTGGATTAATTATATGTGTACCTTTTTTAGTAAATATATCCTGTTGATATATATACGCTGAATGGCCTTTGGCTCCGGCGCGTGGCAAATGGCCACAAATTTTATAAATTCATTCATTCCATGTTGGGGTGGCTGGGAATGAGAAAGCTGACCAACTTGCAAAGTCGGCAGTCAACTCCCCAGAACCCACAAGATGTCTACTACCATATCGGGATTTATATACTCTGGTGGGTCAGAGAATTAAAGAATGTTGGCGGTCCTAGTGGGAGAATATTTTAACTAATCAAAAAATGCGCAGTATCATGTCATCAGTGTCTCCTTGGTCATATCCGTATATCCCAAGTAGACAAGAAATGATGTTGTGCAGAATGAGGATTGGACATACAAGACTCACACATGGGTTCTTGATGTCTCGTGCAAATCCTCCGTTTTGCGAGAATTGTACTGTGCCCTTGACTGTGAAACATTTGTTGATTGAATGTCCCAGATTCTTGAATTTGAGACATATGTTCCTGTCTTGGGGTCGGGACAGAGTAGGTAATTTTATCCTAGCTACAATTCTTGGAAAGGATATTAATATAGAGCAGTTATATAAATTTATAGGGGAGGCAAGCCTCCTCAATCAAATTTAAATTATACATAGATTGTCTATGTAAGAATTTTTATATATGAAGGAAATTTGTATATACATATATTTATAGATAGTTTTATATGAAATTTATTAAAAATTTTAAGTTTTTCTATTCAATTTATTTCGGTGTCAATTACCCTGATGTTGTAACGCCAGATTTAATACACAATCAATCAATCAATCCTTCTTGTTCCTCGTCATTATAGACACACTGACATCAGAATTAAAGAACAACGAAGAACTGTGGGAACTGATGTTTGCTAATGATTTAGTCATTATGGCAGACACAAAAGAAGAACTGAAAGAAAGGTTTTGGGCATCAAATGGAGCCCTAGAAATGAAAGGATTGAAAGTGAACATGTAAAGTCAAGAGCTAATGATTAGTAGTTGAGAAGGACATGAAGTAAGCATTCAATTACAAGATGGTACAGTGCTAAAGCAGAACAATGAGTTTAACTACTTGGGATCAACAATAACAGAGGAGAGATGTACTGAGAAAGTAGTGAGACAAAGTGAAAAAATATGGCAAAAATGGAGAGAAGCAACTGGAGTTGTTTTAGACAAGAAAAGGCCATTAAGGCTGAGTTAAGATTTATAGGACAGTTATTGGGCCCATAGTGTTATATGGAGAAGAAACTTTGGAACTTAAGTGGAAAAAGGAGGGACTGTTGGAAAGAACCGAGATGAGAATGGTGAGATGGATTGCTGGAATATTACTACTGGAATGGAAGGAGAGTCAAGATAAGAATGTGTGGTAAATGCAATGTAAAGGAGAAGGCTAGGGAAGCTCATCTGAGATGATATGGCCATGTTATAAAAAGAGGGGAAGTGGAAACAATGAATAGAGCTAAGAACACATGCCAGTGTTGAGGAGGAGGAGTTTGGGGCATCAGCAGATCAGATGGATGAACGTGGTGAGGTGGGGCTGGGAGGAGAAAATGCAAGGAATAGAAATAGATGGAGAAAGTTTCCTCGGGCAGCCAACCCTGCTATACAGTGGGACTAATCAGATCGAAAGATGACGATGATGATGTTTGGTAAGGAATGTCCATCTGGAGTATTGCTGAGATACCAGTACTTTCCCGTACTCCTGCATCTTTGGAGGCTGCACCAGATATGCCTGGCACTTCTGCCTCTCTGGAGGGTGCACCAGTTATATCTGATGTGTCCACTTCTTTGGAGGCTGCGCCTCCTGTCTCGTTGGAGGCTGTATTATCAGTAGCTGGTCCTTTTGTCTCCCTGAAGCCATTGGCATTTTGATGGATACAAATTGTATGTGACACTCCCATCTGAACTTCATATTCGCTAGACATAGATGATATCAGAGGTGTCCAATACTGATAATACTGGGAGGCTGTGTTATCTGCAAGGATTTTGATTTTCCAAATCAAAAACTGTCGCTGTTCTACAGTTCCACTGAAGTAAAATTTGTAGGAATGGCCTTTGATGAAAAGCTCACTCAGAGTAATCATATTGACCAGTTAAAAGTGAAAGTGAAGAAATCACTAAATATTTTAAAAGTAGTATCTAATTTTAATTGGGGTGCTGATAAGAAATCGTTGTTAAGTCTTTACAATGCAGTGTGTTTATCTAAGTTACACTATGGCTACCAAGTATATTCATCTGCTTCAAAGACTAAACTTAAGGAATTGGACACTGTGTATAATATGGGGCTAAGGATCTGCACTGGAGCTTTTAGAACTTCACCCATTGAATGTATCTATTAGACTCCCATCAGCTACCACTGGAGAGTCCTTCATCTGAAATCTTGAAACAGTTCACTGCTAAGGTTTAGAAGAGGCACTTTGGTTTTTTCACGAAACGTTACCCTCTTTGGGGATAGAACTTGTTTCTTGTAGTAAGACGATGTGGGAAAATCATTGAGTCCGGAGGTCCATAAAATTTCTTCTCAAACCTCCTTGCCATGAATAAGAAACTGAGGCCATAAGATCTTCTCAAACCCTCCCTTGCCACGAATAAGAAAACTGAAGGCAATTAGATCGGATTAGAATTTTTGGCAGTCTTCATTTCATAGAGATAGGAGGACTGAAATTGTCTTAACGAGACTCCGTATTGGTCATTCCCGATTGACAGACAGCCTTATACTGAAAGGAAGTGACGCTCCAGTCTGTGCTCGCTGTAACTGCCTGTTGACAGTTGAGAGAGCAATTTTCTGGTGTCTTGCCCAATGTGTGGTGCTTCCAGCAGGAAATTTGGTCTTTCAGGGAAGCAACTTTATTATATTTTAGATGATGTTCATGTCAATAACTTTGTAAAAGTCTTGAAAGATTGATACATATTATACAATTTGACTTGTTTTACTAATATCTAATTTTACATATCACCTAATGCATACAAGCGTATGCAGTTATACTTTTATTTGTATTTTAATATAAAAATAAATTAAATATTTTTGGAATTTTTATTTAAGAAAAAATTCTTGTAGTTTTTTAATGAAATAAGGTTTTTAAGTTTCATTCCCTTTAGAGTTTAGATGATCATCGCGTTCATTTACATTTCATTAATCATTAAGTTATTTATTTCATTCCACTACGGCACTGAATGACCAAAATAAGGCCCCAGTACTTGGGCTTGTCCCTAAATTTCACAATCCGTCCATCCATACATAATAATTCCTCGTATGTCAACTTACCTAATGTTGAAAACTACATACTTTCCTTAAATACACGAGCTCACATCCTTTTTGTATGCGAACGTGTACGTTCATATATTCACTTACAAATAGGAGGGAGGAGAGAGAATCCACTCTTAGTAGACAGCTCACGAGCATACGAGATTAGGAGGGAGGGATCGGAACTTTCAGTGTGTTTTCTTAGAATGAGAATGGTACACAACCCTATCTCATTTGCATACTACTTGGAAAGTTTTTTTTTAAGCTTAATAAAAAGCTGTAACGGGTGCTGGCGCACGCGCGCGCGCACTCCCACACACACACACACACGCATACACTATTGTGCTTGGACGTTGTATATGTCCATAATAACAAACCGATATAAAAAAAAATAAAGGATCAAGGAGGAGGTGTTACGCCCAGGTAGTAAAAGTCAATTTAGAAACCAAACATAAGTTTTTCTTGGTCCCATTATATACTCGGGACAGGTTGAGCGTAAACAATGTATTCCAGTGTCTTTTATATCTTTGTTCAATTGAGACAAAATAAAGAATATCTTGTGCCTGTTCATACACAATAATATCTCTGGCGCCTGCTTCTCTGCGCTGTCAATGCCGTTTCGTAAAGCTATCAGTTGTTCCCGTATTTTATCGTTCGTATTGATAGAGCAGAGGGCACGGTAGGTGATCTATAAATAGCGACGGCTCCCCGAGTGAATTCTGGTATTCATGGAAAGACTTAATGTAATCGGGTAAACAATCCAAACCTATTACGGTGACGCTCTAAACCTATGCATAGAAAAAACCGGCTGACAGTAGTAAATGTTAAAAAATGAGGAGCGGGTTTAAAGGGATGGGAAGATTGTTCTTGCAGTAGGACGAGGGAAAGAGAGAGCTGTTCTTCGAATATACATGTAATCCACATTAATGGAATTTCCCGTAAAATGGTAATAATGCAATCATTTTTATTCTGGAGCAAATGTGGTGAAATTAAAAAACGAGGAAAGGGATCGTCCGAAAGTTTTTTTTTTTTTTTTTTTTTTGTGTGTGTGTGTGAGAAACCATCCATTGTTGTTTTATAATGAAGGTTAATATTACACTTACGACTAGGGTCAAAATTATCCATTGCTGGCTTGAGTGAATTAGTAAATCACACCACACTTAATATTAAGAATTTTATTTTGCAACAAGCTGTAACTAACCCTAGTCCAAGAGACAGAGATAGGCGAGTTCATAATTTTTGCTAGTTCAGGTTTGTTGTGGGTTAGTATTTGTGACGTGAATGGGACAATGGTATGATATATAGTTAGAGGCCATAAGTCAGTTCTCTTATGTGCTTGAGTGTAGTTTGTATAAGCCTATGTTTGTTAGAAGATTTTGATACTTTTTCATGTGTAGATAGATACACTAGATCATATATGTAGTTTGTACGAATGCTTATGAATAAGAACCGTTTTATAGCTGAAACTGAATTTAAATGATCATGATGGGATTCGTTATATTATTAGAACGATGTAATGTCGGATGCTAGTAAGTAGTAGATTTTTTTTTATGTTAAAACATCGTTTGTATCGTTTTAATGTCGACCTCTGGTAGTAGTTAGAAAAGTATAAACACTATAAAACTTCCTGTTTGTTTAGATTTAGTGTTAGTGTGAAATAGGTCTTGAAAATCATGAAAGCTCACTAGAGAAATGTGTTAATTTTGTTCCTTACTATATTCCTATTGTCACGGTTACATGATAGGGATTCTTTTAGAATTAGATTTTCTGTTATATTTTTGGGGATAATAAAAAATTACACAAACACACACACACACACACACACACACACACACACACACACATATATATATATATAATATATATATATATATATATATATGTACATATATATATATATCTATATATATATATATATATATATATATGTATTTACATATATATATATATATATATATTAATATGTACAATATATTGATATATATATATATATATAGATATAATTATATATAATATACTTAAAAAAAGTGTAAACTGAGTCTTCAACTTAATAAACATTCAAATCACGTCAATTCCATTTCTTATATAAGAGTATTGCCCTAAGCTATTCAACACAATATGCTTCCTAAATTAGTTATTTGTTTATTTGTGTGTCAAGTTACCGGGTGTCAACGAAACCAGATCTCAGTTTACCGGGAGTGAAATTACAGAGACCAAAATTCTGGGAGTTGAAGCACACACACACACACACACACACACACACACACACACACACACACACACACACACACACATATATACACACACTATATATATTTCCATACTTATTTGTTCTTAGAGTAATCCTAATATTTTGCATAACCACAACAAAATTCATGCTCAATAAAATCTGTTCTTATTCTAATACTTTGGATTACCAATTTATATTGTGAGCTAGCAATGAAAATGTTCCTGATGTCCTGTGAGTTGAAGCACACACATATTTATTATAGTGTATATATATATATATATATATATATATATATATATATATATATATATATATATATATATATATTGCAATACTTATTATTTTTAGAGTAATCCTAATATTTTGCATAAATACAACAAAATTTACGCTTAATAAAATAATTTCTTATTCTAATACTTTGGATTAACAATTCATATTGTGAGCTAACAGTGAAAATGTTCTTGATGTCCTCATTTCCTGGAATAATGCTTGACTCGGTATTCAATATTGTGGGCACATTGGTTTGACATTTTTCTTACACCACATCTATGCTGTTCTATCTATGACTATGTTGTGCTCTGTCCTGTCATATCTCACATCAGATCATAAAGTTGGGCTTGACATTTTGGCTTTAACAGATCTTAAAGTTGCTTGACTTCTGCCAATTGATTGATCTGTGGCTATAAAAACTGGCATTAGAACATCTAGAAAGAGATGCTATCCAATTTACTATTACAGTTACATTGAGCACAAATCTAAACAGAGGATAATGCCAAGCTTGTTTACAGTATGACACCATATATTTTCCTCAGTACTAGAAAAATAGATCCACTCTACAAATTCCACTCTAAAAAAAAATCTTATTTCGTTTTAGCCGTGTTACATTTTATTTTGTTTCTATAATATCCAAAGAAATATCTCATATAATTAACAAATCTAAACTTGAAATACAGGATGCAACACTCAAAAAAAAGCAAGTCAAGTTTACATTGCACATTTATGGTAAAATAATTATCTCCAACGCTGTCATCCCATATATGCTTCATCCATAGGTTCAATGATCTGATACCTATTAGCCAATATTCACATATCTGTACTGTTGGTTGGGATGAGAAGTGAAAGCCCATCTTAGGTAAGTTCACAGTTAGGGTTTCCAGTTTGAGCCCGATTTTGGATCCTGGGTTTTCTGGACAATTAGAAAACAACCCTGGATTTCCCGGAAAATACAGTTATTTTTAAAATATATTTTCTTTGTTAACCATTCAAAGTAAATGTTTTATAAGGATTAATAGATAAAATCTTGATAAAAGGGATAATAAAACAGCATTAGTTTTGACTGGTATTTAATGATAAGAATATTAAGGAATATAACTTTCAATGAGCTATATTGGCAAATTTGGTGTCCTCTAACAAAATATCAACAACTGATTTGGATGTTTTAGTAGGCATGTATTTCTTGAGTGGCTTATTGGGGATGTACATCCTTAAGGGACAGTGGCCCCTAAATGAGATAAGCTGTTCATCCACTGTGAGAAGGGGCCCTGGGGAGTAATTCCTCTGGCAATTAGCCACCACAAGGTCGAAGACTTTCCGAATTGGGGCAAGGTGATATGTCCTTGCCCGCTTCGCTCTGGTGGCTGAATTGTAAAAACAAAGAACTCTCGTTAGCAGGGCAAAACGATGCTCATTCATATTACACCAGCACAAAGGAAAGCCCTATAGAAGGTCCCACATGTCACTCTTTTTGGTGAAATTGTCTGCCCTCACTGCCGACATTATTAGAATTTCAATGAATGCCTTCAGTTCCCTCAGGTCCATGTCCCTGAGGGCAACACTGTCATTATGATGATAATTACTTCTCAAAAGGACAAGTCGCTCATTGGAACGCAAAACAATCTCCGCAAGCATGTGGGCAGACAAAAAGAGCAAGAAAATGTCGCTCACTCTTACCACCCCAGCGGTGGCATGGGTGGGACCTCCAGGTTCAATCCTCGGAGTAAACATTCGGGAAAGGGAACTATTCAGGTCTCTATGCCACCACGTCCCATCACGACCCTCAACCACCTCAGCTCCTAATCTCAACCGACCGAGGTCTGCGCTTCCTCATCCTGAGAGGTTGACGGTCCAGGTGTAGGTGTGGTGGCGGTTGTTGTTGTTGTTGTTGTTGTTGTTGTTGTAACAGCAACGGGCACAGTCCCACTAACCCCTGATGACTCCCCCCCACATCAGCATCGTCCCCATCCCCCTGGGAGAGGTCGAGAGGTACACCCTCATCTTCCCTCTCTCCATCTCCCTCCGACAAGTCTTGTTCCGCATCCTGGTCGTGTACGTCCTCCTCCTCCACAAAGATGGCGGCTGCCTCCTCCTCCTCGCCTTCAGGCTCAACCTCCAGGTTGTCCTCAACGTCACTTCACCCAGAGGTCTCTTTTTCTTCAAGGCCATTGCTGATAACTGAAAAAAAGCAAAACATTAGAAATGAGCACTCGAAGGAAACTTGGACATATGACCATATATGGACGTCTCAGCCAATGCCCCGGGCAAGCTCGTGATAAACACCATCCTCCCACATACTCCAATAAAGCATTTGCCTCCAAGCAGCACCATATAACTATTTTTTTTTTATATTGAGAAAGCGTATGATACTGCTTGGAGGCATGGCATTCTTAAGACAATTCATACCTGTGGTCTACGAGGAAAATTGCCACTATTCATTAAAGCATTCTTGAAATGTAGATATTTTCAAGTTAAAGTGGGCAGCACATTATCAGATAGAAGATGCCAAAAAGAGGGTGTCCCACAAGGGAGTGTGCTTAGTATCACACTTTTTGCAATAGCAATAAATGGTGTCGCGTCTGTTATACCCAAGGATGTATTGAGTACCCTATTCGTAGATGATCTTTCAATATCTGTTGCTGCATCACGAATGTCAGTTGCAGAAAGGAAATTACAATTGACAATAAATAAGATAGTAAACTGGGCTGAACAACAGGAATTTAAAATATCAGCCAGTAAGACTACTGTTATGCATTTTTGCCACCTTCGGGGAGTACACCCCGACCCAGACCTTTACTTGTATGACCATAGAATACCCTGTGTTGAAGAGGTACGCTTCTTAGGCCTCATATTCGACAAAAAACTCAATTGGCTTCCCCATCTGAAACCTATTAAAACCAAGTGCCTTGAAGCTTTAAGTATTTTGAAAGTATTATCTAATACCAACTGGGGAGCAGACAGGCAGACTGAAATAAAAAGTGATTTGTGTAGTTTTATAACTAAGTTACTTTATGGATGTGAAATATATTCTTCTGCTTCATCTAATCGTCTTGCTATCTTAGATTCAGTACATCATACCGGTATACGCTTGGCAACGGGTGCCTTCCGATCTTCTCCCATCTTTATGAAAATCATCCAAGGTTTCCTAAGCCTTTTAGTTTTAGAGTGAAAAAGATCTTGGAAAAAATGAATATGTCAAGAAATTCTGTATGTCTAGTTAATTTACCAATTACCCTAGCATGGAAATTACCTGTAATTAAATTTTGTAAATATTTTAAAGGTATTAAAAGAGAAAAATCAGATACAGAAATCAGCGCATTATTTTTAGAACATACTGCAGAGCTACTGCAGAGCACTCAGGCTCTACATTTGTTTTTACTGATGGCTCCAAAACTGATGATGGAGTCGGATATCGAGTTTTTAGTGATGATTTTAGCCGCAGAGGAGCCCTACCCATCGTAGCATCGAACTTCACGGCGGAACTGTATGGAATTTTAACAGCATTGGAACATATTGCAACCCTCCAGAATTCCACTAATATCACCATCTTTTGTGATTCCAAAAGTGCATTACAGGCACTTGAAATTTTCAATACTGGCCATCCAATATAATACCAAGACCAATTGCTGTACCATGTAGAGACTTTTTTCCTCACATATCAAAGTTCATTGCAAGATTATGGGAACAGCAATGGAACGAAGTAGGACCAAATAAAATGAAAGAGTTTGCCACACGTACACACCCTTGGAAATATGAATCTATGCCTAGGAAATGGGAAGTAACGATATGCCGCCTCCGTATGGGACATACAAGATTGACACGGGTATCTCATGAGCGGTGAATACCAACCTTACTGTGATGACTGTCTCTTCCCGATGACTATTAAGCATTTGTTAGTTGAATGTCCTAGTCATCGGGAACCGAGAGAGCAGCACTTTAAAGACAAAAGAGATAGAGATGGCAATTACAGTTTGGTAAAGATATTGGGTGAAGAAGCGCAATATGATTTTGAGTGTGTTGTTGAATTTTTAAAAGAAGTTGGAGTTTTTAACGACATTTAGGCATTTCGCTTTTATGTATGTGAGTAGTTTTTAGCTTTGGTTTTTTAGAATGTATCTATGGAAACGTGAGTAAATGTATTTAGTGCCTGTTTGTGTTCTGGTATGAAAGCCTTTGCCTCTGTGCAGTTTTTTTTTTTTATTTAATCTTAATATATCATTTATTATCCTACATGACCTGTTTGGTCCCATTTCGTGGCCTTTGGCCTGGCCTGGACCTTGCATTTTATCTAATCCTTTGGGCCAGCTCTATGGGAGCTGAAGGTCGGCTCAGTGGTCTGGTTAAACTATTTTATAATAATAATAATAATTTAGCTTTGGTGGTGTTTACTGCGTAAGTAGCATCTTTGAGCTAGCTATAGTACAATAACGGATGCGGAATTTTGAGTTTTTATGATGTGTGTGTGGATTTTTCCCAAATTGGTTGTCCAAATGGCTTCATTCGGCGTCAATGATCCTGGTAGTCACGACGATAGATAATTATTAATTATTCTCTCTCTCTCTCTCTCTCTCTCTCTCTCTCTCTCTCTCTCTCTCTCTCTCTCTCTCTCTCCACAAATATAATAAGTTTATATTAATTTTATCAATATTTAAGAATAATGTGAAACATTGAATTTGAGAAGAAATATCAATGACGATGACGTCAACTAGAGAAGATGAAAAAGAAATTTGGACTGAAAAAGACCCGCCTACAGAAGTTAACGACGAACATCGGATTGACTTAACGTGCAAGGAAAGACAGGACTACAGAAGAGAGGGAAAATGGAGCTAAAAGGTAGGTATGGGTGAGGGGAAGAAGCGGATGGAGAACGAAATTGCTACGCTGCCTCCATAGGCCTCTTAGGGATGTATTAGGGTTGGTTCTGATGACATTTTAACAGCTCCCTGCACCGGAAAATGAAGGTGTAAGTTCGTAAGACCCATCAAAAGACAAGAAAACGAATTTTGACAGGTTCTCAACGGGCAAAAAACTTGGAGGTTAAGATTAGAGGGGAAATATCACTGTCGCACTGACTGAATCTTTCTCTCTCCCTCCGTGTGTGTGTGTGTGTGTTTTTATTTTTTTCTTAACATAAAATCGGAGTTTCGACACTTGATATATTTTTATTTTATACCCTTTTCGCATTTGTGAAGAGGGAAGAATGTAATAAATATTGTACAATAGCAACTACCCAGGGATGTAATTTATTAATATACGCGTATCAGAAACACCGACACGACGCTTTGTTAGCGGTCTAATCACGTACATATTTTGTATTGATGCATAATAATAAGCGTACGTAATGAATACTTAGAAATATCATCATCATTTATGCAAACTTGCTTGCCATGCTGAGTATTATTGTTGCTTGGGAAAATTTTATATTTAGCAGTACGAGATTGATTTTAATTTTTGGTATAAAAAACTTTGCATAACTCCAGAGAGTTTATTTAAATATTCGCAAACTGTATAGTTATATTTATTATAATACCTGTAGAAAAGACTCTTAAGAAGACCGCATTAAAACGACCAAGTTTAAAAAGTTTGGGAGACCAAATAACGTAGGTCAGAAATTGGACAGCCATTTATGAATTAGATAAAGTAAGTTTATTTGATTAACAAATTTAAGGGTCAAAATGGCTAGAACCTTAGTTTTCAATGATTAAGATCACGAGAGCACACTAATGCTGCGTCCACACGGTCGAGTAATGCCCGCGGACACAAACCACGAATTGCTAGTGTTCGCAGTTAAAGATGACACAAAAGTTGCCCGTTGTTTTGACTTGGAATATGGAACGACGACGCTGCCAGACAAAAAAGACGTCTTCAGGCTCGCTACTTTTCTGGCAAGTGAGTCTGAACTAGTCTAAAGATGATAACGGTATTCGTCATTACCTTGCAGTGTTTTGCTGCTGGTCAAGGACGACGTTTGTGTAATAAATAGAATACAGGTAGATTTTTTTCCCAGTTGGTGCCAGCAAACGTTGTTTCTATTCTTATTTGTTTTAATGTTAATTCCATTTTATATTTTAAAATAAATTTGAACTGGATGTCAGGAAATATTGTTTTCTGTTTTGTTACTAAATTGTAATTTTCCTGATAAGATTTATTTCACTATTGTTTATACAATAATGCAAACTTGTTTAACAAGTTCAACATAACTCTTCCCTAATGAGATACCATTCCACAAACACTATTCTCCTAAAAGCTACTGGATAGGTTTTGATGAAATTTACTCAGGTGGTGGCCTGAGGCCAATGATGAACCCATTGAATTTATATATGTGTATATATATATATATATATATATATATATATATATATATATATATAATATATATATATATATATATATATATATATATATATATATATATATATATAAGACGCCCAGTATCGTTATCGTACTACACTACCCTGACAGCTCGCTGTCGACTGACTACCTAATACCCGGTAATCCACCAGCAGCTCTGCCATTTGTAAGACAGTTATGGAGAAATATAATGGAATCATATTCCGTCTCAAAATTTATATAAGAACAACATTAACATTATCTCTTTGTTTACTGTACTTTACTAGCCAATAATTACATTATTATGAATAGAAATGATAATTGAAATTAAAAATAATGAAAAGTTATTTTGCTACCCAATAATCACCCTAGTGGAGAGAAATACACTTAGAAACCACTTTATTAAATAATATTTATATCATTGAAATGAAGAAGAAACTTAATGTGAAAGAGCTCTTTCATGTGAACTACTCAGAACAGAAATGAATTGTACTTCTGAGGTAGAAGGCTTGTCTTGCAAGTTAGATTTATTGTCAATCCCACTCCATACTACACAATAATTCAACGAGTTAATAATACTGACAAGGTATTTTCAGTATTATTGATGACCCTTCAAACATTACCTCAGACTAGCAATGTTATTGACAATAATGGGACTCGAACACCCAATACCACCCATCGACCTTGTAGACCAATGGGAGCTCTAGAATGGCTATTGGAAATCGATGATGGGTACTGTCCGGTTTTAGAGTCACTTAATGTTTGTATATAAAAGTCACATTGTTGTGATAATATATATATATATATATATATATATATATATATATATATATATATATATATATCACAACAATGTGACTTTTATATGCAAACATTGAGCTACACGTCGTTCAATATCCAATTCACTTGAAATTCTATATAAAAATGTACCATAGAATATAATATAAACTGATGCTTTGTTATCATACATAAATGTACAGAAGTCTTGAATATACTGGACAACCTGATATTAACACAATATTGACAGCTTATGGTAATATGCAAGGAATTTCTTTTGATAACTATTACATATATCCGCACCCATGTTGAGCTGCCTCATAAACGGAGTCCTGAGGGTATAGTTGAAAGTGAGAATAGGCAATGCTGAACTTAATTGACCTTTGTGTCTGTAGTCACTGTTATCAACTGACACACCAATACATCCACAAATGTAGAAATTATGCCATATGCCAGTTTTAACAGCAAAATAAAGGAATAAATTATCCGTATTTAAGGAGTTAATATATGCAATTGTGACAGTTTTATAAAACAATTCAAATCTGAAGAGATGTTTTGCCCCTATCATCGAATCATCTGGTGAGTTCCATGAAGTAGTTGATGTTTATTTGACTGAATTAGTACATTTCTTCACAGTTTTGTTTTATCATGTTTCCTCTGGGGTAATCCTCAATTTCAGATGAGTAACTTCCTTTCAAAGTGTAGATCAGCAACTATTCCATGGCTATTCAGGCATTGATCTGAAACTCCAGAGGGAATGAGACCCTCACCATGAAAATGGCTGTTATTTCGTTGTGTGCAGAAGTCATCAGAATTGGCTTTTGAAGGTTCCCTTATGCCGCAATCCTCTCTGCTCTTATATCTGACTTTGTTCGTCTCTCTACCTGGTTTGAGTTTCACTTAGAGGATCCATTTACTTCAAGGACCATGGCTTTTGGAGCTAAAATCACTTGACACACTATAGTGCACTATGGCTCATACAGTTTTGTCGGATCCTCAAACGTAATTAAGAATTCTCAGAATTTTGGGAGATTGGGGGGTTGTAGTTCATTGGCCCATTCTTTCCAGATATCACGTTATTTTTTTAGGAATAATTAATGAAAATCACAAATTAAACAAGATATCGGTGGAAGTCATAGTGTCATTGTAAACAACAACAACAGTAAAACTACCATTTATACCTAAATCAAGATGCAAAGGCAAGCGAGTTAATTATTATACTTAGAGTTTTAGAAAGGTTAAGCTTCATGCCCATGAGCCCACACAACTTAAGAATATGCGCTAGGTCTCTGATCAAGGATTCTGCAACCAGAGACTAAATGTGGGAGAAAGGACAGCAGCGAGAAGAGTAGCATCATGGGATATGCCATCATATCACTAATAGTATAGATGATAAATAAATGGCAAAGGAGCAAGAACACTACTCTGAGAAACACCTGTCATTAAATTATTAAGGGTACTATACTGGCTATCAACAAGACGTTTTGGGTTTGACATATAAAAAAATTCATTTACAATATTAAGAGATCCACCGGTTCCCATTAATCTCAAGTTGTCTTTTGCAAACACCGTCAAAGAAAGTCCAATCAACTATCAGAAAATAGTTCTCTTAGAAGCAATGGCACTGGTCTTTCAAAACTACCATTTGTACCTTAATCAAGATGCAAAAGCAAGAGGGTATAGTACCAAGGGAGGTGAAGGAGACGTCAGTTCTTCAAACAGGGGCTTTATTAATTAAAACTTACACGGGAGCAATACCAAAGCTCGAGTCTCAAAGACATTCTTCTATCCATTTAATTCCTGCCACATTTTTGGGTGCACCATTGTCAATAATCATCTCAGTTTCATTTATTTCATCCGTAAAGTAAATTTCAGGCATTTCTACTTCTCCTCTCTCATCTTCAACACTCACAAATCTGATGTTACTTAATTTATTCAGACAGCATTCATTTCTACACCTTTTCTCTCTCGATTCCGATCTGAGCCTCCTGCCGCCCTCCATCGGACGATTTTCCCGATTCCTTTCAAACTCTTCAGGATCTTCACTTCTCCTTTCCGAAGGTTTTTCCGTTTAAAGGAGTCTATTCTGTTTCGCTTTCTATCTCCTGATCGAGAGTAATATCTTCTACTCTGATATCTGCTTCCTGACTCTCTCATCATTTGGCTTCTGTCCCTCGAACGAGAGTATGGTCTCCTATTTCTTTGTATATCATTTGATCTAGATGTAGATCTTTGTCTATTTGTATAAAATACGTCCAATTCCTTTTCGGGTCTGTGGTTTTCTATCTTTAGTTCCTTGAACTCCTTTTTACATATTTCTATTGTCACTTTATCTTCTACATTTTTTAGTTGTTTCATAATTGAAATTTTTTCTGTTGTTTCTAATTTAGACTTATCTAAAAACAAAACTGTAGTCCATAACTTCCACTGTGATTCGAAGTGTTTCTTTATCTTTCTGTTCAAATTTTTGTATTTCAGAAACCAATTCAGACATTTTTTCCAAGATTTTTTTTTCAAACTTACCTTTTAACAAGTTTATCACGTCTTCAATGATAGTTACACTTTTAGTGTTTACTTTTTCTATAACGTCTCTTGACACAAATTCTGATAATCCTCCAATCTCTTTGTTTGTCTTTAAACTATCCACTAATTCGAAAAATTTTTGAATTGGAGGAATTAGAGCGGCAGCCCGGACCATTGAGATACAACGAACGAGATACCGACTGTAACCCCTACTGGTATTTAGGAGTAGACTTGTAAACTGTGAAACTGACCGTCTGCCGAAAATATATGGGTGGCTTACTTAACAAGCACCACTAATTGCTCGTTAGATTTTGGGTCTAGATACAATATATGAGATACCAGATGAAACTAATATATAATATATCTGCAGACTCTCCTGATTATAGAATGACCAGTGACAGACATTTTGAAGGGTGGGTTCCCCCTGACAGACGCACTGAAAAGGGGGGTTTAATTGGATCTAGATCCAACTTAGGAGATACCGAGTAAAATTTACACTACAATAGCACTGCACATCCTAGAATACTGTGGTGGTAATGACAGACGTTTTAGTGGGTACCCTGACAGACGCCCCACAACGAGTGGGGAGGGGGAAGCAGGATCTGCATCCAACATTGGAGATACCAAGTAAAATTTGTACTACAATTGCACTGCACATCCTAGAATGCTGTGATGGTAATGCCAGACATTTTAGTGGGTGGTTACCCCCTGACAGACACCCCACAACGAGTGGGGGAGGAAGGGGGAAGGGGAGGGGGAGACAGGATCTCCATCCAACATCATAGCACCAAGTAAAATTTGTACTACAATAGCACTGCACTTCCTAGAATACTGCAGTGGTAATGACAGATATTTTAGTGGGTTAGTTACCCCCTGAGAGGCACCCCACAAACGAAGTGGGGGGGGGGGGAGCCAGGAACTGCATCCAACATTGGAGATATCAAGTAAAATTTGTACTACAATAGCACTGCACATCTCAGAGTACTGCGGTGGTAATGACATATTTTAGTGGGTGGTTTCCCCCTGACAGACACCCCACACCGACTTGGGAGGGGGGGGGGGGAGGGGAGCCAGGATCTGCATCCAACATTGGAGGTACCAAGTATAATTTGTACTACAATAGCACTGCACATCCTAGAGTACTGTGGTGGTAATGACAGACATTTTGAGGGTGGTTACCCTCTGGCAGACACCCCACAACGAGTAGGGAGGGGGAGACAGGATCTGCATCCAACATTGGAGATATAAAGTAAAATTTGTACCACAATAGCACTTCATATCCTAGAATGCTGTGATGGTAATGCCAGACATTTTAGTTTGGTGGTTACCCCTTTTAACAGACATAACCTCGATTGGAAGGGAGAGGTGGGACACCTTGAAATATTTCAAAATCTATCATAGGCAATATTAATATTAGAAATATGGTAAGTATCTGAAAATCGTGAGCCTGATAAAATGTAAAAGGCAAAAAATTCAAGAAATATTGTGATGTTTCAGGATAAGAATTACTGCCGGAGTTATTTTTTAAAATTCCTACTAAAGTCTGGAATATTTCACTTCATTAATTCCATCACATCTATATAAATACTATGTGTGAGACTTACTAGACCTGGTCTACTTTCTATAGTTTCACACACACACACACACACACACATACATATATATATATATATATATATATATATATATATATATATATATATATATATATATAGTATATATATATATGTATATATGATATATATATATATATATATATATGTATATATAGTATGTATATATATATATATATATATATATATATATATATATAATATATATATATATATATATATATATATATATATACTATATATAATATTAGCACTATCCTTTGGTTTGGAGTTATTACTTCACACAAAGTATTTTATCTGAATGGGAGGGGGTCACAATTGGCAACAACTGCAAGTATGTGTGCTGACCCATTTTTGAATAATTAAACCAGTCATATGGTGCCACTCTCAGTTCCTCTAAAAAAAGAAATGTAAGATAAGTATTCTCGCTTTAATAGCGTCTTTGGTCATTTTCTTTTCTTGCCTATAGTTAGGACACTGCAGCCATGTCGAAGTTCGTAGCCCAACGTGTCTTACCGTAAATGAATTGTTCTTTAGTTGCTGTTGGTTCGTGTGGATGAAATGAAATTTTTATCGGATATGGGAATTCGATTGATATTAAGACCAAAGTCCCATCATAAAGAGCCGTTTTAACACCCGCACATTCACAAAGAGATGATGTATCACAACACAAATAATTACTGGAAACGGAAATGTGAATGAATTGTTCAGGATAAGCTAACTATAAAATAAAGATTAAAACATTTTCCCCCATTTTATTCCCCCTCCCGAAGTTGACGATCATACAAATTGGAGCTCCTGGCTCCCAAATTAAGTTGGCCTATAATATCATATTAGTTATCTAATAGTCCATTTATTTTCGGCGGCCTCACTCAAATTTATCTGTACACTATCACCAAGTATCAGGTACCATATATATTCAGGGAAGAAAATCTAAACTTAAATAAAAATGATACACAGTTTGATGTTCAAAGCCAGCCGAGTGCGTTTGTCTCTTAACTTCCCGCCGGCACGCACCACAGGTAGCCTATGTAATGTGTTTCAATACATTCTATCGATGCTGGCTTTGACGACCATTATTCGGCTAATTTTCTCCCTAGTAATATTTCTTTCTTTATTTGTTCATTATATCCAGTAGACAGGCACTAACATCATATTATATCCTCACGTTTGTTCAATGCATTTACCATTGTTAATATGATTTATAATGCGTCTCCAACAGTCATAAAAATTTGACAACCGAATGTGCAAATATGTCGGCTGTGTGCAAGGCATAGGGCGTCAATCACTGGAGTAGCGATCTCCCTGCCGAGAGTGACTTCTTTATTATTATTATTATTATTATTATTATTATTATTATTATTATTATTATTATTATTATTATTATTATTATTATTATTAATTATTATTATTATTCGACCCAATTTCACAGAGAAAAATTACCTTACGAAAACACACCTAACACTAAGAACTCCAACCATTGTGGTCAGGCCTAAGCATCTGCTCTTGGATCTAAGCAGTGTCAATCATAAATGGTTTCTGTGTAAATACAGAACTTTCTTTGCATATGGTAGCGAAGCACTAACTAAACAGTAATGTACAATCACTAACCACCAACACTCACAATGCACTTACTCAGTAAGCACTCAATACTTGCAATACATTCACTATACACACACACACTCACACACACACACACTTAACATACACTCCACACACACTCTCAATAACACTCGTGAATACCCACAACCACTCACTAGGCATTCACTATACACTAAATGCTCACTAAACACTTGAAATACTAAATTTACTAAATATTCATTATACCCCAAACACTCAGTAAACATTCACTAAACACTCACTTAATCCTAAACATTAATTAAACACTAAACCCCAAACACTCATTAAATACTAGCTTACCAAACCCTAAATACTTAATAAATAAATACTAAACAGTGAATGAACATCCACTCATTAAAAACTTAATAAACACTTACATACTAAAAATTTGCAAAACACTAACATTCACAAGACATTCATAAACGCCACTTAAAATTCGCAAAACTTTCACTAAAACCCTAAACACTCACTGAAGTACTTTACACACTAAATATTCACTAAACTACCATTCACAAGACGTTCACTAAACGTTCATTACATTCACAAAACATTTACTAAAACCCTTAAGACAAACATTCACCTGAATACTTACACAATAAACATTCAACAATAACAGTTCACAAAACATTCACTAAACCCTAAGGACTCAGTAAATATTCACTGAATACTGACACATTAAACAGTCACAACTAAACCTAAACATTCATCAAACACTTACTCATAAAACATTCACGAAACGCATACTCACTAAACCCTAACAATTTCGCTAAACACTGACTCATTAAACATTAACGATAGAAAAATTGACAATCGCACTAATTTTTCATTTCTCTTGTTTTTCTTTACATAATGCAAGGTGATTATTTTTTTTTCTAGTTTACTCTTGTATTTATTCATTATCTTCTTGAGAGAATGGAAATGTTCGAAATAACTTGGTGTGTAGAGATATTGTTTAAAAAACAGAGATCCTCTGTGTCCTTCCTCAGCCAGGTGTATTTGTCTGTGACGAATTTTACGCCAGCCGAAAAAAATCGACTATAGTAACAACAATATTCATTCATAAAACTGATAATACAAAAATGTATCCATGATTTCATTAGCATGAAAGTCGTTGAAACCAAAAGAAGGTAGTCCTGCTTCGATAAAACAAACCGAGTAGGCTGTAGCACAATTATTATGATCTGTACCTTGACTATAGTGTATATATTACATATGTATTACTATCTATCTAATTGGTGCGTAACCTCTATTTAACAAATGTTATGTACATAGACATTTTACAGCAATAACTCTAATAATGATAAGAACTTATATGCTACTTTATAGTGTCAGTCTTCCAACCACCGCTACATTAATTTTCATATCGTAAACAAAGCTAAAGCGAGTAGGGAGACCGGGGCTAGTTGGCACACTTTTTACAATTTTGTGGTCATTGCGAATATAAAACAACTTGTTGCAAAATTCTTACCACTATTGAAAAATATTAACATTCGTCTTTATCATAGAGCAAAATAATTTGTTGTTTGCTTTCAACATAAGATAACAATAAGCTTTAGAAAAAATAACTTTTCGTGCCACTTGCCCACGGGGGTAAGTTGGCACACATTATGGGGTCAGTTGGCACATTGATATTAAAAGAAATTACTACATTGCATTTAAATCAAATAGCAAAAATACCCTCTGAATTTCCAAAATACAAAATATAAGGCATTAGTATTACTTCAGATCATCATCTAGTTGTAATTGTGGCAGGTGTGAAATAAATCCTCGTCATAGTCTTCATGCTCCCACATGTTACATGCCCTGCACTAGACCTACACTTCTCCTGGCTTACCAAACACAGGCTCTCTTCAGATGAGCTTTCTTCTGGATCAACAAGAGCAGTTCTTAAACTCTGTATCACGCTGATGACTGATCTGAAGCCCATGTATCTTTTCGGACATCTCTCAATCTGTTACATAACCACCCGTAAAATCAAAATCTTGAAATAGTCTGTAATTCAGAGTTGAAATTCCATCAATCCTAAACCAATTGAAAACATCAGAATAAGTGACAGCTAGAGGTAAAGCCGAGGAAACTTTACCAGGAATGTCACAGATGGGCATACTTGATCCTGGATTACCAGTCATCCACGAATCACATGTCCTGTTAACACATTTTTTCAGATGTCTATAAACACTAAAATCCAGGGGCTGCAACTTGTGAGTACAATGTGGAGGAAATGATATGACACTAATCTCATTATCCTTCCAAAAATCCAGAAACAAAACGTAAATTATATAAGAAACAAAACGTAAATTATATAAATAAATAGGCTTACTATTGTTATCAAATAACGTGTGCCAACTTGCCCCATTTATTTTGAGCCAACTTGCCCATCCCTACCATTTGCTACAAAAACGATTACCAGTCCACACCAAGAAACCTTGAATTAATAATTTGAATGTTATAGAATCTTTAAACCATAAGGAAAACTATGCTATCATTGAAAACTAATCTTTATGAATGTATAGATGTTATAGCAAATAACAGAAAGATTAAAATATTTATTTACTACAATCAAATAAAGAATTGTCTCATAAATTCGAGCTCCTACGTTCTACTCCTATAGAATTTTGCTGGTAATTGAGGAACCACGTGGCAATTACACAGTATATGTATTGCAGTCATCCTATTGGTAAACTTTAAAGTCATGTTGAGTATGCCAACTTACCCCTGTAGCCAACTAGCCCCGGCTCCCCTATTATATATAATTGATTGTTATTGCTTGCTTGACAAAATAATAATATGACTGAATTTTTATGGGCCTACAGATACTGTTATTTATATGAAGCAAATAAATTATTTTTGTGTTTAGATCAGCCATCGTCAACCGGGGTTCCGTGAACGATCGCCAGGTGTTCCGTACGAATTCATGTTTTTATTTAATTATTTGTTATTTATAAGTATATATTTTTCGTTAAACATGGCGTGAAAATCGAAGTCCTATACTTTATTTTATCGTAACATATCGTGCGAGATTTTTTCCCTCTGTTTTACTAAAGGTAATTAATGCAAATGCTTACACACACACACACACACACACACACACACACACACACACACACACACACACACATATATATATATATATATAATATATATATATATATGTATATATAGTATATGTATATATATATATATATATATATATATATATATATATATATATATATATATATATATATAGGTGTGTGTGTGTATTAGGGTTCCTTGGGATGAGGAAAATTGTCTCAGGGGTTCCTCAAAGTGTCAAAGGTTGGGAAACACTGTGTTAGATAAATACAAAGGATATAGAAAGGATAAAAATATTTATTAAATATATCACGATAATGTATAATACGGGTCAATAGCAGCCCACTATACTAATCTAGACATTCATTATCAGGGTTTGCCCTTCCCCCTGCCCACCTGTTAGGGTGTGTCTGTCAGTGGGAAACCACCCACTAAAATGTTTGTCATTACCATCACAGCATTCTAGGATATGAAGTGCTATTGTAGTACAAATTTTACTTGGTATCTCCAATGTTGGATGCAGTTCCTGTCTCCCCCTCCCCTTCCCCCCTCCCCCCCACTCGTTGTGGGATGTCTCTCAGGGGGTAACCACCCACTAATATGTCTGGTATTACCATCACAGCATTCTAGGATGTGTAAGTGCTATTTTAGTATAAATTTTACTTGGTGTCTCCGATGTTGGATGGAGATCCTGTCTCCCCCTCCCCTTCCCCCCTCCCTCCACCCACTCGTTGTGGGGTGTCTCTCAGGGGGTAACTACCCACTAAAATGTCTGGTATTACCACCACAGTACTCTAGGATGTGCAGAACTATTGTAGTACAGATTTTACTCGGTATCTCCATGTTAGGTGCAGATCCTGTCTCCCCCTCCCCAGCCCCCTTCCTCCTCCCCCACTCGTTGTGGGGTGTCTGTCAGGGGGTAACCACCCACTAAAATGTCTGGCATTACCATCACAGCATTCTAGGATGTGCAGTGCAATTGTAGTACAAATTTTACTTGGTATCTCCAATGTTGGATGCAGATCCTGCTTCCCCCTCCCCACTCGTTGTGGGGCGTCTGTCAGGGGGTAACCACCCACTAAAACGTCTGTCATTACCACCACAGTATTCTAGGATGTGCAGTGCTATTGTAGTGTAAATTTTACTCGGTATCTCCTAAGTTAGATCTAGATCAAATTAAACCCCCCTTTTCAGTGCGTCTGTCAGGGGGAACCCACCCTTCAAAATGTCTGTCACTGGTCATTCTATAATCAGGAGAGTCTGCAGATATATTATATATTAGTTTCATCTGGTATCTCATATATTGGATCTAGACCCAAAATCTAACGAGCAATTGGTGATGCTTGTTAAGTAAGCCACCCAATATATTTTCGGCAGACGGTCAGTTTCACAGTTTACAAGTCTACTCCTAACTACCGGTAGGGGTTACAGTCGGTATCTCGTTCGTTGTATCTCAATGGTCCGGGCTGCCGGTCTAAATGGTTGTCTGTGCATCCCAAAGCCTTAGTTGATGACAATTAACTTTCAAAATCCTGTCCATTAGTCCAAATTGGAGCTTTCCGATTTTTAACTAAATTAACATTGTTATTTCCACTTCCAACTTGGTTTATCTCAAAATTCTTTTCAATGATTTTCAGTAATTTTTCTTGTCTTTCATCCATATCACTTTTTTCATACACTATCCTGTTTGTTTCTTTACCGAAATCCCACTTTTTGTGAAAGTTTTTCTGATGCGAAATATTGGTTGCTCTGTTTTTAAATAGTTTATTGCACTGTCCACAAATTCTATCCTCATACCTTTGATCTAACTGGTTTTTTTGCTGCCTCAAAAAGTTCATTTGTTTCTAGCCACCATTTTACCTGTTCCACTTCACCTAAATTCAACTCATTATTTTCACACTCGCTCGCATCTCCATTTTCTTTATGTCCCAATACCGGGCCTTTACACTTATGACAAAATTTGAAAATAAAATTTCCAGCATTGTCCATGGTTCCAAAGTTAGCCAGTCGGGTCAACTGGTTCATAAGCTCACTTTCATCTTCAATGTATCCTGGTAAGGAAACTGCAGAGTATTCTGAAGACGCCATCTTTCCTCGTGAGGGAAAAAAATATATATAAACAATTTCCGATTATAACTGTGTTTCACTTTATTGCAGACAGTAACATCAGGGTTCAAGGTTTATTCCAGAAGATCCCCAAGCACTCACAAACACTCAAAACAGCAAAAAGATTAAGCTACTGTGAAGACTCGTAATTACCACTCTTCGACTCACACAACTTCAGGCTCAGGTCGTCTGCCTCACCATGTATCAACAGTTCAGCATCATCACAGCAAATTTGTTTTCTTCATCTATCCATGATATCTGCTCCCCGAAGCACTCTGGTCGACAGAACCATACGCCCTTTCCAGTTCATAAGCCGAAATTCAATGGTTTTTCATCTCACAGACGGCTTCACATTTGCGGCAACTTACACACAGAACTTCCGGATTACTCCCCCTCCCGATGTTCGGGAACTTTTAGCTGTTCATCATTTTCTTTTATCTTACGTAGTAAAATTCAATCTCCAAGACGATCGCCGCAGTCCCTCAAACCACGCTCTGCTACCATATACTACCCTGGGAGGTGTAGGAGACGTCAGTTTTTCAAACAGGGGCTTTATTAATTAAAACATACATGGGAGCAATACCAAAGCTCGAGTCTCAAAGACATCAAGGTTACGAGGGAACAAGCAATAAGGATTGTTATCTCAAGACACCAAGGCTACGAGGGAACAAGCAATAAGGATTGTTATCTGTTAGAGGGTTAATTATTATACTTAGAGTTTTAGAAAGGTTAAGCTTCATGCCCATGAGCCTACACCACTTAAGAATATGCCATCATATCACTAATAGTATAGATGATAAATAAAGGCAAAGGTACAAGAACACTACTCTGAGAAACACCTGTCGTTAAATTACTAAGGGTACTATACTGGCCATCAACAAGACATTTTGGGTTTTAAATAAAAAAAATTCCTTTACAATATTAAGAGATCCACCAGTTCTCATTAATCTCAAGTTGTCTTTTGCAAACACTGTCAAAGAAAATCCAACTAACTATCAGAAAATAGTTCTCTTAGAAGCAATGACACTGGTCTTTCAAAAGAGTGGAAAAACCTATCATGGGGTATGTTGTTGTAACTGTCAAAGCCCAAAAGCAAAATTTTGACTTTTGATCAGGAGACCATTGAACACAATTTAGGCCCCGATAAGCATGATTGAGCCAACACCAACGACTCACCACATGGTTTGCTCATAAAGTTGTGAGCCAAAGTTCTCCCTTTTGTTAAGGGCAATAGTCAGCAGTTATATCAGTTCCTACAAGGGGATGCACATTAGAATAAACTCCAAAGAGTGATGACTTAAGGGTGTTATATCCCAATTGTACTTGGTGGAATAATCAGAGATAATACCGATGTCCTTAAATCTTCTTTATTTGTCTTCAACAGAAGTTACAGTAATCCTATTAATCCAATAGCTATATGCAGACTGGTGAGATAAGTATTTACGTAGCCAGAGGTAAATGTTAACTGCTCTTTGGTAAATGATCACCAACCCAATATAACAACATACTTATAAAACTGCTGTACTACTTTAAACAAGCACTTTGTTATATTACTAATAACAGCCAGTTATACTCTCTTGTTCTATCATAAATAAATATAAATGTAAGGTATATCATATTTCCGGGGGGGAATTTTTTTTTTTATTTATTTATTTATTTTTTTTTTTAAACAAATACTCTTGTATCATATAACATAGGTATGTATTTAAATTTTATCCAAAATCTGAATAGTGCTCTATTTAAAAAAAAACTATTTTCCCTCTATATAAAAACTTACTAAAGAATATTACAAATTAATATTCAAAAGCAAAGTCTGGTACTCAAACAGGCATAACATAAGATACTTCACAAAGACATGTTATGACATTATTACAAAATTTTGTACTGCACCAGACATCAGGCAAAACCAATTCTGAATAGCTAATGCAGGTATGATCTAAGCAGTAAAAGTGTTACTACTCCTTTCCCTGCTTTTCAGTCTTGTAATTAACATGATCTCTCCATCTTTGTATTTCACAGATTATCCTGTTACTTGCAAACTTAAATTTATTTTCCTGCATTTATCATTTCAAGACTCTTCATTCCATTTGCATTCTTTTGTTAGAACATCTGCAATCATGTCTTTCTGTCCATCCGGCCAATTGTAAGATTCATACAGCCCTCAGTCAAACATGTCCTTCATCTCCTGTATGCTGTTCCTGAGAAGCCTTTCCTCAACCTGCTTGGTACTCCCACAGATTCTAGCATGGGTATTGAATCTGTGAACAATTTGATTGGAATTTTCTTTCCATACTGACCAAATAATAACTGTTCAATCTGACTCGCAAAAAACTGACTGTTATCAATAATCTTAGTCATACTTCTGGTTTCAGCCTCCTTTGCAGAATGACATACCTTCTGGATAGTCTTTGACTTCCAGTAAATAGGGACCACACGTCCATTACTCTTACTTCCTAGTAAAATCAGATTGCCACTTATGCTTCTCTCATGTGTATTAAAGGAAGCATCTGTAAATCCATATATCTTCAAATATTCTTTTTTATCAAACTCTTGTAAATTTCTACTTTATTTGGTCTCTCATTTATCTTATCAATCACAAAATTTACCTTTTTAAGATCTTTCAATGTAGCCCTAACTATTTTTTTTCTTGGACATCTGCAATGCTGTGATAGAAAGTTCAGGTCTTGTATTGGCTGCTACCAGCTACTTTCCTACATACTTGCGAAATACTTTCAGTTCCTGACTAGTCAAAGTTCATAGCTTTTCCTTTCCTGATATCTTCCACTTTCTCAAGACTCCTCGCATAATCATCCATTGAGATTGTTATTCCAGTTTCTGTTTTGATTATATCTATCCCTGTGAACCGAAATTTATTCTTTTCTATCTTTGAAACTTGTAATTTTTCTTTACAAAAGTCTGTTACTTTCTTTACAAATCCTGTTGTGCCAGCTATCGAAAAATCATCTACATGAGTAAGTATCATACCAATCAGATTTCCTTCACTCTGCTGATAGTAGTATGCCTCATCTCCACTCACGGTCTTCAGACCTTCTTCCTTGAAAATCTGCTGAACTTTCAGCCAAAATTTTCTACTGGCATCATCCAATCCATATAATGGTTTTCTGAGTTTCGAAATAATGTTTTCTTTTTTTGTTAAATCCTTTGGAGTTCTACAAATACATTCCTGTTAAGTATGTTTGACTGTAAAAATGTTGCTTTGATGTCAATAGACTGAAGCTCAAAATTCTCATTTGCAGCCAAGGACAAGAAGACTTTCATGCTTTCACGCATAGCTGTTGGTGAATCAGCTTGGGGTTTTTTGGGGTTTTTCTTTTTCATGAAATCCCTTGGCGACAATTCTCCCTTTGTAATCAGTTTTTTGTCCGTCATGCTTCTCCATCTGCTGCCTATCTTTTCTTGCCCTACATCTTCCACTTCTTCAAAAGTGTCAATGTAACAAATTTCATATTCTTTCTTCTTTGCTTCTAACACTTCTGGCATCTTGTGATATTTAACAGGTAATTCCACTACATAACTTGTTATTTCCTCATAAAACACTTGTTTTTTTCTGAAGTCAACCCAGAATGCTCCAATGAAATCCTTCTCAGTCTCATCTTTATTATCTTGAGACTTGTCTTCATTCTTAGATTACTGGCTGGAGGATCCACTGATATTTTCTCTTCTCCTGCCATTTTTGGAGTAGAATCCACTGCTTTTGCTTCGTTGTTTACTTCTCTTGAAATTTCCGAAGGAATATTTCTTTGAGAGCAAAGTTGTACTTTGCAACTGGCTACTTTCTTTAAATCGCCATTCGCCCAAATGTAAACATCTCTTCCTCTGTGTGTGAAAACCTTTACTGGACCACACCAGGCTTTTTTCATTTTATCTTGGTAAAATACCATATCCCCCTCTTTGTAAATGATGTTATTAAATTTATTGTTTTGCTGTTGTGAAGCCCTTTTCAGCTTTGAAGAATATTCAGCTTCCCTGAATTGCTTGGTGATCATGTGATGTCTCTCGATCATTAACTTCACATTCTCACTGTCAAACATCGACTCAGTGGCGACATTTCCTGTAGAAATTCCAGGTATTGTTACAGCCTTTCCTGTCACCAACTGCATAGGATTATATCCTAAAATACTGGTGTTTGTATTATGAGTCCAAGCAGCCATCTCTACAGCCTTCTTTAGATCAATTTTCTTATCTGCCTCTCGAATTGTCTTCACCGTCATATCTGCAGAATAATGGTTATGTTCATTTATTCCATTGCTCCAGGGTGAGTAATTTGGACCAAATTTTACTTAAAAACCTAGTTTTGAAGCAAACTCTTTAACTTCATGGTTCTTAAACTCTGGTCCGTTATCTGCCCAGTATCCTTGAGAAGGGAACCCAAACCTCCAGTTCCATGCTGTGTTGAGAGATTCAACCACTGACTCGGCGGTTTTATCCTTCAAAACAGCTCCTTGAATAAATCTGGTGAAGGAACAGATCATCCATAATACATAAGTCTCTCCATATTGTTTTAAGTCCATGGTTACAATCTGATTAAAATCAGAAACTATTGGTAATGCAACTTTAGGAGTGCCCTGGGATCTCTTGCATTTTTTACATATATTGCAGTTTTCACATACTTCTTTTATTGTTTCTTGCATTTTCTCATTAAGTTTTCCTGCATTCCTATATGCATGAAGTAGTTGATTTTCATTCTTGTGGTTGGTTACTTCATGAATCTTCTTCACCTTCTCATAACTCTCTACATCTACTTCCTTCTTCAAGTAAAATACAGTGGCGTCTGTAGTCCAAAATGCTCTATCCTCATACAGCTGAAGAACCATATGACCTCCTGCAGTATACATTTTAGGGCTGTTGCCTTGTATAATAAGGCGCCCTATGAGGTAATGTTAGACTTGCGATAATCTTATGCTAAGTCAGTTGGTATTGCACTTCCATATTCAATGGAGTGTCTTGGGGTTTGTAGATCACTTACGAAGTTGGTATTATCTTCTTTGGTTATGACGACGATGTGTTAAACTCATGATGATTCGGTGAGGATCTAGTAGAAACCACGAAGTACAAAAATACTTATATTCTCTGAATTTACATGGTGAAGATCAAGTAGGATTGTACAAGTCTTCTAATGACGATAGCTTGATCGCTTCTGCCAATGATGATGGCTAATTCTATTCTCTCTACATGATAAAGCTTAGGTAAAGAGGTACAGGTCTTCTAATGACGATGGCTAACTCTATTCTGTTCTACTACCATCTCGGTTACCAGTCATAAAGGAACAAACAGTAGCTCGAACATATGAACATACATACAATGAGACACACTACAGATCACGTAGGCCGTTTGAATTATAGGTCGCGGTAGTTGTCTCAAGCAGGGAGCTTGTACTAAAGTTTATAAACAATTGAATGACCACAGATGACGGCATGTCAACTTAGCCTACATACTTTATTGTATACGTCATCTTTAGCGTCTCTAGTCTGATCACATTCCTGCAAGCAATCTGGTTGACCTCTTTAGTTTTAGTCTTTTATATATATGGACTAACATTCCATATTTTTATTATGTAAACACTTACATACATACTTTCGAACTCACGGGTTGTGTCGACGTTGATTGTCACTTTATCTCTATGCATACTTAGATCCATTTTCCATTTCTTCATAGTATTTCTACCACACAACAATGGCACATTTTCAGCATCCAGCACAAAAGCTTCAAGCAAATCCTTCTGAAAAGTATCAGATTTTTCAGATTCCTTTTATTGTATGTATTCTATAATTTCCTTACTTTCATATATTCTACTTGGACCAAATCTGAATTTTTGGAAACATCTCCTTTTATGCAAATTTTCTTTCTTAATACCATTCTTCTTCAGATATATTTCTAGCCAACTTTTTCCAACTAAGCTACTTGGACAACCAGTATCCAAAATCAGAGCTCCTACTTCGGTAACTTCTATAGCAAACATTACATCGCTTATATCTACATCAATGATCTCTGATACTTCTTCCATACTTACAAAATTCACATTCTTTCCTTTCTTCAACATTTCTTCAATCTTTTCCAAGATTTTTGCTACATTTTCTTCGACCATAATCACTCTTTCAGTCAAATTTTGCTGCTGTTTCCGATCATTTGACACAGGCCTACTATTAGAAGATGGTCTTCCATTTGAAAATGGCCTACCATTGGAGTATGGTCTAAAACTGGACGACTGCCTCGAAGATGATCCTGGTCTTGATGGTGTCCGCGAGGGAGCTTTCCTATATGTTCCAGACTGAGTCCTCCAAAATCCTGGATTAGAATCTGATCTACGAAATCTATGAAAATCAGGTCTTTGCTTAAAATTTTGCCATCTTTGCCATCTACTTCTATTTTCGCCATAGTGAACCGAAGACAAATTCTCAGATGATCCTGAAAATTTAGGTCTAATATTTCTATTATTTTCGATTTTTAACTTTCTGTATTCGATCTTTAGAAGATTAAAAACTTCATTGTCTTCTCGCGGTCTCCTATCAGTTCCATCATGTGTCTCCATAGCATCCATCATTCCTTCTTGTTTTCTCTTCTGCATTAATATTCCCCCGATCATATGCTTTTTCTACCATCATAACACCCAACAACTAATACAAATGTACAGTAACTTCCTCTCTCATACAATCACAGATCAAGACTTCAAACTTGTCTCAGTAAGTTTCATTAGTGTCCTCTTCCTTTACGGAAAATTCCAAGATTGACCTGAGAACATCAATACACTTCTCTGCTGTAGTTTTTGCATACTTTTGCTTAAGAATTTCCAAAACTGCTGCTACATTTTTGTTTAGAGCCTCAGATGTTTTATCCAATAACACAGAAACAACATAATCTTTGACATTATTTTTTCTTCAGGCTCTCTACTAAATCAGTATACTTCGTAAAATCATCATCCTTGTTCGAGGTATTCCACGCTTCTACTTCTTGAAAAAACTTTTCAAAAGTTTGACCAATCCAGATTGGAGGAGGTTTCGCTTTAGTAATCTGTGTTTGATCTTTTCGCTTCCAATCCTTTGGCAATTTCCCTTCACCAATAGTTTTTTTTTCCCATTTGTATGACTTGCCGAGTTTAAATCAATAAGGCACCTTCCTTTACCACACTTGTCGAAATATCTTTATGCATAATTTTGATATGCTGTTCCTTTTCCATCCTGTTCATGAAATTCTTTTTACATATATCACATTTAATAGCTGTTTTTCTTGTGTCCATACGTGCCACATTTACAGAAAACATTCCATGTGCAGATAAAGTATCTTCTATCATATCTACTTCATCCTGGGTCCATTTCCTATTTGGGTCACAATCCTTTTCATCCTTTATGTGGCCAAGCAAAGGTCCTCCCCAATTTTTACAGTGATGAAAGACAAAACTGCCATCGGTTTTCTGAATATGACCAAATTTTTCAAGTTCACAAATCTCTTTATTCAAGTCCATGCTTTCTCTGTACATAACATCCATTTTAATTTAATTTTTCTTAAACACCAAAGGGATTTTCAGGGTAACCTTCAGCTTAAATTTTCGAAATGTTTAAATTTGAAAAACATTAACTTAATTAATCTTTATAAAATTACAAGAAAAAAAAATACACGCATACTAGAGGTCTCGTAAATTTTCTTGGGTGTAAAACTTCTCACTCAGAATTTTCTTTGAAGCGTCAACCTATGTCAATCAGCGTCAACTTTTCAATAGAAGAAGTAATACTGGTAATATAAGTAATACCTCTTGTTGTCTTCTTCCTACACGAGGAACCTTACACTCCGCATATCATCTTAGGGGGAGCTTTTTGGCGGGAAAAGTTAAAGTTCTTTTGTTCTTCTAAACATAGCTGATGGTTGACCCCTCCACCCCCCTTGGTAAGGGTGTTTTACTCCATGTTTTCTGGCATTTTAGACTTTACAAAAATTTTTCACAAAACTTTCAGAACTTATTAATCACAAGAAAACACTCGATGTCGTCTCTGACTTGTATACCAGGTCCGAGATTCGATGACGTCTCTGCTACCATCTGTTATATCCCAATTGTACTTGGTGGAATAATCAGAGATAATACCGATGTCCTTAAATCTTCTTTATTTGTCTTCAACAGAAGTTACAGTAATCCTATTAATCCAATAGCTATATGCAGACTGGTGAGATAAGTATTTACATAGCCAGAGGTAAATGTTAACTGCTCTTTGGTAAATGATCACCAACCCAATATAACAACATACTTATAAAACTGCTGTACTACTTTAAACAAGCACTTTGTTATATTACTAATAACAGCCAGTTATACTCTCTTGTTCTATCATAAATAAATATAAATGTAAGGTATATCAGAGGGTCTACCACCACTTATGGTCATCACTACTGGAGAGGAAGATCTTCACAACCTTCTTATAAGCCCACTCAGCTTTCTCATAGACAACCTGTGCTTGATTTCTAAGCTCAGTGAAATTAGTCCATAATAAGGCTGATCAATGTATCCCTCACAAATGATAAGCCCTAGTTTGTCATGAAAATCAAGCTCACATGCAGCAATAAACTGGGGCTTATCATGAAGAATTCTTTGCATACTTATATCTGGACTTCTCTTAATATTGCTCGGTTGTCTCTAAATAACGCTCCAACCGAGCTCAACAAGTTTAGTGAATACTATCCTAATATGCTTGGGATTTCAAGTACCGTTCTTGTAAACCTAACATCAGGAACAACCTGTTTCATCTACTCTTTAACCTTAATTAAACTGTGATTACAGGAACCCACCAGCAAACATACTTCACAAGATTATCCCTGTAACATGTGTGAATAAAAGGTCAAGACGGTTGCCAGTTGCTGTGTGGGTTAATTTATTAATTGTTCCCATCAAAAAATAGAGGGAAATCTATAGCAGCAACACTATGAGTATCTGTGGCAGTAAGGAAATACAGCCATTCAGTTTGATGAGCATTACAATCACCTACAAAAATTAAACAAGATTTAGTAGTCTTCTGAAATACTGCTACATTGGTAAGTATGCAACCTTGAATAAAATCATCCAAAGCTGGGTCCTGTAACTAGCAAAAACATGAGGATCTGTTAGTTTTCTACAGAATTTATTCACCAGTGTTTCATGGTATCCGCACTCCTATAATGGCCTATGAGATATGAAAAAATTCTGTCATATGCAGAGCCGTTTATTTAGATTTATTGATCACCAGTTCCCACCTTCAATTCTCCGTATCTGTCTTCTGCAAACAAATGCATAATACACTGGGTTAAAATTTTTGCCGTTCATGTTTTTATGATTGTAAACGGTAATATTTTTTACATTATTGTATAGAAAATTTTCTCTCTCATCAGACTGGTATTTTCTGTAAAATGATGCTGAGTTTATTACACTCGTAAAATATTTTCAAAATGACTTAAGTCTTTATTTGAGAAATACCTCAATGGTGTTGAGTAAGGTATTTCAACCAAAATGGGCTGCGCCTAAGGTAGTAAAACAAGATCTTTATACTTCTCTGCCTTTTATGAATAATGACAGGTTTTTAACTACCCTGAGAATGTGGAAAAATACTTTCATTGTCTTAATCTTAGAGGGGTTTTTGAGAATGCAAGCACTATTGGATAACTTTTTGAATTCAACGACAGTGTCCAACCTTAAGCATTCTATGGTGTTTTATAAATATACTTGATCAGGGGGGACTTTATATCGGTTCCACCAAAAGAATGCTAAATGTGCGAATCGACTCACATCGTGGAGTAAGCCATTGAACAGGCTGTAATTTGAGTAAGAAGACTTAACAGTGTAAATCTTTTACTTTCCTTTTATTAAAGATTTTTGAAATCATAGAGCAAGCTGCTGATGAAGCCTCTCTTCATATTTTTGAGCCCTTAAGCATCAAACAAGTTCCGTCTTCCCATTTTCTCCTTTCAAAGTCAAACTATTCATTAATATAAACCTTGTAATTATATGGCTTATCAGTACATGGCTTATTTGACCAATTTTACAGATCAAGATAACATCTATTTAACAGTTAACGTAGTCCTTTTTTTTTTTTTTTTTTTTTTTTTTTTTTTTTTTTCTTTTTTTTTTTTTTTTTTTTTTTTTTTTTTTTTTTTTTTTCCACCGACCATCATAGAATTTGTAAGGTGTATTCAGTGAATTGTTGTTTTGGCATATCAGGGGAATTGCAAGATGTTCATAGCGTTTAGGAAACTGTTCTTGTTTTCTGTGTTTTTCTTGGTTTTAAGTAGGCTGTAATTCTGTTTGTTAAATACGTTTGTTAAGATGATTTATTTTTTGTTCAATAAATTCTTCATTACATATAAGTCTCAGAAATGATCCGAAATAATTCCTAATTTTGTAAATTTTGAATGGCGAGGAAAAGCGTGAATCAGAATGTGTTTCTTTTTTTGTAAACTATAAATTTCGGAAAACCAGTATCTGAACGGATTACAAGAGTCCAAGAAAGGTAATGCGTTTTCGTAACCCTCTCAAACTTAAATTTCATATAAAAATTAAGGCTGTTTAAAAATTGAAAGATGTAATCAATATCGAGGGAACACGGAACAACAGCAAAAGCATCATTTGGGAGTAAATGTACAGGACGCTTTCATAATGAGGGAAGAAGCATATCTCAGTATAGGCAAAGAAAGAAGAAAACCAATAATTATGCAAAAGATTCTAATGAGAAGAGGAGAGTTCACGGAAGTTAAATGAGAGGAAATAATGTTGATCCAACTCTTCATGAAAGTGAAGCGGATGTTAGTGTAAATGAGACAAAAGGTGATCTCTTTGTGTAGTTACATATTGAATTAAGAAGTTTTGAAAGGGTTGAAAGAAGTAAAGGTATGAAAAAGATGTAGCGTAAGGTTTAGCATAAGAAAAAAAGATGATTTAGTCGTGTTTAAAGGCGGTATAGTCGTGTGGAGAGAATGGAGGACGACAGACTGGCCGAAGATGTATATGGCGCCATAATTTGGATGGGAAGAGATATACCGAGAGATTGTTTGGCTGGATGGGAAGAGCTCTAGTATAGTGCACTGACAAAGAGGGAGTGCAAGCATAATGGAGGTTGTATCTATATGGGTGATGACGTGCAGCTAAAGAGTCTCATGCGTTCGAATGAAGTTACTTGTGTTGTAGTGTTTTTTCGAACGGGTATTCATCCTCGATTCAGCAGTTAAATATGACCGTGGTATATATATATATATATATATATATATATATATATATATATATATATATATATATATATGTATGTATGTATATGTATGTATGTATATATATATATATATATATATATATATATATGTGTGGTATATACATGTATATGTATGTATGTATGTATATATATATATATATATATACACACACACGCACGTATACATACATACATATTGTGAGTGTGTGCTCGTGCGTGTGCACGCGTCAGTGTGTTTGTAATCACTTTTGAAGCAGAATGAGGAAGTCTCCATGGAAGGGGAAAATAAGGCATAAAGTTGAGAAATAGTTGTCATTCCCAGTCACGGCGCCTCTGCAACGACGATCCGCAGGTATTCCGGTACCTCTGCCGCTATTTCTCCATCTTTTACGCCTATTCTAATTCCTCCTTTGGGGGATGTATCTTCCCCTCTCCGGTTATATCTCCTTATGGGCCATAAGTATATCCAGGGATTCTGTGAGAGAGGATTCCTGCCGCATCTATAATGCTTCGAGGATAAATCTCCATTAAAGTGTTCATCTAGGCTTCCGAAAATTAGGTAGAGCGACCAACATTTCTACCGTATGAGGGGTCATAAACCTCCTCAACCCCCCCCCCCCCCCCCCCCCTCCTCTCTCTCCTCTCTCTCTCGTCTTCTCTCTCTCTCTCTCTCTCTCTCTCTCTCTCTCTCTCCTTTCTGTGTTGTAGGTAGGCTTATGTGCTGCGAGATGGTAAAGACCTTTCCTTTAGTGCACCAATCTGAAGTATAAATTTTTTGGGCTTATACGTCTTCTCTGAAGGCCTGGCCACACTAGGAAACAGTGTTTGCAAACTGTTTGCAAACACTTTTACCGCATATTTGTTTCCCATCCAGAATGGAAAACATTTAGTGTTTGTGTGTGTATATGTATATATACACATGTATAATGCATGTATATGTTTATATATCTATATATATATATATATATATATATTATATATATAATATATATATATTCATTATATGTATATTTACATACGTACACTGTATGTATATGTATATATATATATATATATGTTATATATGTATATATAGTATGTATGTATAAATATATATATATATATATATATATATATATATATATATATACACATACGTGCGTATATGTATGTATACGTATATTATGTATATATTTATCTATTTTCAATTCCGCCAGAAGCAAGTCAGCATGACACGCCCCTTTTTCTAAAAACTTCCTCACCCATCTCTTTCCTTCTCTTATCCCTCTTCGAGTGCATTAAAATAGCCAAGTAGAATATAGAGGCTACTTGCACTGACAAGCATCCTGACGACAACTGAGGTCTAGACAGAAACATTGTTTGCATACTTTTTTGCAAACAATGTTTTCTAGTGTCGGTAGGCCTTTACATGTAATTGGACTCGTTATAGTAGTTCTAAATAAATGATGCATTAGAACTACTCTCTGTCATAATCTGGATTATTGACATTCCTCCTCATCCCTTTCTGTTAAGGTCAGTTTCCCAGGAAATACTATAAGCAAATTTTCACTCAGTCTTGCTAAGGCCCATGTTGTCTCGAACGTTGTTTCAGAATGGTCGATAATCCACGGTTACTTATTTTTCTCCCAAAATGTTGCAATCGTATTAAAAAAACTTAAATTTAATCTCTCATCTCTCCTCTCTCCATGCATCTTCTCTCTGTCTCTCTCTCCTCTTCTTCCTCTCTCTCCTCTCTCTCTCGTCTCTCTCTCTCTCTCTCCTCTCTCTCTCCTCTCTCTCTCTCTCCTCTCTCTCTCTGTCAGTTAAAGCGTTAAGCGGAGGTGGAATTGTTTGTATGAGGAAATGCGTATGATGACTGTCTTTTAATGATTGTAGATGATGAAATAAAAAAAAAACTATAGAAAAGAGGATGGAAAACGTGTTAAATGAAAGAAAAGGGAAAGGGTTGATTTTAAAAATAAAATGCGGGAAAGAAATGAGTTCTCATCGAATCCATAAACTAGAAAACCAACATTAATGTAAGTCAGTGTTGAGGATAGAACTGGTTTTTCATCAGTTGAAGAATGGTAGTTGGAAAGAGCTCGCCAAAATGTTGATATCAGAAACTTTCTTCGTCCGAAGCCTAAACGTGTACAATCAAATTACTGTGTGACTGTTCGTAGCCAAAGAAAGATTATCACTGATGTTTATGTTGTAGGCTGGAGCAAAGGCATTTGATCTAAACGTAACTGAAGAAAAATGAAAATATTGATAGGATTCTTGTAATGATTGAAAACGACAGCTCCGTTCGCTTATGAAAAGTACCTTCAAATAATATGGTTTTGTTTACGTGATGACAGTAATAACCTTGCTGAAAATGTAGCTTTCCCACTTGGGTTCGGTGGAGCTGTCTCTTTCTTTCTGTATTCCATTGCGAAAACCTCCTCGAAGAACGCCAGTTATGATGTCTCGCTCGTTGCTATCACATCGTCATTACTAAATGAATTGAAGGATGGTCCCTCATGTTTGTAGTGCATGTTCAGGCGGAAATAGAACCTAAATTAGTTGAAGTGAGTTAAAATTATGTGAGGTCATCAAAGGCTAGGTGCTTTATGCATTTATTTATCAATTTTCAAGAATAATTAACCACGTTGATATATTAGAATATTGCTAAATGTTGCAGGAGGCCTTCGCCCCAGATAATAAAATAAATTTTGTCTTTTGTTAAGATACTATTTAAAAATAGCTATTTATAACTGACTGTATTGTATTACATATATGTTATTATGCTAAGCCTTATGTTAATTAAGTTTCTGTTGTTTTTCGTCAGCTTGACTTATAGCATGTTGAATATTTGCTTGCCTTGGTTGAAATAGAATTCCACTATCTGGAAAATAATTCTTGGACACCCTTTCAGACGTAAATTTATATATATATTAGTGTAATGTGTTAGCATACATGTTTCTACATTGTTATTAGTTAGTTATGTTAATGCAGACATTATGTATTGAAAAGTGTTAATCAACTTGAGGCTTGCAGATATAAAGTAAGCTTTTGTGGCTTGTACGTTTAGCGTTAACACCTTCCATTAAACAGTTTGTTTTTGTATTCAACGTTCAGACCAAAAGTTTATATAAGTAAACTTAGTCTTTTTCTTCACGCAGTATGCGTTAGAATTAAAATTCGGCTTTTATTAAATTTTGAATGCAGTACCTGCTTTGCGACACTTGATAAAAACCTCAAATTGGAGAACAAATATATTCAAAATCTCATACAATTTTGGAGCGTCGTGCTCCCTCTTCAATGTATTTTTTTCCACGTTTCAAAGTGCGATGCTGTTCTTTTACCACCATACCTGCTTTTCATTGGGTTTAACTTCGTTATCAACACATATAGCATAATCTTATGGGAAGGTTTTGTTAGTGTGGACAACTTTTGCAATATAAAATTAGTGAGGCAGTTAAGAAAAATTTTAACTTACATGGAGGAGGATACTTAATCATTATGAATAACAGTCAGGTTTAAATTTTTCTTACGTTTTTAAAATGTAAAGAACGCAAAGCTTGGTATTCTTAATTCAAGTGCTTCATAAATAAAGACAAAGATCTTTCCTTGAATTTGTCAACTTCATGGTCTTATTGGAATACATTTGAATGTGATAATTTGCTCAAACCGTTGATTTCGTTGATCTATACAAGTATGTTACTAGTCTTGCTGGCTGCTGTTTGTTGCAGCATTTGATGAAATGTTCATTACATTAGTTTGTCTTTGCGTAGATTTAATTAGATAGTGCACAGATATCACTCTAAGTTCTTTTGTGTTGTTTGTATTATTTACTAGGTTTAATTGTTCTAATACCCGCCCTTGAAGAGATACTACTCCCACAGCGCTAGATGTGAGTCGTGAGGTTTAGTCCTTTGCCTTTCGTGAAAGGATTTGAGAGAGAGAGAGAGAGAGAGAGAGAGAGAGAGAGAAGAGAAAACGAGAGAGAAGAAAGGAACGAGAGAAAGTCGAGAGAGAGAGAGAGAGAGAGAAAGGAATCCTTCTGAATCTCTGAGAAAATTCTTCAGAGAGAGAGAGAGAGAGAGAGAGAGAGAGAGAGAGAGAAAGGAATCCTTCTGAATCTCTGAGAAAATTCTTCAACTCTTGGCATCTGAGAAACCATTGGGGGAAAATGTCGAGTGGGTTTTAAGCCTTTTCCCTTTTTTTTTTTTTTCTTTTATTAGCATTTTCATACTGAAATGTCCTTTTCCATAGACAAATTTAAGATAATTCAGTTATCAGTTAGTTTCCGTCGATTCAGATGTTTGCATTAGATATTCAGTGTTTTGGTAAACGGGAATACTCCTTTTATTATACGTTTTGGTTACTTAATTGATGGTGTCAAATTTTGATATACAGAAGAATTGGTAATTGAATATACACTATATTTGGTATTCCGTGATTTCATCTTTTCATATATTCTGCAAAACAACTCTTCTAGGAAATGTGATTAATTGTGATTGCCAGTCCGAAACACACACACACACGCACGCACACTTTCTCGATGCTTTTCGTTCACACCTGCCGTCCCTCTTCTCGATGTTCCTGGTTTCCCTCCACCTGCCACTTCCTGACCTACCCACCTGCCTCTTTATCCTTTCGAAGTATCTCTCTCTCTCTCTCTCTCTCTCTCTCTCTCTCTCTCTCTCTCTCTCTCTCTCTCTGTCTCTCTCTTTCTCTCTGTGTGTGCTGATGTTCGCGTCACTCACTTCCACTGTTCTTTACTCTGCCTCTTGGTTGTGACTTACGGGAGAAGTGAATCGTAATTTGGATCTCTCTCTCTCTCTCTCTCTCTCTCTCTCTCTCTCTCTCTCTCACACACACACACACACACACACAATGACGATTTATAATTATTACCGGTTGTAATATAGTAAAACATTCTCTCATTGGCCACCTTCTTCTGGCCATCGAATAGCCTGTTTAGTGTTTCATATCCTGTTAAAGAAAATAAAAAAAATTCACTGTTTGATTAATTGAAGTGTACACGTTTTCTGCCTTTTGTGGAAATGATGCCATTTTTTCCTTATGGTAATTTGAAAATGACCAAGTTGTCTTTTGTTTTCGTTTTCAGCACAGATAAGAAATAGAATCTTAAGGAACCCATTTCCAGTAGGATATATACCCCAAATATAGCTCAATCTTTTTACGTAACTTTATAATCCGCTTTCAATTTGCTTAATCTCAGTATAATTTTTAGATAAGTTGTACCTTGTTACCTATGTAGATAATTCCACATTTGAACAGCCTTCGCATATTCAGGCACCAGTTTCTAAATATATTTACGATTTTAATAAGATTTGTAGATTTACACTCTCATCATAGATGCATTTCTAATTGGGTAATATTTCAAACATCTCTTCGGCTCCAGTTGTCAGACTTTGCGATTAAGGTTTAATTTTGTCATTTTGACTTCCATAATCATGGATCATAATTAGATTCCTACACAATAAACACTTGAAAGAAGTTTAATGCGTGTACATGTGTTGTGTGACTTATGTTTCATATTCTTGTTTTAGGGCAGTAATTGAAAAGAGGTAAAATTATAATTTTCAATCTATTTATACTACGCGTCTTATACATTGACACCCGATGAATAAACCACATAACCCTTCTCCTGAATGCTCAGAATGTAAATTAATAATAGTTAAACATTTATTGTGTGAACGTCCGAAGTATTATAATCAGCAGCGAAAATAAAGTTATGGAAATAAATTGATAGTGAAATTTTATCAGAAACCTCAAAGTTTGAAATGAATCTCATTAAGTTTTTTAAAAATTTTAATTTGACAAAATATAAATAAAAACATATCGTTCGGGACAGCTCTGTGAGAGCTGATGATATGCTCAGTGGTCTGCTGAAACTATATATTTTTTAATATAATAATAATAGTGGAAAACTCATTTATATTGCTCAACATTTTACACAGCATTTGATTTCTTTATGCAGTTGCAGAAAAGCATATTTGGCTAAATAAATATTTGAATGTTTTTTGTTCCTACTTATGGCTATGGCATTAAATAAATATCTTAAGACAAATTGATTTTGAATGAGAGCGTTTTTCACTTCATCAACTCAGAGTGGACTCGCTCTTCGATTCGATTCCATAGAAGAATACAAGAAAATTTGATGCAACGTTTTGATGTTCCAACATTTATAATTTGTATTTTATATTATTGCCATTGCCTTAAAAAGCAATTGACTTATTCAACATGTTCTAGTAATGGAGGTATAAAACTGGGATTTTTAAATAAAAATCCTCTTGTTTACTCAAAGTTCCTCTGCATTACTGAGACATTTTTTCGGTATCATTAAAAGAAAAAGCCTTTAAACTCTACCCTCTCGAAAAACTTGTTACTTTGCTTTTGTGGTTTTGTTTATGACTTTGTAAAGTCTGCACGTTTCTACATTAAGGAGTGCTTTTGGTTAATCACTGACGTCATTCACCTCAAATTTACTGGGTTCTTTTTTTATTTTTTATTTTGAGTGCTTAGTTAGACGTAGTTGAAATTTGTTGTGTGAAAATGCACTTAATTGAATGTGCTAAAGCAAAAATGGCTGACCATTGTAAAGCACACCAAGAACTTGATTTTAGTGATTTAGAAGTGTATGTTTTAGGTTTCAATGTTTGGGATGAAATTATCTGCAAAATTTGCACTTAGGATTTAGTTTCCTGCTTTCAACAATCGCCCCCCTTGTGACCAGGAGCTTTGCTGTAGGGGATGGGGGGGGGGCCGCCCCCTTGTGTGGTGGAATGAAAAATTGAGCGATGGTGGTGGGGTGATTTCTTCACCCTGGTAGGTACTGCCATGCCACTAAGTTCAATTCAGAGCATCCTGACTAATCTTGGACCTTGTATCACCTCCTCCTATTTTCTTTATTTCTCTTCTTCCTCTGTCAGGGAGGATTTTGTTGACGACCTTAGCAGGAATTTAGACACTATTCTCTGGAGTTGAAGGAGGGTGGAGTGGGACGGCATGCCTCTCCACCCGTAGAACTGGAGTACCCAATGTGGTAGAGCGAGGGGAAACTTTCATGTCAAACCCTGCATTCAGCGCTGGGTCCGATCTCGACGAACTGATGACTCCTAAGGTACTGAATATGGGGTGTATATCTAGGTTGGACACACTAGGGTGCCCCAATAAGGGAATTGGATCATCTAAATGTTGCTCCAGTGTGGGCATGGGGAAAATCTAGACGAATCTGCTATTTATTGTTGTATGAGAAACTTTAAACCCCAAAATCCTGGTGACCAGTGCACGGAACCAGACGTGGGAAGGATTCTTCAATTGAGTGTGGTTACACTGGCACCATATAATTCCCATCATAATTACACAGGGATATTGTAAAATGCTGTAGGAGGGAACCTAAGATATTGCCACATGGTAGAAATAAACTTTTGATAGAGACTAGAAGAAAGTGAGAAATTGAAATCTCTGAGTTTACTGGGAGGAGTTCAAAGTGAATGTCAACCACATGATACCTTCAACCATACCAAAGGAATTATATATGTCCCTCATCTTATGATTTATGCTGAAGATAGATTGAAGATAGATGATGCTCTTGACTTTTTGAATACAATAATGTTCTCAGCTGGTCTTCAATCTATACCTAGGACTTCAGGCATATTTATCCGCCGACCATTTCCTTGGTGGACTCTTAAATGCCAGGAAACTCACAGAACTATGAGATCTACTTTCACCAGATACCGCATACGAAAATGTGAGTATTACCGTGTGGAATTTCGCGCATGGAAATCAAAAAAGCATGAAAAGAATCTTGGACAATATTCCTATCTTCACTAAATTCGAAAACTCCTCTGACTCTAGCAGGCAAGTTCACTCCTTATCCACCTCCAGTTATCAAGATGAATGGTTGCGAGGTAGCAGACCCCCAGTTAGTGGCAAATGAGTTTGCTAATCATTTTGCTAATGTTGCGAAGAAAAATGATGATAGACCCTATTCAGCTCAAAGACGGATAATGGAACAGGTCGAAATTGATTTTAATATCTTAAGACATGAGCAATACACTGCTCCTTTTACTATTAGAGAATTTGAATCAGCCTTGAATAAATGTAATGAATCAGCTCCTGGACTGGATGATTTAACATATTCAATGGATAAGCATACTACTGAAAATACCAGACTTTTCATATTAAGCCTTATTAACAGAATTTACCAAGAACATATCTTCCCCAAGCTTTGGGAGAAGTTAAAATTACTGCCATTCGTGAAACCTGGAAAAGATCCATTCAAGACAGAAAATTATCGCCCAATTGCATTGACATCTTGTTTGTGTAAGATCATGGAAAAAATGGTGAACACACGATTGATGTGATACTTGGAAAGAGGTAAATATCTGTCGCCTGCTCAGTGTAGTTTTCGGAGTATGCACTCCACAACTGATGTATTGGTATGAATGGAGTCTTCAATATGTGAAGCTTTTGCTGATAAGCAGCATCACATCACTGTTTTCTTTGATCTAGAGAAGGCTTATGATACAACATGGAGATATGGCATTTTGAGGGTCCTTTATGAATGTAACCTGAGAGGCAATTTGCCCCTCTTTATTAAGGCTTTTTTAAAAAATAGGATATTTCAGGTTCAGGTTGGAGCAACAATGTCGAATGTGTTCAATCAAGAAGAAGGAGTGCCACAAGGAAGTGTTTTAAGTGTAACCTTGTTCGCCTTGGTAATCAATGGGGTTTCTAAAATAATTCCCCCAGATATAACATATACCCTTTTTGTTGATGACCTGTCGATTTCCTTTGCAGCATCAAGGATGGCAGTGGCTGAACGCCGCCTTCAGCTCTGCATTGATAATATAGTAAAGTGGGATGAGGTTAATGGTTTTAGATTTTCTGCTAGTAAAATAGTAACTATGAACTTTTGTCGTATAAGGGGAATCCACCCTGATCCAGATCTGTTCATTCATAGGCAGAGAATTCCATGTGTTGGTGAAACAAGGTTTCTTGGTTTGATTTTTGATTGCAAGCTGACCTGGATTCCACATCTGAAATATATTAAGGCAAAATGCTTGAAAGCAATGAATTTGCTGAAAGTCGTGTCTCACACTTCGTAGGGTGCAGACCGAACTCAGATTTCGAGATTATATAAAGCCTTTGTCTTTTCAAAATTAAGTTATGGGTGTGAGGTGTACACTTCTGCGAAGCCAAATAGCCTTAAAATGCTTAACTCAATTCATCATGGAGGAATGCGGTTGTGTACAGGAGCATTCAAATCATCTCCCACCGAGAGCATGCTAGTAGATGCTGATGAGGTGCCACTGGATCTTCATTACAAGCGTCTGATGGTTCGGAGCTGGTATAGATTCCAGAGGCTACCTAAGTCTTTAACCAGCATTTGTATGAGAAAGGAAAGGCATTGGCAGTTTTATGAAAGTCACCCCAAGCAACCTCATCCATTCACTTTTAGAGTAAATTTTATTGTCCGTGAATTAAATATGCCAAGAATAGAGATTTTACCAGCAAAATATTCAGTTAGTCCCCCCTGGAACTTTCCAGAGGTAAAATTTTGTAGATATTTTAATTTTACCAAGACAGAATTGTCCAGTGAGGCGATGCGGTCAATATTTTTAGAACATTCCGTGCAACATGATGACTCCACTTCAGTTTTTACGGATGGCTCAAAGTCAGATGCTGGCATCGGTTTTGGTGTAGCCTTCCCTGATGTAGAGAGAAGTGGGAGGTTATCATATGTTGCATCGATTTTTACAGCAGAATTATATGGAATTTTAAAGGCCTTAAAGGAAGTTTTAATTCGGAATGAAAATAATTTTATTATATATTGTGACTCAAGAAGTGTTCTTCAGTCACTGGAATCTTTTAACCCTTTAAACCCTCTGATTTTAGATATATTGGAATGGCTGCTTTTACTAAAAAGAAGAGGCAAAGAAATAAAGTTCTGTTGGGTTCCTTCCCCTGTTGGGGTGGCTGGGAATGAGAAAGCTGACCAACTTGTAAAGTCTGCGGTCAACTCCCCAGAACCCACAAGATGCCTACTACCACATCAGGATATGTATCCTCTAGTAGGTCAGAGAGTTAAAAAATGTTGGCAGTCCCAGTGGGAGGATATTTTAACTAATCAAAAAATGCGTAGTATCACGTCATCAGTGTCTCCTTGGCCATATCCATATATGCCAAGGAGACAAGAAACGATGTTGTGCAGACTGAGGATTGGACATACAAGACTCACACATGGGTTCTTGATGTTCCGTGAAAATCCTCCGTTTTGCGAGAACTGCACTCTGCCCTTGACTGTGAAACATTTGTTGATTGAATGTCCCAGATTCGGGAATTTGAGACATAGGTTCCTGTCTTGGGGTCGTGACAGAGTAGGTAATTTTATCCTAGCTACAATTCTTGGAAAGGATATTAATATAGAGCAGTTATATATCTATATGAGGGAGGCGGGCTTCCTTAACCAAATTTAAATTATACATAGAATGTCTATGTAAGAACTTATATATATGAAGAAAATTTTTATAATATATTTATTGATATTTTTATATGAAATTTATTTAAAATTTAATTTTTCCTAGTTAATTTATTTCGGTGTCAATTACCCAGATGTTGTGACGCCAGATACAATACACAATCAATCAATCAATATTGCTGATATTTTATTTTTTCATTATTACTGTGATTACTATCAAGTTAAAGTTTTTTTTTTTCTACATTCAATTTTCGTATTTAGCCCTATGGACCTGACTACTGTAACCACCTAAGGTCTCTAGTTGAAATTTAAGTTGTATAATCTGTGCACTAACTATTATAACTCTCAATGCATTTTTTTTTCTCGCCAATATTATTACTGCTATTACCAGTATTATGATTACTATCTTTTATGCTACCTCAGCTATTTTGTGGATAAGTGCCGATTAGTCATTTTTCTTATCATGTTGTCTCATATATCTAGATTGTGTATGTTACTGTGTATTTTGTATATTCAATGTATATGGCCCTGAGCTGAAATAAAGGATATTATTATTATTATTATTATTATTATTATTATTTTATTTTATTATTATTATTATTATTATTATTAATTATTAATTATTAAGTAATTATTAATTATTAAATTTTAATTAATTGTTATGATTATTATAAGCCTTTTGAATGTCGAATAAGACTGCAACAGAAATTTTCTTTTGTACAAATCCTCTTTTGATCTGATCGTCTAGTGATGTTAATGAGTTTAAAGTTGAAGGATTTTTCCTACATCCAGATTGGGTTGGTGCCAGAACTTTATTTTTCTCTAAATACCATATAAGTCTATTATTTACCAATTTTTCCATGAGTTTACAAAAACAACTTGTTAGTGATATAGGTCTATAATAATTTACTGATGTTGGATCTTTGCCGGGTTTGGGTATAGGAATTACAATAGCATGTTTCTATGCTTTGGGAAGTAGTTTCTTTTTCCATGGGTGATAATGAAATTTTGATAAGTATTCTTTGGCTTTAATGTTCAGATGTATAAGGAGTTCAAAAGAGATATTATCCTTTCCTGGGGCAGAGTTACGACAAGTTTTTAATGCAGCATCAAATTCTTCTAATGTAAATGGGACATTGTAGTATAATTGTTGACTTGTTTCAAAATTAATTATATGTTTTTCTTCATTCCTTTTTCTAATGCGAAAATATTCATGTAAATTCAAGCTATGGCCTATTGACTCTAGGTGGTGACCTATTATATTTGATATTTCTTTTAAATTATGAACTCTTTTCCCATTATGTAATATTGGGGATCTAGGTGATCGACTATATTTGCCATTAGTTTTTCGAAATCTATCCCACATTTGTTTAACATTGTCACCTGAGAAGTCTGAGACGTAATTATCCCAAGATGATTTCCTATTGCTAATAACTTTTATCCTGAATTAAGCAGATATCTTACTCAATAAAGGTTTGATATAATCAATTTCCATAGCTATTAATACTAACACTTTCAATGTATATCTATTAATTTAATATTATTTGTTATATATTTGATTTAGTCTGTCTATTCGTCTACTCATTTTGTGCTTTAGTTTGATAATTTCTGAAAGTTGTCTAGACCACCCTGGAACAGGATTTATTTTTGGTTTATAAGTTGCCATTGGTATTGATTCATTTCCAGAACTAATTACGAAATCTGTAAATCTGAATTAATTTCATTGTGATCATTGTTACTTTGAAAAGGGGAAACATTTTTGGTAACTAAATTATACTTTTCTCCATCAGCTTTATTAAGATTAAATTTTGGTATAAATTGTTGATGATTATCTTCAAGACATGTGAATACGATTGGGTAGTGATCATTGGTATAAACATCATCCAAAGTATTCCATTCTAATCTCTCTACTAACGAAGTGGAACAAATTGACTGGTCTACAGATGTTAGGGTCCCATGAACTTTTGAAAAGTATGTTGGGATTTCATTTTCATTCAACAACAATAGCTATAATCATGTATTAGATTTTCTGTCTTTACCTGCTCTATCTGCGTCGATGGTACTGGCATCCCATAAAAGGTGGTGAGCATTAGAATCACCTAGAACTAAAATAGGCTCATTGAACTGTGAAAAATGTTTGATAATTGAGCCATATCATAATTTTCATTAGGTTGATTATATAGACTGCAGACTAAAATGCTAGATTTGCTTGTTATATGCAGGCAAATGAAGATATTTGAAATGAATTATTATTAACTGTAATTTTATCTTAGGTGACACGATTATGAACATATACTGCTGGTCCTAACTTGCCCTCTCCTGAAACGGAGGATGCCAGAAAGTAATTGCATATTGGTAAGGTGGAGAGAATTAAGATGCTTCTAGAAAAAGACAAGCAGTCTTTTTCGGCATACATTAGATTTTCCTCTCCCCAAGAAGCTAGTGAGGCACAAATGAAATTAAATGGCCACATTCTAAATGACTCTGTTTTAAGCACCAAGGTGTTTTTGGTGAGGAATTTGAATGATGAGCCATTCGATTTTGTTCCTAAGAACGAAGAATGTGGACCAGCAACATATACCAGGACGCTTCCTCCCCCTATATGGCATGTTGCCAGTTATAAAGAGAGAAGGGAAAATTTCATTAAAGCTGTAGAATGTATTGAGAACAAAGTGGGTTCTATTCCTATCGGTAATCTGAAACGATATGGAAAGAACTTACTCATAAAAGCAGGCAATGAGACGCAAGCTATTTTATTATCAAAGTTTAAACCCCCAAAAAGTGGAAATGTTGAGGCTATAACATCGCACAGATTCTTTAACACGCTGAAAGGGGTAGTTTATTCCAGAGACTTGCATGTTTTTAATGAGGAGGAGATTCTCCTAAGGTGCCCTCCTTGTGTATCTCATGTAAAAAAATTGGGAGGGGATGCAGCTATGCTTTTAACTTTCTCCTCCAATTACTTGCCTGATACCATCAATGTTGGCCATGAGAGGATGCAAGTCAAAAAATATAAAAGAAACCCTAAACAATGTCGCAAATGTTTCGAATATGGCCACATTCAAGACTCGTGTGGAAACGATAAGAGATGTTCTGTGTGCTCAGTCGAGCATGACAATTTAGACAAATGTGAAGCAGCCCGTTATTGTTTCCAGTGCAAGGCTGATCACTCTCCAAACAGTTGGAACATCTCAGCATCAGTGCAGCAAAGCATGTGGTAATGGGGGCTAACAAGAGTGCCAACTCTACCTATGCTTCTGTAATAAAGTTGATGAAGAGTTCTAGCAATGAGAGGCCACCAGTAATAGAATCTAACAGTTAGCATCGGAAACCTGTTTCTCCTTGCACAGGAATAATAATCGGAAACTTATGTTAGCAAGTGTTTTGAAGCCCAATACTAGAAATTGCTCTTCCAAAAGCATGGACAATTTATCCTCTCAAGCTGATACAAACGTAACGGTTGCAAATTCAGCCCCTAAGCAAAGTTTGCAAACGTCCACAAATAATTATATCACCAAGAAGCAACCAAAGGAGTGGTCCAAACTAGAGAGATCTAGCTCGGATCCATCAATTATCACAGTCGCTAAGAAACGTGATAAAACTAAAGCTGTGCCCACCAGGAAGCGTATAAGAAACACATCCATGAATAATGAAAGTTTTATCGTAAAAACTTCAAATGGGTACAGTGTTCTGGAAGAGATCTCTCCGACAAGGAAGATAGTTCCGAAAGCAGATCCAGTTCAAAGACATGCGAGTTCTCATCAGTCTTACCGCCCCAAGACTAATAGCAGTAGTGATGCACATAATCACAGTAAAAATCTTGAGCATCAGCCTCGAATTCAGAAAGCTGTTTGTCAGCCAATAAACCCTAATCTCTGATAGAGATGAAAAGGGATCAAGAAAACAATCTCTTAATAAGGAGAACTTTCCTCTCCACCCTAAGATCAGTACTTCCCCTCCAAAGAGTGGGAAGTAGTACATTACCACCTTAACATTCAAGTTCGATGTCCTTCAGTGGAACTGTAAGGGTCTCAGATTCCGTACAGAAGACTTTAAAGTTTTAATGCATGAATTCAATCCAGGGATTGTATGCCTGCAGGAGACTATGTTAGGTAACTCTCCTTATAATCCTGGACTTGATTATGCTATTTTTAAATCTTTTCCCCCAATTGGTGATCGTGCCCATGGAGGTGCTGCAATTATTGTTAATAAATTTCTGCAGCACTCCACAATACAATTAAATGCAAATTTACAAGCTGTTGCTGTCTCAGTCATATTAGACAAAAGGATAACAGTTTGTTCATTATACCTCCCACCAGACCTTTCTTTTAACATTGGAGATATTCAGTCCTTGATTAACCAACCTCCCACTTCTTTTCTCTTATTAGGAGATTTTAATGCCCACAACCCCCTTTGGGGAAGTCGGTGTTTAGACAGTAAAGGGAAAATAATCGAGGACCTTATTGACACGAATGATGTCGGCCTATATAATAATGGGTCAATGACCTTCCACAGCATTCATAATAATCATCTCTCTGCGCTGGACCTTCGTATTTCCTCAACAAATATCCACCTTGACTTTAACTGGTCTGTTAATGAAGATTTGAATAGAAGTGATCATTACCCGATCCATCGGAAATATGTTGTAAATGCTCCATCTGAAACATTACCTAAGTGGAAGGTAGAGGATGCTGACTGGGACAAGTTCAGTAAAGGAGTCAATCTATATAGGGAGTTTGAGTCATTTCATTCTCACTTTGATGCCTATGACTATTTCATTGAATCCACTGTGAAGAGTGCTGAGGGCTCGATTCCCAAGACAAAAGGTAAACCTCATAGACCTGCAGTTCCCTGATGGAATAAGACGTGGTATTCTGAGGAAAGTTACTAGGAAGTGCTACTGACGATACAAAACTAGTGGCTCCCCTCAGTCTAAATTAATCTATAATCATGCGTTAGCCAAGCAGTGGCCCTTTTACAAGAAAGCCAAAAGAGAAAGTTGGCTTTACTATATCAATGGAATCAAATCCAAAACTCCATTGAGAGTGGTGTGGCGCAAAATCAGGAAACTAAGTGGAAAATTTGTTGTGTCACCATTACCCTCATTAAAAGTCAATAACACTCTGATCACAGAGCCCACTGAAGTTGCCAATGAGCTGGGAAAACACTTTTCTCAAGTATCCAGCCCTGACAATTATTCTCTAGAATTTCAAAGAATTCGGAATAACAAAATGACTGAAATTTGAATATGGAAAATCTGAACCATACAATCACAAATTTTCCTTAGGAGAATTTCGGGAGGCACTCTCTTCAACTGAATCAACAGCTCCAGGGGGTGATTCAGTTTTATATGAAATGCTTAAACACCTCCCAGATGATGCCAAAAAGTATCTACTCAAGATTATAAACCAAATATGGGAAACTGGAATTTTACCCAAGGACTGGAAAATATCCATAATTTTAATTGTTCCCATAAAAAAGTCTAATAAAGACGCTTCCCAAGCCACCAGCTATAGACCAATAGTTCTTACCAGCTGTGTGTGCAAGCTGATGGAAAAAATGATAAACACCAGATTAGTTTGGCATCTGGAAGCAAAAGGACTAATATCTCCATTTCAATTTGGTTTCAGGAAAAATCATTCCACCCTTGATCCCTTGCTAAGGCTGACCAAGCAAATCCAGCAAGGATTTGCCAAATGATGTCAGGCTATCGGCGTATTATTCGACCTTGGGAAAGCATATCAGACTACTTGGAGAATTGGCATCATAAAACAATTGCACAAGATGGGCATATGTGGAAGAATGATTAAATTTGTATATTCCATTTTAACAGAGAGATTTTTTAAGGTTAGAGTGGGCAACACTCTCCCAACCTTTTGTGCAGGAGGAGGGTGTTTCACAAGGAAGCGTTTTAAGTGTAACACTTTTTTTAGTGGCAATAAACAGTATAGTCCAACAAATATCATCACCTGTTAAATGCTCACTTTTTGTTTATGACCTTGCAATATACTGCACAGGATATGATGCATTGTCAGTATGTAAACATCTGCAAAGGTCTGTTAATGCCATTACAAAGTGGGCTGATGAGAATGGTTTTAAATTCTCCTCCTCTAAAACAGTTTCTGTAAGATTTACTAGGTGCCAGCGTGTGGAAGAGGTTCCCACATTTAGTTTAAAAGGATCTATCATTCCTCATGAAAATGAAGTGAAATTTTTGGGAATGACCATTGACCAGAAATTGACATGGGCCAGCCACATAAGTGCCTTAAAGATTAAGGTTAAACAATCTCTGAATATTTTAAAGGTTGTTTCTGAATTTAGTTGGGGAGCTGATAAAAAATCCCTCCTGAAACTGTATGACTCGTTGTGTAGATCCAAGCTAGACTATGGCTGTCAGATTTATTCCTCAGCTTGTCAAACCAGGCTGAAGGAACTAGACGGTGTACACAATATGGGGCTGAGAATATGCTCAGGGTCTTTTAGAACTTCGCTTGTTGAAAGCATATATGTTGATACTAACCAACTTCCCCTTGATCTGAGAAGGCAAGAACTAGGATTAAGATACATGGCTAGAATTAAAAGTGCTCCCAAAAATCCCACCTTCCAGGTGCTGAGGGAAGCAGACTCACGGGTCGTTTCTGGTATAAGAGCCTCTAGACCATTCCAAGTTAGACTAAATGAAGATGTTATGGGTAATCATCTTAAATCCCAGAAAGTCATGGAAGTAAAACATCCTGTGTATCCTCCATGGCTTATTCCAGAAGCATCCGTGTGCAAAAAAGCATATAACAAAAAAGACTGTCCTGAGGAAGAGATTAGTGGAAAATTCTTGGAGCACGAAACTGTCCATACTAATGTAACAAAAATATATACGAATGGATCAAAGTCAAGTAGTGGTGTTGGCTGTGCAGTTATCCTTGGTGATACAGCATATACAGCTAAATTACCTGACTTTGCATCCATATTCACAGCAGAATCAACAGCCATAGTCTCTGCCCTGGATATAGTTTTTCAAAGTAGCGAGACTAATTTTGTCATTTACTCGGATTCTAAAAGCACTTTAGAAGCTATTAAAAAATTCAATAGCTTCCATCCGTTAGTTCAAAAAGTTCAGGAATCGCTCCTCCATTTGTATTATCTGTGTAAATCTGTCTCTTTCTGTTGGGTCCCTTCACATGTGGGGATTTGCGGAAACGAGATGGCAGATAGGGAAGCGAAAGCTGCTAGTGTCTCATCAGAAACAGCCTTTAGTAAAGTGCCTCATACAGATCTAAAAGGTCCTTTTAGGTCTTATATTTTAAGCAAATGGCAAGAAAGATGGACTTCTCCTCATCTTGCCAATAATAGAAAGTACATAAATATTAGAAATAATATATTGCCGTGGGTTTCGTCTTTTCAGTCTGAAAGGCGAACAGAAATAGTTTTAAGCAGACTGAGGATTGGGCACACTTATTTGACCCATCAGTTTATTTTAGAAGGAGGCAGCCTCCCAGAGTGTGATTGCAGTGGCGAGATGCTAACAGTGGAGCACATTCTGGTTGCTTGCCCCAGATATTTTAACCAGAGAGAGAGATATCTTAAGGATAAATCCCTTTGTGATATTTTGGGAGATGAAGCAGATATTTCTGCTCTCATCTCCTTTTTAAAGTCTATAAACATTTTTAATAACATTTAATTATTTTTTTATCTATCACATCATAATATATATATTTATTTATTAAGCATTTTCTTCATTATTTTCTTCATTAATTCATTCATTTCTTATATGGTAATTTATATGCGAACCATTTTCTTCATACACTTATTAACTCATTTATAATGTAATTCATTTACTCTTCATTACGGCGCTGAATGGCTTCTTTGGCCCCAGTGCCTGGGCTTTTGCCCTAAAACTCATACATCCATCCATCCATTCATATTATTAAGCATTTGGTAAGTTTCTGATTGAATTTTTATGGTAGTTTCCATGATCCATTCTTTTCTTCTTGAAGGTCTAAACATCATTTCTCTGGTCGGGTACTGAGCTAATGAAATATTCTTAAATTTAGCAGTGGTCAGTTCAGGTCCGTTTCTGTTTTAAAAACCAAGTATCTTGGCCAAGTGCCATATCCAAATAATGAGTACCAATGTAGGATCTGGTCTGTATTTAGGTAGTCTATTTCGAAATCTGTTACTATTTTCAGTTTTTTCGTTTGTTACTGGAGGAGTTTCCTTCTGTGGCATTGAGTATGGTTCCATAGTTACTATGTTTGTTATGGGTATGGATCTGGAATCATCGTTAACTTCTTTATTTACACTTTCCTGAGTCAGTTTGAAGTCCGATCCAGGATGGTCAATAATGGAGTTTAAGGTATCATCCATAGATACGAGTATCCGTATAATTTCATTCAGGTAGTCCGCCCACCATATTCTTAAGTAAAACGGAGCCCAACAAGGGAGGGATGTGTTAGGCGACTTTTAGTGGCCACCCCTAGAGGCTGCAACCTGGTTACACACATGGCTCCCAGAACTTGAGGCGTCATTAGTCCGTTGAGATCTGACCCAGCTCTTGGGGCCATGTTTGACATAAGACTTTCCCCTTGTTCGGGCATATCAGGCATTCAAATTCTACGGGTGGAGAGACATGCCAGTCCTCTTCACCCTCCATCAAATCAGAGGAGCAGTCAAGAGCCATAATCCAATGTAGGTCCAAGGTTGTCAACTAATGGTCACTCCTGATAGGGGAAGAAGTTAAGGATTGAAAACAGGAGAAGGCTCAAAAGTGGACCGATCTTAGTCTGGATGCTCAGAACTGGCCTGTGTAGCATGGTTAGACCTGCCAGGGTACTATAGCCCAGTTCATCTTTGCACCACACAAGCCTCGCCACCACATCAAGGTGCCGGGCCATTGGTGGGGAGTGCCTGTGGCAGTATACCCTGCAGTCCCCCTATTCTGACACGATTCCAGACTGTTCAAGAAATGGTGTCACACCCTATGACTCGGCCTGCCACTGTCTCCAGCCTTCATCTTGACGCTGTCCCAGCTAGTCTCTTCC
>NC_061110.1:68470507-68485507 GCF_015104395.2 Macrobrachium nipponense | reverse complement strand
CTCAGTTGCTTTTTATTCCCATTCTCATTTATCAGTCTGATTGTGGTCTCTTACAAACGTCATCCACCACTTTCTTCCGTAAGTGATTAAAACATTTTGGAATATATAACTACATTAGCACATAGTTCACCAAATCTTGTAGCCCGTGCAGCACACTTAAACTTAAAGTCACAACTTCCCTGACATTCATTATCAGTCACTAATCCCTTTTGGGAAAATTAGAATCTACAGTTCCCATCACACGATCTTACTCCTGGCCTGGACATCTTGACGTTAGATCATCGTTCCTTTCACCAGGTTCCTTTTTTACCACATAATCAAAACCCCTCAAATCTTTAGTTCTCTTGCAAGCCTTCTTCAGCATTCTCATTATCCATATATATACCTTCTGTTTTCATCACAAATTTCACTTCATGCGATAATGGTCTTATAGAAAAGATAAAAAAATAAAAAATCCTTCATGTAGCTAGTTCCCTTTAATCATGGAATACTTTCATTCTTTTGTACTACAAGCTAAGCATAAACAGTGACCCAATGTACGTTTTTTCAGAGGACTCTCACATCCTCTCATGGCAGGTGTAGTGCTACAACCTCGAAACCAGAAAACCTGGCGACGGCAACAAAAATATCATCATTTATCATCTATTTATCATCTAACCGAATACAATGATAGATTTGAGGAAGAGAAAAAGGCCATCGCCAACATCAAGAGAAGAATAACACCTAAAGCCCCTTCGAACAGGTTACTGTACGCGTTTACTGCAAACCCAGTTTGACAGCTTTTCTCATAATGAGAAATACCAGCCCGACCCCAGACAAGGAAGACAGTACCCGCGTCATTTATTCGCTTTACCTGCCCAGAGAGGATGTGCCAGTCCTCCGAAAAACGTATGTTGGTCACACTTCACAGCCCCATCGAAATAATGGATCCATCCACCAACACTACATAGACCATCACAACCGCAAACCTACGACACAAGAACTGGCGGAGAATACAGATATCATCCACAGAACATATTCGATATAGATTAATCGTAGCTGAATCTTTTTGCATTTTATTACACAAACCAACGTTAAAAAAGACTCACTCCCATCTAGCAGAAATCCGACAACATACAACGCTAACATAAGAAATAACCATAACAACGGCAGCAACACCTTTAAATCACGCGTCCCCCCCCTCCCCCCCCCCCCCCCCACCGGACCCCTTTCCACTCCCCTATCCGCATAATCTGTATATCTGCATTTTTATTTGTTTTTGTTTGTTGCCACTAGAGCACATGGTTTTTGTTTTCATGATTTTCACAAAGTAAATTATGTTATTATAAATTTTACTGTATTGTAACATTTATAACTAAATAAATTATACTTGGTTACTTTTTATTATTTTAATGATGTTGTTGTTTTAGATTAAGCTGACCTTGTGTCAACACGGCCTCACCGAGCAGCCCGTAAAAATTTTAATGATTGATTGTATTATTATTGTTTTGGGCGCTACATATCCGTCCGCACACTTTACATAAAACAGGACGGTATGTCCAGAACTTAAGGTCAGCTCTATGAGCAAGAGGCCGTGCTGGCATACGTAAAGCCACCTCAATCAAAAAGAACAAACATGTCCAGTTTATACACGTTGAAGGGGTCACGATGAGTAACGGAACAGCTGTGGTGTTGTGTTTCTCAGTTAATGGAACAAAAAGTTAATCTTCGTTTTTTTTCTTTTTTCATCAACACAGAAGAGTCTGAAGATATTGTCAAGCTATCAGACTAATAAAAAGTTGATCAACAATCAAAAGGCTATAGTATTCGGTGAAATTTGCATTCAAGGAAAACTTTGCCCTAAAAGCATGAACATATACACACATATATATAATATATTATATATTATATATATATATTATCTATATATATATATATATATATCTATATATATATGATAGTATATATATTATGATATATATATTCCATCAAACAGTCAATCTGTCTCCCCTAACGGGGCATTCATGTACTCAGAGACTAGTCTTAAAAGATACGAAAGGTATTTGGATGCTGTATAAAATAAGGTAGTCCGTACGTAGCTATTACGATGTTTAAACAGTGGTAGGATTACCTTCAAGCAATTTATTTGATTATTAACAAGTTAAAAGGCATGCAGAAAACTTTCGATGTATGGATTAAAGTCGTGTGAGTGTATTATATATATGTATGTATAATATATATATATATATATAAATATGTATGTATATTATATATATATATATTGTAGTATATATATATAATGTATATATTATATATATATGGATATATACATGTATATATATATATATATATAATTATATTATATATATATATATATATATATATTTGTATATATAGATATTTTGTATATGTAGTGAGAGAGTCATTGAGCGCGTAACTGTAACGGGTTAGGAGTAATGTCGCGTTTGCCAGCCAGATAGCTTAGAAAACGATGAATATAGAAAACGAATACGAAACTTAATGGGGAAGGATCATTTGGAAAGAGAGGGAGAGGCTGAGCGGAGATAAAGCGAGAATGAGTAACGGTATAATTCATCATGATTAAGTATGTCTGCTTTAGGGATGATGAAGATGAATATAGGCATCAATGTAACCCTACTAAGGGAGATGTGAGGTAAAGTAAATGAGATATTAGATGACTGTTTCTAGACCTACAAGAAAACGGCATATGGATATTGTTTTCTGATGCTGCAATGGTGGTTTGAATTGGGTTTTGGAAATTGTAAGTCTAAATTTAAGTGCTTCATTTTTTCAACTGCTTTTGTAACCAAGTACTTTATAGTTTTTTATAAACCCTGGCAATTGTAATGAAAAAAAAGGAGTATTTTACTTTAATGTAAATTTTATATATTTCACTTGCTGTTATTATCTTATTTCTTCCTGTTTGCATAAAGTATAATTTCTCGGTAGTGAAAGTATGACTGTGATTCTTCTTCAGTTAGTTTGTCATGTATATTAAGAGTGTTAATGCAGTACAGAGAAGAATGAATGTGGAGGCTCACCGTGAAGTGATGGACTTTAAAGTAAATATGTATCAGTTCGTCAAACGTTCATGGGCGTTGTTGAACAAAATTATTGTTTGCACATTGTTAACGTATGGAACGTTACATCTAACCAAGGTATAATTATTGATTTTTAAAGGGAGATAGGACCAGTCTAAGAAATTTGTTCTTTGACGAACTGACATCAAGCTGGGTTCTAGTTAGTAGCTTGAAATTTTGTTGAAAAAATTCACATATTAAGCTTGTTTGTAGTAGTCAGTTTAATTTGTTAATATGGTCAGATTAACGTAATTTAGATTTTGCATTTTTAATGTGAAACTATTTTATTATTTGCATGATATGTTCACTATGGACTTTTTAATGGGGTACCCAAGATATATTAAGGACGTTTAGCATCCTTGGAATTGTTATCACATAAGAAATGTATATATCAGTATTTCAGATTGATTTTTTAAGTTTTAATTTTGATTTTAAGTACGTTTTTTTCAAGCAATTTCTGCCTCCTGCGTTGCCCCACCGAAGGGTTCCAAAAATTGTAATAGAAGTAAATCAGGTAACTAGACTTATCACATAGATGCGAGCTCTTATGATCCAGATGTGTGGGCATTACCGTCTGAATTCACTTCTCGCTAATCGACACGATTTAACTCGAAAGACTGAGCGATGGCGGCACTGTGCGGTTGACAGTTTACTTTATATTACTTTATTAGACATCCTTTTAAGCTTTCTGGAGTGGACATATTTTGCGAAATAGTTCTGTGTAATCCACAATAATGTAAAGACTTTTTTTTTTTTTTTTATTCACCATATCTATGGCAGTGATTCCTACTGTGTTAGCATAGGGCCCTAGGCTAATCTAGCACACCTCAGCAATCATTAAGTTTGGTGTCTATACAAGGATTTCTGGAAAAAAAAGAAAAATGCTACATCGATTCATGGATTCCCATATCTAGTCATCGACTTCATTCTTTTATTATCAAGCCTTGTAATGTAAACCCGCTAACTATCTTGCGTATAGGAAAATTTTTTAACTTACTAATTTTAACTGGTAGCTATAGAATTCGCACACTGATGAATGTACACGCTCATAAGAGAATAGAATTAAATTTAAAGAATTATTTGGAGTCTTCAGTAAATTTCAGTGGTATTTGATTCTCTCTTTTTTCTAGAGAGAGAGAGAGAGAGAGAGAGAGCGTTCCTCTTTTGGCGTCGAAAGATGTTAGGGAGTTCTTTTCAAGCAAATTACCATGAAGAAGAAAACCTAGATCCGAGAAATGATCCGAATTGTGCCACGCGAGTTACTAGTTTGTTGGAGACCCTTCGCATCGTGTGAGAGGCTCTGCCTCAGTAGATGGTACATATGCAAAGGACCAAAATGGGTCAGGCACCGTGCAACAACCAGTGTCATAAGACTGATGCCATATATATAATTTACGTATTCATTCACAGAAAAATTCGAACCTATCCAGAAGTCAAACAGGTCTGAACTTTAATAGCAGCGATAAAAGTATTACATACACATTATATTCATGATAATAATGATATTAACGTAGGTATCACTGGCAGTAACAAGAATAGGGGAAAGCAGCTCAACATGTAAGAACGTAATTAATACGCATATGCATGAGTTTGGTAATAATGACATTGGCCATAACATATCAGTAAGGGTATGAAAAAAAAACAGCGCCAGGGTATTTGCATTTTTTATTTGTTTTTATTTTATTTATTTTCCCAGTCGTATGTGAAGTATTTTTTAAAACTTGTATTATTTATACAATATTTTTTCGGTTGCGGTAGTGAGTTGGTGAGAGACAGACAAGGCAAGAAGCAATATTAATGCCGTAATTCAGCACGTATATTTATTAGCCATCAGTTAATTGTGTGAAGCATCAGTATCTAGCTTTTAGTTTTAGTTAAAAACTAGAAGGCGTCTAAAATCATTTATCCTTTAGTGGTTGTCTTTCCTTAGATATTCTATTCAGCATTATTGAATTTACAGGTTCCTAAAATGATGTGTCTTCCCAATGATCCCACTAATGAACAGGGGAGACCTAGAAAAGATCGCAAACGGCACACTTTTTACTATTTGGTTATTGGGAAAACAAGTTTCAGAAAAATAACTTTCTGGGTAAATTCGTAAACATTGATAATTAACAGAAAACTACTAAATTGCTTTTAAATCAAGTAAAAATATGTTCTGAATTCCCAAAATGCAAAATGTAAGTCATTGATATTATTTCACGTCAGCCCTGTTACTGACTATATAAGATATATAAAAACAATCATCGTCAGTAAATGGTAGACTGTATGGAATGAAGAACCAGAAAATAATCAATTAAAACAAATAAAACCCGATACAACCCAGCGGAGTTCATCATATCAGAGAGAGAGAGAGAGAGAGAGAGAGAGAGACATGCACTAACAAGTAATTCTGACACGTCTCCATATAGGCCATATTCGTCTGACATATGGACACTTGATGAGCAGCCCACGTGGACCTTCTCGCGAGATCTCAGAGTGCAAGGTGATAATACAGATAGACATGTGTTGTGTGAGAGCCCAAAGTATGACCAGCAGCGACTGTCAACTTTTGGAGATGAATCAGTGAGAGTTAATTTGTCAAAATCTCTTGCATTTTCAGTTGTTCTGATTTTTTATGCTCATGACGAACTGTTATTTAATTCAGAAATGTAAAAATAATTGAATAATAAAAGAAAACCTTAGAGCGTTTATTAAATAAAAAAAATAAAATGCTACTTAACAGTAGGTACCTTTTTTGCCAATCTTCCACTAATACGCCCACTAGTAACCACCGTTCAATATACAAATTTACTTACACCAGATGTGACCTGTGACAATATGTCGGTAGCACACGGAGGTTGCTGAAGGTGAGAATAGATTCTCCAATATACGTGACCATGTAATTAAATGTAAACATAAAGTAAAATATGATGATCTTGATATTTTCGGTAAAGCCTCGAATTTCCAAGTTCTAACGGTTCTGAAATCGTTGTTTATTAAACAGATTGCTCTGCATTTGAAGTGTCAGTCCTCCTCCACTCCTCTATACCTGTCGTGTGTATTTCTCGAACCCCAAGTTGCCCTTCGTTGTCACTCTATCTACTTTCTTCTTGAAATATAGGTGTGCCTTCTGTTTTGTATCTCAATCTTATTTATCATTTTAATAATTTTATGAGAATTGTACATTTTTTATTTTTGTCTTTTGTCTGTCATTTGAATATTTTTGTTTTTCCTTTTTAAGCCTTGACAATGGGACTTGTAGTCTAGAAACGTAGGCAATCATAATAAAGCCATTTGATTTCTACATGCCTGTCCTTCCCCGACTTCGATTATATGGTTTTATTATGATTGCCGACGTTTCTGGACTACAAGTCCCATTTTCAAGGTTAAATAGATCAAGTAAAAAACATTAAAATGATTCAGAGAAAATACGAAAATTAAAACTGTGCGATTGTCATATATATATATATATATATATATATATATATATATATATATATATATATATGTATATATATATGTGTGTGTGTGCGTGTGTGTGTGTATATATATATAGTGTATATATATATATATATATATATATATATATATATATATATTGTGACAAAGTGCCAAGTATCTGGTTACTACACTTACCATTCATTAATTGTTACCTTACAACAGCCGGACACCTGAACCTTCATCACAGCTACTAAACAGCTGAATACTCTAAAGGCAACAGTGATCCCTTAACTTATCAGTATTGCAGAAAATCAGACTGAGTTCATCAAACAGGTGTAAGGTAATCTTGTAAGTAATCAAATTAATCAAAGGGCATCACTCCATCAACAACTTTAAAAGTCTAAGTATTTCCCTGATTTCAAAAGTCTAAGTACTTCCCTGTTTCTAAGTCACTTCAAGTTAATTGAAGGAAAACAGATCTATTACCATTCTATGTTTCTTCCAAAGCTAAATATAATCATATGCAAATATACTGGTTAGAAATAAAATACTTATAAAAATTTTAAATAGAAAAATTTATTATCCAACTCAAAATTTATAAGTGAAATTCACAATATCAGGAAAAATTACCGTTACTTGAAAACAAAGTAAAGTTTAATTAATTCTTGAATCAAAATTCAAAAGTGTTAGGCAATAATCAAAATTTGGAAATTAATTAACAAGTGCTAAGCAACAATAAAACTTGAAAAGAATTCTAAGTAAATGCAAATTAATTCACAAGTGTTAAATTCAATTAAATGGGCATCAATTAATGAATGAAAATAACTAAGTTAATTAAATTGTGAATGTAAATGAAAACACAGATAAATGTGGAAAATACCAAAATTGCAAAAATCACAGAGAATACAAAATAAAAACACAAACTTCAATAAGAAAATGAATAAATGCACTAAACATAAAAATAACTTCAAATGAAACAAACACAAAACACAAAAATATGCAATGTGTAAAAATGTAAATAGTTTCACTCAAACTATTATAACTTTAATTATTAGTTCTCTAAACCATTGTAACCAATAGTTATTAGTTTCTTACCAAACCACTGACTGTTAGTTATTAGTTGCAACTAATAAAATATAACACACTTTACCTTGGTATACCAACTTCTTTCTTCAAAAAATTCACCAATTCACAAAATAGGCGCCGTTACACACACTTGTAAAATGTTTGTTCAGATTCCACAAAAACACTAAATAATATTAAATAACTCTTAAGAAATATCAAATCTGAAATCTAAAAGTTACGAGAGAGAGAGAGAGAGAGATGTAAACGCTTTGAGGATTTAAGCCTGAATGAAATCTCTTCCTTACGAAAGCTGGACAGTGGAGATGACACAAAACGTTTTGGGGCAATGAGAAAGATGATGCAATCTTCGAGAAGCTTCTAAAAGTGACGTGACTTTACAGACAAATGGTGAAATCTGCACGTGGCATTCGGCAAAGATGAACGAGTATGAAATGAGTATACATTCATGTACGTACCAGCTCAACAGACACTTACCCGATCGAAACAGACTCGAGCAAAAGTCCCTATCAGACATGATGACAGAATTCCCAAAACACAACGAAGACCTCGAGGTCTCTAATCAAACGTGCTGACAGATTAGGAAAGCAAACGGAGATCTCAGAGTTCCTCTAATCTCAAGGCGATGAAAAGTTACTGAAACAATTCTAGCTTCGAATGGACAAAGATAATCTCTCTCTCTTTTCATACTACTGTATATACTCTTTTAAATGATGTTATACGAAATCTGAACACACATTTTAAACATCCTAACTCTAAGCTAGCTAGGAATCTGAAAAAATGTTGCAAAACTCCATTCTAACATTTTATACAGTCAAAGAGGGGATATATGCATTTTGAAAGTAGCAATATATAATATATAATATATATATATATATATATATATATATATATACATATATATATACAATATATAATACTATATATATATATATATATGTATATGTATATATATACATATATATATATATATATATATATTTTTATATATATATATATATATATATATAATTTGTGTGGGGCCAGAGAATTCCTAGTCATAGAAACTAGATCCTTTTGAGAAATTGGAGAAAACAAATTTTTAATGATTTCTCCTCTTATGGTGGTCTTGAAGTTTCATGCTTGAAAACTTAGGATTTGTTTAAGGCTTAACACATATATATCTTTACATAAAATATTGGCTCTCCCAAAGCTATAATTTGTTGGTACGAATTTGAATTTTAACCTACTGCACCAAAAGAATTTAAATCGTATCCCATAGAGAGTTTATAAGTGGATACAGGAAAGATTATTCTTGTGACTCATTTCCACACCTCATTGCTTCATAGCATGTCTGATTTTCAGACACCGTGCTCTCTGATCAGCCTTGCAAACTCGACGTGTGGTCACCAGAAACACAAAACAATGTCAAGATGTAGAAGCAGGATTTATAATGCATTCTCGTCATATACAGTCGCAACTGCACAAATGTAAAAACATTTCAGCTTTCAAGCCATTTGTATCATACTGTCTTCCTTATATACAAGGAAATGTCTTGAGGTACTAGAATTTCATTAAGAATTTTTATGAAATGTAGTTATATTCCCGGTATTTGTTGAAAACAATCCACATAATGTGCAGCGTCAAGGTATACCGTTAAATCGTCTATGCAGCTTCCGTGTAGCAACACGTATGACGAACTCACGTCTGACAACTCTCAGAATTGAGTGTAAACTGTCTTCTGTGTTTATGTTTTGTGCACTTGTTTGGGTAAACTCTTGTATGAGCGTGCCGCTTTTCCAGCCAACCGTATTGTAGCTTGGAAACTCGAGACAGACGGCAGACAGGCGAGTGTCGTGCTAGGGGTGAACTGTATCCGCTTACGTGTTAAGTAGCACCCGGGAAATAAGGGAATGGGCCGGAGTGTTCTATTCTTTCTCTTAATAATTATGACCAATTAAATATTATTTTATATTTCTTGTTCACCTTTGAGGAATTATATCCGACTTACTGACTGATGTTATTAAATATTTGTAGTACCTCATTTCTATTATATCTTCCGCTGTGCCACCTCCTCCCCGCCTTCTCTACCCTTGTTGTGGAATAAGAATAGATTTTATTCCATAAGGTCCCCCATTCCAAGTTCCTCATCCCTCGGCTCACTCAAATGAGGCAGTATGCATTCTGGACACGACCCTACGGAAGGGAATTCAATAAGAGATTGGATCCCTCCTTGAAAGCATCTGTATCCCTAACCTGATCCCCTGTATGACCTCCAAACACCTTTATTTTCTGAGAAACCCAATCACGTCTTGGCTCGTGTTTGACTTTGTTTTTTCGCTTATTTTCATTTTAACGAGAACTGCTCTTTTAAATCCCGTGGTTTATTCTGCTTTTGTACATACATTAGATATGCAAACAGTATGCATAATAATATATTAGTTTGCCTTAACTTTTCGTATACATACCTTTTAAAAAAATCCATGGCGACTTAACTTGTGCTCATAAAGAGTGGTCAAAAGATGTATTCTAGAAGTTTTTTCTTATATATATATATTTATTATATATATATATATATATATATATATATATATATATATATATATATATAATGTCATATATATATACATACACGTAACATACATACATACATACATCTACATATACATATACACACATTACTTCAAATAAGGTTGTATGGTTTTCTTGGAACCGTAACAAGGCAAAAGCGATCTAGATTTCACGGTTAAATGTTAATATTCTTGAAATTAAATGAAACTTAATTCGACTATCAAAGTCATATTACACCGATTGGTTAAATGTTTATCTTTATGTATGTAAGTATGTAAAGTGTGTGTGTGTGTGTGTGTGTGTGTGTGTGAGAGAGAGAGAGAGAGAGAGAGAGAGAGAGAGAAATTTCTCTGCATACGTACACATCATGACATCCTTACTTGATGCTTTGTAGGTATGCTGCTTTCATACATGCCAATACGTATTTTTTGTACTTTACTGTTCTTTTGGTGAAAACATGTACGAACTGCACAACAGAGAAACATGTTCAGGATAGGTGTTTGGGCTCTAGGCATGTGAGGAATCCGTCGATTTTTGGAGTTATTTGAGCTATTATTTTTCAAACTGTGCAATGTTTTCAGTTAAAAATAATGTTTTTGTTTAGAAACAACTACCGTTTCTTTTTATATGTTTGCGTTAAGTAGTTGGAAGTTAATTATTAGAATTGGGAAACAAAAAAAGTTGAGATGAAACCTGTATGATGAGAGGTGGTATTTCTGGTACCATTATCCCAAGGGAAGGGGGGAGAAGTCGAGAGCAGAGTAAAGCTTATGTTTTAGGAGAATGGGAGGGAGATCACTTAGCCGTGAATCTAAAATCAACAGCTGCTGCAACAAAAGTGTCTGTAAGCGACGTCACGGTAAACAGCCATCTATTACAGAAAACAACGGAAGAGGCAAACCGAATGTTTCTTCACCTGCTGTGTGAGGTCAGCCTGTAGAGGAGGTCAAGGATAACCTTGGCGCACATTTTCTTTAAAATTACAGGTTTTATATACTTGTATTGCCATGACCTACGTATTGGATATATATGTTCGTCATTGCTGTGTAAATTTATGTACATTATCAAAATATGTATGTGGAATTTATAATGTATATATGCACACGCACATACACCATAATTAGTTTTGATAAAGTCCCTACTGTTATGTTGGCGTGTTTTCTTGGGCTTCTGCAGTTTTCCATCTTATGTTCCACTTTTACCTTTTAAATTTGGATAACTTTTTTATGCTAATCGTATTGTACGTATTATTTTTGTATTTTGATCCAGTAACTTTTGACCCTTTTTATAGTGATTCTGGGTTTCGATACAAATGGAGTCGATAAATTTTGCTGCCAAGAGTCCGTTATTGTACGAGGTATGTTCAATAAGTAATGTTTTTGTGCATTGGGTTGCATTTCCCAGAGTGTACGTGTGGATTTGTATGTGACTTACTCACGTTTTTCACTTAACATTGTTTTTCAATTGATGAGATAATAAATACATATATTTTCTTGGATGTGCAATTTGAGTCAGACTTTTCTCTGTTTCCTCAGTTTTGAAAATATTTACATCACATCCCTACAAAATTGTTAAGTGTTATCTCTCTCTCTCTCTCTCTCTCTCTCTCTCTCTCTCTCTCTCTCTCTCTCTCTCTCTCTCTCTCTCTCTCTCCAACTCTCTCTCCAATGTTATCACGGATTCATAGAAAAAACAGTCTATCAGAAATGCCTAGGCCTTTAAAAGGCTTAAGTTTCTTTTACGTTAACAGTGAAAAGTGTAAAAGAAAAATAGAATATGGATTCTTTTTATAGTAATTAGACTTTTTGTGCGGTGTCGGTTGTGTCACTCCCTGAGGCAAATAAAAGTCATACACGCAAGGTAAAATGGCCTCTGTGAATAAGGAGTCAGAGCTCATTTTACTGGAAATTCTCTCTCTCTCCCTTTCTCGCAATTAACCCGAGACCTCTTGTTTGTCTTTAGGCATTCACACTTTTTCTTATTCTTAAAAGATGACATTAGGGTGCGTCATTTATTTTGCTCTTTTATCCCTAACGCTAATCACCCAAATCCTAGAGCTCGACTAAAACATATTTTGAACTACCTCCCGAAAGTTTTGTTTTAAACCTTGACGCAATAAACTCGAAACCAGCAGATTCCTGGTTAAGAGTTATTATAATTCTTTCTTAACAATTAAACACTTTGAACTGTTCTTATTGACTTTTCTGTAAAATAAGAAAATTGGGTGAAATTCAATAAACCATTTATGTCGACTGTTAAGGTTTGGCTTATTTGTCCCTTATTATATCAAGTAGTTTTCTCTCTCTCTCTCATTAGCTAAGTAATTTGGTTGATCCATTGGCACTGATAAAATATTCTGACGTTAATCGATAAATATTTTGACACATTGTTGAGGTAGAACGAAATTTCCCACATCCAATAATGTTCCAAGTGAACTAGCTTGGGTTCATCTACTATTGTGACGAGACAAAATATGTGGTTCATGTGCCAGTTGATTGCCAATGGGTTCATGGGTAGAGGAGGTTCTTGAGTATCATCCATGAAAATATATAAAAAAAAAGAAAAAAGTCTGAAGACCATGAAAAAATACTGCTAGCCTTTCTTGAAGCACATTCTTCCACTGACGACTCCCAAGAAGCTAGTTCCCAAATCTCCGCTATCTACCTACCTTAAGAGATGTCACCAACATGATTATGGTGGCTCCAATTTTTAAACAAACAAAATGTTCATTATTGTCCATGAATTCATAAAAGTTAATTAATGTCACAAGATAATATACTTACAGAAAATAGCAGCATGGGACTTATGGTGTGTATATGGCAGTAGAATCTGTTATTTTCCGTTTATTACTCTCTTTCCAAACTTGAACCTTTTGGGGATCGATAGACGCACAATGGATTTTAATAAAGTACCCATATCGTTCGAGGCACAAGTCGTAGAATAAATAGCAGGTGGTAAGGATACTTAAATTTTTGTCGGAAATTGAAACTAAACTCAAGATTTCGAGGTAACAGGCGTGGTATTATTTTCCATTCACGAAATTAAATTCTTTTGTATTATTCTTTCATCTAACGTTCAACCTCGGGATTTAATGGGCATAAAGACAAAACATTATTCTCTTTGGGAGCCCCAGGTATTATCGACAGTCATGCACAGCGTATAGAAATAGCCATGTTGACAGGCCTTATCCTATGTTTTTGTGTGATTACCTACTTATCAATTTTTCTCAGACCAAGTAGTAACCTTAACATGTAGGCCAGGTTTAATGCTGGATCCTTTAATTTCCTAAATGGAAGCCCTTGTCTTTTACCTCCCTTTTCCCCCTCCACTTCTCTATCCCCAGAAACCACACACACACGCGTGGTCGCGCACTAACGCCCATTGGCTATTCTGATGGTCACTTGGAGTCGAGGAGCCTTTCTCTGTATACACCTGCGGTTAGGTCATTCAGCCTTTTCCGTTTACTCATTGTGCGGAATAATTTTGGCTGTTCCTAGTGAGAGATGTGTATCTGGGAACTCATTTTCTGAGGAACTTTTATTTGCTTAGTGATCCTCTTTCCGAAACAAAATCATATTGCAAGAAATAATGACTGACAGGTTGATCATCCCCATTGAAATTTGCACTGAATATAATCACTTATATTTTAAAAACTCCATTCATTGTTGAGCTTAATATCAGAAAGATTTTGTCCCAGAGCGCCACATGATTGTTTATTAACGATCACGATTTTTTTTCCTGTGATTCAGACCTGACTTATTTTCCTTTCGCTGTTTCATTACGAAATTCGTAGGGGCGTTTCTCAGTTGGATGGAGCTCTCTTGTAGGCGTCATAGGAGGTATGTACCCGATCGTTTTAGAGCTGTAAAGGATATATGCATTGCTAATTGCATTGGCACATCTGGTTAATGGCCATATCCAGAAATCATACGACTGATCCTTGTAAGCGATCGTCATGGTCTTGCCGTATCCAGAAACCACACGAACATACGCAGGTATTCGCATTAACAATGTAATTTTGGATCCATATAAGGGAAGCGTCGTCTGGGTACCACCCCCTTGCGATGGCAGAATTAAAAGAATGTAAATTTTAACTTGCATTAAAATAAATTTGCCAAAGTGTAAAATAAATTTGCCAAAGTGACTTATCTACAATGTCTATCGAAAATATGAAACAGTTTATGGTAAAAAGACCTGAATAACAGCACAACAAAGGTCTTGACAATAATACTTTTAAGAAGTCTTTGCCTGTGTTGGAATTCGTTTTCTTCAAAACAGTCTTCGTGGACGTGTTTGTTTAGAGTTTCCATTTCAATACAGAAGTATGTTTTTAATTGATGTACTGTCGGCCAAAAAACTCGTGGCAGAGTTTCATAATTTTTCGTTCACCTGCCTGACGCACGATTCATGCCTTATTTATCTATTTTTCTTTTCAAAGATGGAAGAAATCGTATGTAATGACGTTAAAAACAGTCACTGATATCTTTAGAACATTATGTTATGTTATTGTGAAAAACTATTTTCCCTATAGCAAAATTGATGTGAACGAAACGAAGTGAAAAAAAACGGCATACCACAACCATAGATATACATTACCAAATAGATAGGAGACACCCATCACTGGTAGTATCACATAAACATAGTCCTTATTACATTCATTTCAATATCAAGTTGAAGGTAGTTGAACGATTTCATTTGTTACATTTTACACAAAAAAACATTGGAAACTCAAAATATGCTATCAAATTAAAAAAAATTATAACCTTAACAGTGTGAATCATGCGACCTCACTCTATTGTTTTCGACGTCTTGACATGCGCTGGAATCGAAGGCAACGTGCCACCAGTGTTGCCGTTTTGAGGAA
>NC_061110.1:68463007-68465507 GCF_015104395.2 Macrobrachium nipponense | reverse complement strand
AGAGACCTCCCTTTGATTCGGGGCCCAAAAACCGACAATTGGCGGGACGGAGGGCGAACGGAGCCTCGAACCTCGCGGGTTCGGGTTCGAGGAACCGTCCAACTTGCGTTTTTGTTACAAGAATCGGTTACAATACAAGGTTCGGTTCGCACGTGTGTACCCACCTTTTAAGAAAGCATTTAAGTTACCAAACACAGTCATTGCTGATGAGTGCATTTCATCCACAAATTTATTCATATTATTAATTAATTTTACCTTTAGTTTATGCTCTTTTTTTCCATTTTGACATGATGCAGTTGTTCTTGTCCTTCCTTACATTTGACGTATGCATCGTTCAACTTCGATTTTTTAGTTGAAGAATGTGCGTCATTTATGGGCGTAGAAGACCGAGGCACTATTGGGGATACATCCTGTGATGTGTTGTGCAACTTTGGTGAAGGCCTGCTTGGGATTTCAATAGGTGTTGAAGGACGGGAAGTTTCAGGGGAAACTATGGGTTTAAAAATTAAGTGGTCCATTGAAGACGGTGATGATGTAATCGACTGGTTAAGAAATGTTGATCTTGAGTCTATTGTAGCGGTGGCATGATCAGATGAAACACCACTTGCTAATTGTGCCGAGGTTGAAGGCAGTGGCTCCGTAATGCCTGAAAATATTAAGTAAATAAATAAATAATTGATCTACTGCACCTTAGATGTAAATCCCTGCTACTGCACACACACATATATATTGTATAGTACACACACACACACACACACACACACACACACACACACACACATATATATATATATATATATATATAACATCACGTTTTATATACTTCGTGACCAAGTATTCACACACACACACACACACATACACACACACACACACACACATATATATATATATATATATATATATATATATAGATATATATATATATATATATACAATGAATATATGTAGGCCTACTATAATATACTGACATTTTAACCATGGAAAATGGCTAAAATTACTTGTGTTGAGGGATAATTCATTAATTACACCATCTTCTGGCATAGTGTTGCTTTTAGGTTTACATATGTGCAAAACAGTGAAAGATGCTTGGCTATAAAATCTTTTGGGCACTAAATGAAGTTTTCTTAATAAAACTAATATTGTAATACCTACCTGAACACCTGAATTAGCCCTGGTCGCCTGACCAGCCCGAACAGCACCCCACAAAATTACCCACACGTAGGTAAAATTTTTAATTGTCAGCGTTACCAATGCTGTAGGTAAACATTTTATACTAAGCCACCTGTCCACGGTTGGCAACGCTTCTATCGCTATAATCATTAATCACTGACGAGGGGAGGAGGGGCATATCATTCAGGTGTTCAGGTAATTATTACAATAATAGTTTTATTGTGAAAACTTCATATTGCAATACACCACCCGAACACCTGAATTAGCCTGATTTACAACATTTAATTGGAGGTGGGCTCGTCTTGGCCCGTCTAACCTCCCATGTGGTAACATCTATACCCCTCATGTATGGAGGGGAACTGAACATCTCCCATGTGGCTGTGTAGCCTCTCATGTACGGAGGATAAGTTCCAAGGGGAGATCCTTCCTGACGTCCACTGAAGGCGAGTGGTGGATCTTGACCAGTTGCAATGAGGGAGCTGCGCCGCCACAAGGTAGCATACTTACTAGGGATGGTACACGATATCGTAGACATAATCCATGAAGAATAAGCAATGAAAAGACTAAAGTTACGATGAGCGGGATAAAAATGCTAACACACCTACCGAAACGAAACCGACCTAACTGCAAACTGACGTATTACTGCATTAGCCGCTACGAACGGCCCTAGTGAGTAACCCTCCCCTGAAAAAAGAACTGTACATCTCTCAAGTAAAACGATGTGAATACAGACACTGACTTCTACGTCGCCACTTCCAAAATCCTTTACACTGAAAAATTCTTCAGGAAAGCAGAGGAAATCGCTATACTACTCCTAAGACTATGCGCTCTAGGACGCAGGATATTGTTATTCAAAACTGCTCCAGGTAAGGACTGAGAAACGACTTCTCTTGAGAAAAAGCTGATCGCATTCTTCGATAGTGGTTTTGAAAGGTTCTTGGGCGAAATGAATAAGGACCGCTGCCGCTGCAATAATTTGGAATTGAGCGACAAATAATACTTGAGTGCCTTAGAAGCTTTAGGAAGAGGGTTAGTTCCTGACTCCGACTTAGCCACAAACTCCAGAAGATAAGAAAGTTATTTTCACTCTTTCTTCTCACTAATACCAACTCTCTCTCTCTCTCTCTCTCTCTCTCTCTCTCTCTCTCTCTCTCTCTCTCTCTCTCTCTCTCTCCATTATACTGCATTTTTAAAGTACTAGTATAAGAAAATTATAGTGCAATATTTTCTAGCCAAGTTCTACTACAGCTCTTCCTCTCTCTCTCTCTGACTCCTAAAACTTTTCGATAGAATATGTGCGCGCACCAGAGAGAGAGAGAGAGAGAGA
>NC_061110.1:68430507-68453007 GCF_015104395.2 Macrobrachium nipponense | reverse complement strand
TTTTTTCCCAATCCCCGAAACCAACTCTAAACTCACGTATCAGATCCTTTTTCTTAAGTTAATAATTTTGCCATTTTTACGCATTTCATTTCTTTTTACCCTTTCACATCTGTTTAAGCCGCATAAAATATGCAAACAATATTGATCTCCATGGATTCCACTCATTTTCGTGCTATTCAACATCCACATTTCACGACCAAGGATTAAACACTCACACACACAAATTAATAATTTGTGTATGCACGCAATTTATATACCTCTTGTGATAGGCCACCTCGATGTGGGACCGGTCACCTCGATGTGGTGAGAGGGCTCTTGAACCCCAGGATTTAGTTCCCAGGTTTGAGTCAAGTCTCATATATTTTTATATATTTATTTGGAGCAATTTTGTGGAATTTTCCACTTTTTGTAAAATTTGTTGGACCTAACAAATGGGAAAAGATATCATAGCTGTGGGAATGGGTTTATATCCGAAGCTAGATAATGGGAACTGTGGTGGGACCATCAACTGCCCGATAATGTTTGGACCTGAGAGTTTTCAGGCGATACTATTCTGAAGGACTGGACCAAGAATTCCGGGGGGATCTGGCTCTGGGTATAGGATTCCTGGCATTCTTTCCATGTTGCCCATAATGTGATAAGGGTGGGGATGATTGTGTTCTTGTAATTCTCTTAGTCCTATCAAGCAGGTTTGGCTTACACTTCGGCCATTCTAATCGTGTTGTGCCATCCCCTGTGTGGGATGGTAGGGGCGCGGACATTTTGGAGTCGGTTTTTCACTTGTGCCATTGGTGGAATAATAAACTCCATGAAAGGCTTATGATATCTTTTTAAGGTTTTCAAGTTTATTTTTTTCCTCCCCTCTCAAATCTTTATGTCAGCAGTTGTAAGGATTCGAGTACCCCTGGGTCCTATGATGGTGCGACCTTTGCACCCACCATGGAGATTCAAAATTCTCCAATTATTGATGACTTCTCCAAAAATAAATTAATAAAAAGCAGTAATAACGAACCTCATCGCCCCTCCTGACTTCCTCTCCCCTGGACCATCTAGCCATGTTTCATTGATGATGACTCCAATAAAAAACACAGACTTCTCTAAGAAATCTCCATCCAAAGTTAAATCGTCAACACAGCCATAGTCCGGGAGCTAGCTCGATTTATTCAAGTGAAAAGAGGAAAAAATATAAATGCTTTTAAACTAATGGCTCGACAGCCCCTTTGAAAGAAATGAACTTCTGCCGTCAGCCAGGTACTACTAGCCGTGGGACCTATTTTAGGGGTGCCAAATTTCACGGTTATTCATGTTTTGGGAGGAATGGAAAAAAACAAAAAATTTTCATCGGTCAGGTGCTTGGGTACACTGCATTAGTAATGACAGAAGTTTATGCCTGCCATAGACCCTAGACAGAAGGGTTTTATCGGGTCGCGGTAATAAGTTAATTCAAGTGAATCGAGGAATAAATCAGAATATTTCAAAACTGAAGATTAGGTACTTTGGCACTGAAACACAAATAAGAAACATTATATCTTATAGTTTTCTGCAAATGATAAGCTCAAATGTAATGTTTTGTTCCCAATATCTTGTTTTTAAACCTGAAATTAATGAATTAGAAAATGAACACAAGTTCCATTTCTCCCAATAAGAAACCTACAAGCGTCGTCTAGATACATAAGACACAATATAGTGTGCTATAACTCTTGTTTATATTTCAATCAAAACAGTCTATGAATTTGGAGAACAAAGTCAAAGTTAATATTATATTCACCACATAAAAGTACAATCCTTTAGACAGAAATTGTCTATGATCATGCAAGTCCAATGAAACCATCATCTAATCATTGCAATCATTCCTACTGCAACTTTCACTGTCGCTAGTCCATGGGGTGTCAGATTCTTAAGCATAAAATTCAGTGTCACCACATTTATCTTCATCACTTTCATCTTTATCACTCTCGGTATCAGTGTCTGCTTCATATGGATCGAGTGGTTCTTGTCCAGTTACACTCATTTTTGACATCCAGTCACACTAGCCGGAAGTGAATTTCCTTCAAACCAGAATGGTAAGAAGTGTCCATCATTATTAACCCACCCATAGTTTAATGGGTGGATACCGCTGGTCGGATCACTTGTACCAGCTCGTTTCCAGAGAATTGAAATATAGTTTACTCGCTTTATATGTTGTTCAAGGGGTTTTTTGACATGGAGGTAGTGATGCACAGTTGATTTTCCTAACCTATTCAGCTAGTTTTCCACCATAGGTCATTTTAATGAAGCTTTGATATCTGGCTTCATCGTTGTTATTTAGGTGTTTGAAACCGTAGATTCTGCAGATAAATAAAAAAACCTGCGTTTTTGTTAACATTGTCGGTGCAGAGACTGTGGAGTGCTGCAGTGGCACCTGGATCCTTCTCCAATTTTGAAAAAGGCAAAGCCTTTCCCTTTCGATAAAAAAAATTGATGTAAAACCACATCCTGTTGAAGCATGGAATGGAATCAATGCTTCACAGAGACCAGGATGATTTGACTCGAGTATTCTGGCAATGCCTGATAATCCATAAAGCGACAAGTATTTCCAGATCCATAGTCCATCATAAAGTATGAATCTGATTTCTTTTAAGCAAATGAAACTAAAAGAACCAACACATTAGTGTCAGACGATTGAACTAGGACATTTCCTGAAGTTTTTGTAGCATGAAATATTATATGGGTTTCTGCTTCTTCATGCCTGGTTCGATGTGGAGTCCTCTGCTTCATTGGAGCCTCTCCTGGTTCGATGCTGCTATCTGACTTCAGTTCGGAAACAGCAAGACTTCTTTGTGTAACGCACCATCGTCTGAATGCTGTGTCTGAATTTCCAAATTGTGTTTGGTTTAAAAATGCACCTGCCTTCAATACATCCAGTACTGAGGGATCCAGCTTTTGCATTTTTGACTGAAACCATGTACCTCACCGAGCAGTTATGATTCAGGGCAAAGAATATTTCAACTAACTGAGGCAAAATCTTTATGTATAAATCGACATCATTCGTCCTAACAGCTCGGTGGATTCCTCTATACATGCGGTCGATCAGATAAAAGCAGATAGCCTAATAAGCAGCTGTGTTTCCTAGATTTCCTATAATAACAGATTTTAAAAAGTCTTCATATGCTCTAACCAATGTATAACAGTCTTCTTGCTTAGATATTTCGAGATATGTACCATTATCAGGGTTGGTTTTCAGCTTATCGATGATTTAAACAAATTTTCCTGGGCGTTCTGTTTCTGAGAGAAATCTTTTAAACAACATTTTCCAAGGTATTTGCAATGATTTGGTAAGCTTAGTGCATCGGGTGGAGAATTTCCCCTTTTATGAAACCATTCAGGGAACCTCCTGCTAAGATTCCTGATTTAGCCATCAGATGTTCTAAACTGGAGTCTGCAATGAATATGCCTATGTCACCAAAAAAGTCCAGTTCAGTAGGAAAATGTCCAAATAATATAATCAGGTAATCAAATTTAGGCTTTTCAAGCACCTGAATAGAATAAACTTTTAGAGCAACGGCTAAGTCGTAGGTGACGGGATGATAAATCATTCCACTTTCCTCAGCAATTTTCAGTGATCTATTCATTGTTGGGAAGACACACAATTTCGCGTTGGTGGTTGTGAAATTGGATCTAAGTATGCTACAACCGTCATAGGCAAAGGATCTTCAATAAAGTTTAAGAAGAAACCATTGAAAATTGGTATATGGTTATAAATTGATGTAACGAGCCATATTATATCTAAATTATTTGCTTTTATAAATGTATACAAGTCATCCTACTTCCTTGATGTATCTATGTCAAAGTCAAATTTTGCTGATTTAAGGTTTTCATGAAATGTGGGTATGGTTTTAAATGGTCCATGAAAGCATTGCCGTGGTTGATGAGGTCTGGTTTTGTTTTTACTTTCGTTATTACTTTCTGTGACGCCCGCAATACTTTTTGTAACATGCTCGTTATTCTTCCCATCTAAAGTCTCGAGGTTTAAGTCATAATTGTCCCATGCAGTGGCTGAAATCAAAAGGGATAAGCTTTAAATACACCAAAACCTCCCGTGAGATTGTTTCTTTTATCATTTCCGAAATATTCTGAAAATTTTCATTAAATTCTATCGATAATATTTTGAGTAATTGTAGTAATAAATAAAGCAACTATGAAACCATATACTTCCTAGCGGAAGTCAACAAATGCAATGTTTGCGGTCAAACAAACTAACCTATGGCCAATAATTGTGACAGCTTAATACCAGACGGAGTCTCTTGGTTTCTTGAGTGGCAAGTGTATGCAATTTCTGTTTCTAATCGCTTGCATTTATCATAATTCACTGCATGGCCATATTGATTCAGAATTCTAAGTGCAGCCTTTGATCCAAGCATTGACGTTATCCCTGACCCAAGGCATATATTCTTCCAGGGACTGACAGCTCCGTGTGTAGTTGAAAAAATTGCGTCAGATGCCAGTGCAGTTGCTTTCCTCTACATTATCATTCACATCAGATGAAAGCCCGTTGATAAGTGTTTGAAAAAATGTTTCCATCAGAGGTTGGAGAACAGGAGCCGATGATTTTAAGTTTTCAGTGGTTGTCGGCACAGTTAACTTGGTTTTTGGCATATTCAGTACTTCAGATCTTAACACGAAGGCTGCACTTCCAACATTTTCTTGATTGGGAATTGTAATCAAGAGTTTTGATTTTGCAGCATCAAATTCTATGTCACTGTTAAAGACGAAGTTTTTTTTACGATTGCATTCTTTACCAACTTTGATTTTATCACCAAATCTGCTTTTAAGTTTTTCAGTCACTGTTTGCTGAGTGTACAAATCAAGGTCAGCCCTGAGGCCTGCTGCACCAATATATACATCGCTGTATAACTCCATTAGGTGGGATATATATTTCGGTTTGTTCCTCTCAATTACCTCACTTTTAATCAGACTTGATAGACTCCCAAAGGCTACTTCATGTACTTTTATATTTGATGGATTATTGACTAGCTGTTTCTTAGCTGTTTTGCGTAGAAATTGTCGTTTACATGAGTTATGATACTTCGCCTCGATATCGACCAGTTCCTTAGTTGCTAAAAATAGTATTTTTATGCTTTGTTCAAGTTCCGGAAATCTCTTTGCAGCATTGAGAATTTCAGCACTGGACTGCGTTCACTCAATTTTATTAAATTTTTTCAATGGTTCCCTGACCACTCTTACATCGTTTCGACTTGTGAGAGCAGAAAATGCATCTTTCAAAAGTATACATTTCGAACTAGATTTTGGCAGATCTGATGATCGTGTTGCTTTGGGCGGAATGCAAAAAGTTTCAGCTTGTGGTTCGGATAACATTTTCTTTGGGGCTTAACAGCAGTGTAACTCTTATTACAGTCACAATGAAAATAAATTTTTATTGGATTGTTTGCTGTTGAAGACAAAATATGTTTTGTGATATCTTTCAAAACATCTCTAACTTGTGTAGAACGAATTTTAGCTGCTTTTCTCAGATTTTCTTGTGATGTACACTCTTTTAAACCCAGTGGCTCAGATTAATTTTTATTGCATTTTCATTTCTATAAATCAAATATGGAAAAAAATTATATATATATATATATATATATATATATATATATATATATATATATATATATATATTTCCTAAGGTACAATTTGGAAAAATTACGAAATACAGATATTTTCCCACAAATTACTTGGGCCTGGGGAACAAAAAATTAAAGAATGTCGGCTACTTACATTTAAGGATACGTCTTTTAAGTTTGGGCTGGGATAAATTGATAAGTTTACTATATATTGATAGTTTCTGTTGGTCCTTCAACAAACTTAGACATCTTAACTGCTAACGTAACCTTAAAATGTACAAGAGCATTTGAATCACACATGGTTCCCTTTATTTCTACTTAAAATTCAACTTCATATTGGTTCATAGGCTAAGAAATATTTTCAGAAATATAATTTCCACTTAGATCATATTTTAGACCTCAAGGTACATTTTCTATATTAGACCTCAAGGTACATTTTCTATATTACAGTTTTCCAGATAAGAAATTTTGATTTTCAAAATATACAAGCATATAAAGTATGTAGATACTGTAACCTTTACTTTTACATTTATCTTTGGTCACATTCCTTATAAGCCAACCACTTACCCCTTTCGTCTCTACATTTCTGATGCCTCGTAAAAAATGAAAATAATCAGATTTCACTGACTTTCTTCTGCGTAAAATTTTCTAGTAGGCCTTTTACATAAAAAAGTAAGTCAAACGTAATTTTAAAGTACAAAAAATATTATGCTTTTAAATGAAAGAAAACACGGTAAATCTATGTATGTAAATAGCGAACAGTAATTTTAATTAAAGAAAAATTTAAAAGCACTTTAAGATTTCAAATGACTACAGAAATTGTATCATTCACTTCAGTCAACTATGAAATTCTTAAAACAATAAACTATATATATATATATATATATATATATATATATATATATATATATATATATATGTATGTATGCAGAAGCCAGGTACTATGTCGTACCTCTAAGTAAAGGGGGATACAATCCACAATGAAGCAAATTCCTCTTGTAGTTTTGAAATATATATTTTCTTGTATAGGATTAAAGCTTTCGACCATCAACTGTGGTCTTGTTCACTAAAGTGTTATATGTCACCTCAAGGAACTAACAAGTAAGAGCACAAGCATTTGAAAAAACAACGGTTAGGTAACAAGCTAGTTCATATTATGAATGATCAGGCGGTTGAGCCCTCGTTCTTTCCAGAATTCGTCTTGATCTTCGTGGGGGAATGTTTCTATTGTCAACTGCTTGTTCTATGGTGGTTGGGTGGTTTGTTGGGGAAATGACCTGAGTGGAGTAAACAGGAGAGGAAGCAGCATCGTTATTGGCACATATATTTCTAAAGTTTGAAATTTTCCCTTTCCTACATATCTCTTCACAAATAGCTGTTTTTTCTGTAATGCCAGTATTTCCTGCAAAGGTCTCGTTTAATGAAATTAACGCCCCTTCTACTACTCGTCTCAAAGTCCGGTGCGTTACATGCAAAAACAACCACCTTTGTACCTTTAAAATTTGTTGCGTGGTTTTTCTTCCATGTATGTTGCGCAATTGCACGGTATGAACTTCCCCTTCTGCAAGCAGCAACGTGTTCTTCCCTTCTCTTATCAATGGAACGTCCGCTTCTCCCACGTAACATTCATTGCAATCACTACAAGGTATTACATATACTCCTACATTCTCTCTATTACCCGGGTTATTTTTAATGAGTTTCTTCTTGATTGTACTGTTGTACTGAAAAACTACGTTGAAGCCGTTCTTTTTTTCCTTTAAGCTGCCTAGAAAATTTATTAAGTTCTCTATTATAAGGAAGAGCAAGAGATGCCTTAAAATCTGCCTTTTCAGTTATATCATGAGGGGCATAAAACATCGTTCTAGCTTTAGATAGAGACTGTAGTATAAAAAACTTTGGGTAACACAGTTTAGTAAAACTATCTACCAAGAAATTTATTTCGGCGTCAATGAACTGGGGATCACATATTCGGTATGCTCGAAAAAACAAATTGGTTAAACGTTGTGCTTTACTTTCGGTTCATGATATGAAAAATAATGAATATAGGTGTTTTGTGTGGGTGTTCTTCCTATACACGCTGAATTTAAAGTCACTACTCACTGTGTCTCTATGAACTACCATATCTAGAAAGGGAAGCCTATTTTCCATTTCCTTTTCCACTGTAAATTTAATAGAGGCAAAAAATCATTAAGCAACTCTAAAAACCTATGAAAGGCTTCCTCGCCGTGTCTATTAAACAATAAAAACATCATCTACATACCTAACCCAAATTTCAGGCTTGATGTCTTCCGGTAGTGTGTCAACGTAATCCTTTTCCAAAATTCCATACATAAGTTAGCCAATATAGGGGAGAGGGGTGAGCCCATCGAGACCCCGGATTTTTGTTGATAGAACGAACCATTAAACTCAAAAATTGTAGATTCAACGCGCAAATGTTAATCAAATGACAAAATTTATCTATGTGCATAGGTGGCTTGAAAATATTATCTGAGGCTAATTTCTTCAAGTTGTCGAGCACGAAACTCAGTGGTACATTCGTGAATAAAGAAACTATATCTAGACTGTACATAGTACCTATATAATTCTTTTCCTTAATTTGATCCATAAAATCCATACTGTGCTTAATGTGAGATTTCGAAATTGTCCCCTATTAAATTTCCCCAAAACCCAAACTCCGCTAACCATGATGACAGATCCGACTGAGGATTGTTGCAGCTAGCGACAATGGGCCTTAAAGGACACCCCTCCTTGTGAATCTTGGGAGTTCAGTTCCGTAAAAATAACTAAAAGACGGCAGTTTTGTCGCTAACTTACTCAGGACTATATTTCTGGTTTCTTTTTCCACACCACTGCTAACTATGGCTTTTATTTTCTTGTTAAATTCAGACTGCAAATCGCTAATGCAAGGGGGTTTTTGTTACTTTTAGGTAAGTGTTACTATCGTTTAAGAGCCTGTGTGCCTTGATCAGGTAATCGTTCTTATTCATAACCAACTACATCAGCCTCCTTTGTCTGCTTTTTAAAATTTTTGCAATACTTGAATTCTTCTTCAATCTCTCTAATGCCAAGTTGAAACGTCGTGGTAAATGATCTACCTTCTTCTCAAAACTATGAAGCAACATGCCTTTAATAAAATCTACGTTTACTCCTGTATGCTTGTAGTTAAATTGATTGATGCTACCAATACCTCTAATGAAATCAATATCCTCAGTGCCCAGAGAAAAATTGAGTCCTAGGCTAAGAAGTATTTAACTATCCTCATCTAGCTCACAGTCCGCAAGTATTTTGATATTATCCTGATTAAAAGCAAGATTCCAAACAGAGTGCCTACATAAATTTCTAAGCTTCCCATCTAGCTGAGCTTTATGTGCCAACGACTTTTGCGAAGCAACCTCACCTGCACAATTAATTTTCTAGGCAGCTTAAAGGAAAAAAGAACGGCTTCAACGTAGTTTTTCAGTACAACAGTACAATCAAGAAGAAACTCATTAAAAATAACCCGGGTAATAGAAAGAATGTAGGAGTATATGTAATACCTTGTAGTGATTGCAATGAATGTTACGTGGGAGAAAGCGGACGTTCCATTGATAAGAGAAGGGAAGAACACGTTGCTGCTTGCAGAAGGGGAAGTTCATACAGTGCAATTGCGCAACATACATGGGAGAAAAACCACGCAATAAATTTTAAAGGTACAAAGGTTGTTTTTGCATGTAACGACCGGACTTTGAGACGAGTAGTAGAAGGGGCGTTAATTTCATTAAACGAGACCCTTGCAGGAAATACTGGCATTACAGAAAATACAGCTATTTGTGAAGAGATATGTAGGAAAGGGAAAATTTCAAACTTTAGAAATATATGTGCCAATAACGATGCTGCTTCCTCTCCTGTTTACTCCACTCAGGTCATTTCTCCAACAAACCACCCAACCACCATAGAACAAGCAGTTGACAATAGAAACATTCCCCCACGAAGATCAAGACGAATTCTGGAAAGAACGAGGGCTCAACCGCCTGATCATTCATAATATGAACTAGCTTGTTACCTAACCGTTGTTTTTTCAAATGCTTGTGCTCTTACTTGTTAGTTCCTTGAGGTGACATATCACACTTTAGTGAACAAGACCACAGTTGATGGTCGAAAGCTTTAATCCTATACAAGAAATATATATTTCAAACTACAAGAGGAATTTACTTCATTGTGGATTGTATCCCACTTTATATGTATGTATGTATTTGTGTGTGTGTATATTGTTTCATTCACTTCATTCAATTATGAAAGTCTGAAAACAAATAAGTGCGTGTATATATATATATATATATATATATATATATATATATATATATATATATATATATATAGTAGAGAGAGAGAGAGAGAGAGAGCACTATCAAGTAAACATAATTTTTAATGGAGGTGAGGAAGGATGTGCAAGATTAACCTCTTCGTTGTTTCATTTGTGGTTATTACTAAGCTAGCCTAGCTATAAGAAAAGTTAATGAAAATCCCCCTCCCCCTTACACTGATAAGTTTTATTCTTTTGCATACACTTCTAATAACGAATAATAAAGAGAAACAGAACAAATAATGTAGTAATAGCTACAAAATACTCTACACTTCTCAAATCTTCCATCATAAGTATTGTTTTATTTCGGTAGCTCCTGTTATTGCCACAGGGAGCAAGTGCGAATGAATAAATCGGCCATAGAGTGTGGAGACTTTGGGCTTTCTGTCCCACCAAACTATCAGTTGAAAGTTTCTGTCATTTGTGTTTCTCAACAATACAATCCCTAATCTTCAGTATGGAAACAGTTTTATTCATTCCTCTTTTCACTTGAATTAACTTGTTACCGCGACCCGATAAAACCCTTCTGTCTAGGGTCAATGGCAGGCATAAACTTCTGTCATTAGTGCTGTGTACCCAAGCACCTGACCGATAAAAAAAAGATTGCTGTTTTCCATTCCTTTCAAAACATGAATAACCGTGAAATTTGGCCCCCTAAAATAGGTCCCACGGCTAGTACTATCAGGCTGAAGCTCGGTAGAAGTTCATTTCTTTCAAAGGGGCTGTTGAGCCATTAGTTTAAAAGCATATATATTTTTTCCTCTTTTTACTTGAATAAATCGAGCTAGCTCCCAGTCTACCAGGTTTTGTGAAAAATTTGAGAATGCTCCATATGGAAGATTTACCAGTCAATTGTGATTATGAAATGATCTCGATAGCTTTGAAATCATTTGGAACTGTTGCAGAAATTAGGTTGAGCTTTATTGATAGTGAATATAATTGGGGAAGCTTGGCTTACCATTAGTAGCCATGATAAGGTTCTAAAGGATTGTAGTATGATACGTGCCATATAAATCGGTCAGGTTATACAGTACGAGGAGCCATAACAGACAATGTCACCAAAGACTTGGACGTTTATTTGCCATCTAAATGGGCTCATGATAAACCAGAGAGAAATCAAATTGCAGAAGGAAGAACCTGTAAACCATCTATGTGGCTGGTAGCTTCAGCCATAGAGGAAAATTATAACTACTACAATTTTTGCAGGTTTCTTCCGAAAAAAGTGCGAGGAATAACGAACGGTGGTATTTCTCGTTTTGAGAAGAGCACCGTTCTTATTCGTGCCAAGTCCACAACCCAAGCATATATGCTGACCTTGTTGGGCATTAAGAATGATGAAATGATTATGAAGATCAAACCCCACTTAAGTTCGAGTTGTAGGAGAGGAGTACTATTTGATAAAGACCTATAGGACATGACAGAAGAAGAAATTCTAGAAATGAACCCCACTTACGTTTGGATGGAAAGTGAAAAAGAGGGCTATTGCCAACATGATCATTTTAACCTTCGTAGACCCTGAAGTACCCTCTCATGTCATATTTGAAAATGAAAGGCTGAGAGTATGTCCTTTCCAGCAAAGACCAGTGTAGTGCTGTCATTGTTTCAAGTTTGGTCACTCTTCAAAGAATTGCGAAAATCCTAAAATTTGTATAAATTGCTCTGGTGTCCATCATGCTGATGGAAGTAATAGAAAAGCAAAATGTGTGGTTTGTCAACTGGAACATAAATCCAAACACAAAAAAATGTGAAATATACAAATTTGCACTGTCTGCACTAAATAAAGCCAATGCAGAGCATATTAGTATTGGTTTTGCAAAATGACAATTAGGACAACAACCTAGGAGCTATGCTCAAGTTCCTGAGCCACTATCCCTATCCACCACTAGGGGTGCACTGGCAGCACCCTCTAATGTACCAGGTACATGAACCCCTGTGTAGTGGCCCAGCCATCTTGGTCGGGTGCTGTTGAGGCTAGAGTGCAAGCCTCCAAGGAGGATAAGATGGCACTCAACGCAACTACCTTACCTTGAATTCAATTCAAACAATTTGGCAAGAAAGGGAAACAAAATGGCACTAGTAAATTAACAGATAATAAACCAAACTTGTCAAGACCAGTCCTTTCCAAATCATCTCTTGATAATGCTCATAAACAGAAGAGAGTAAATGAGAATGCTCTATCCAAAGGGCCTTTCACCAAGCCCAAAAATAGTTTTCATGTCAATACTGCAATGGAACTGTAGAGGTCTCAGGGCCCGAAGGGAAGCGCTGAAGGTGCTGCTCCGTGACCATAACCTAGGCATTATGTGTCCAGGAAACTAAGCTTGGAAGCACAAAATGTAATCCTGGATTAAATTACAGCATATATAATTCTCCACCATTAATAGGAGTTAGAGCTAAGGGGGGCCAGCAATTATCGCTCATAAATCGTTGCAACACTCCTTGCTATCAATTAACGCTCATCCCCAAGCTGTAGCAGTAAATTTCATTTTAGACAAGCATATTTCAGTGTACTCCATCTACCTTCCTCATGATTTGGATTTCACTTATAATGATGTTCATTTACTGATCAGTCATCTTCTTACTCCGTTCCTCCTCCTTGGGAACATGGCAGATGCAAAGGGTAGGGTGTTGGAGGGTATTATGGATGGTAATGATATATCTCTACTTAATAATGGAGCCATGACGTATAATAAATATCTACTCAAGTACCTACTCGGCTATTGATCTGAGCATTTGCTCATCTAGTATTGATATTGATTATGAATGGTCAGTTAATGAATATCCAAACGGGAGTGACCACTTCCCAATTCATAAAATCCGTTAAGAATCAGCCAGCTGAGTCACCCCCTAAATGGAAGGTAGATGAAGCAGATTTGAAGAAATTTAGCGAGTCTGCTCTCATGGAGAATAATGTAAAATAATTTCCATCCATTTCAGAGAATAAATGGTGACCTAATTACTCAACCTGATAGGGTGGCAGAAAAATGAGAACATTTCTCGAACATAGACATGAATTATTTGAGTGCCCAAAGTATGACCAGCAGCGACTATCAACTGGAAATTAGTGTATATGTATTGAAGAATGAGTAACTGTATTAATTGTGTGTATATGTGTGTGTGTGTGTGTTTTCCAGGATGAAAGCATATGCCTTTGTGCATTTTTTAAAATAATTTTAATTTATTCAGCATCCATACTGAATGTCTATTTTGTCCCAGTTCTTAGCATTTTATTTGAATCCTGCAAATCATCCCTATGAGAGCTGAAAGTCGGCTCAGTGGTCTGGTTAAACAACTTTTTAATAATAATAATAATAATAATAATAGTACTTACTTTCCTTTATCTTCCCGCCACTGGCCAGTGGCATAAGGCTGAAACAGTTCCTCTCCAACTGTCTCTATCCTGAGCCATTTCCCCCGCTTCCTGTAGGTTCTGGATTTCATCTTCAAGATCTCTGACAATTATGTCTATCCACCTCGTTCCTGGCCTATTTGTACTGCTCTCAGTGCTCTCCTGGGGTCTCTATTCCCATCGATCCTCTCTACATGTCCAAACCATTTCAGCCTTCCCCTCTTTAGCTTGATACTGACTGGCATTTGCCTTAATGTTATCCAAGTATCCTCTTCAGCAGCTTCATCTCAAAAGCATCATGTCTTATGTAGTATGGAGTGTTTATAATTGTCACTGCCTGCATTTTGTTATTGATAGTTTTTCTTGAAGCTGGTAATTATTTCTCTCTCTCTCTCTCTCTCTCTCTCTCTCTCTCTCTCTCTCTCTCTCTCTCTCTCTCTTTCCGCTGCCACTCGTGCACTTCTATAATCATTTATTCTCACACATAACGCCCTTGTGACACTTGTAACACTTGTCATTCTGAAGACGGCTCTCACCTAACACTCTTCCCGGTGCCTTCATTATGATCTCCTTGCCCTAGGTATACAGAGAATATATTTGCTCGATGTAAAAGTTCATTTTATGTCCTTTCGTCTTTAGTTGCAAACAAAAAAGTGAGGAAAAGACAGAAAGAATAGAAAAGTGTAGGTTTCATTTATTCTTCAACGATGGAGAATCTAGATGAAGTCACATTTGCTTGTGGCTTAGGATATATGGTTGGCGTTAGGAATGAATGTTTTGCTCTTGAGAAGTTTTCTTTATTATCTTTCATCGTAAGAGGCTATGTTAAGTTCCTTTCTAATCTCATTGGCCTTTCTTTATTGGGAATGATTTAAAAAAAGATAGCAAGTAAGTGCTCTATTTTTAAGTCTATGCAGCCGTGATTGCTGTATTATTACGCGTATAGCATCGTCTATTGTTGAATGATTTTGATATGTTACTGTTGCGTTAGTATCATGGCGTATTATTAATATAGTATATGGTTTTTATCTTAACTTCTAGAAGTTTCATTGTAATGACATCTGACTGGTATTTGATGAAACGCCCAGTGTTCTTCAGATTCTTCGTCCTCCAAATTCAGTATCCAACGCGAAGAAGAGCTTTCAAAGCTCTACAGGTTTTTTAGGAAGTGTCCTCCTTTACATGCAAACTTACAGTGACAAGAAGCCTACACAAGGGCCACTTTGTATTCCTACACAATACCCACAAGCCTCAGCTAACAGTCCCATACTACCTTGTCCATGAACGTAAGAAAAAAATAATGTAGAAGATGACGGAGTTTCAGTGATAAGCTACACCTAATAAAGTAATAGGTTGCTGTAGAGTAAAATGAAATTAAATTTTATGCTTGCATTTGAAGTGAAACAAGACCTGATCGAGTTTTCGCTCACTTGGAAGCCAACGAAGCTCGGTTTCACCCTATCCAAGTCCATTAACCATGAAAAGTTGATCAGTTTTAGTATCGCTTCAAATACAAACGTAAAATTTAATTTCCTTTTACTCTGTATATTTATATGCATGCATATATATACTTACATACATGCAAAGTACATATAAATGTGTGTTTGCATCATAAGTACATATGAAATGAACAAACAATGGGTAAAAAGGCGTCCAAAAACATAGAGAAGAAATAATATTTAAACACGAGAAAGATATGAAACTGGAGAAAAGGCCGCGTGCCAACCCACAACGTGAAGGTAAAAGAAAAGTAAGAATAAAAACTTTGGAGGAGTAGGTACATAGAAAAGTGATGAGCTTTTCGGTTTGTTTTGTATTCTAAAGCGTCGTCGCCCAACGCACAGGTTTGGTCGCCTTATTTGGTAGTCTGCGAGAAAATTGAATGGTCGGCCGAGAGGGAGATAGAAATAAAGTCTGCCAATGTAGTTGCTGATACATCACAAAGAACCTGGATATTGGCTTTTGGCTTTATTTGTTTATTCAACTTTTCACGCGTAAATAAATTGTCATTATTTCAGCCGCTCCTTCTGAATTAAAGTGCATTTGATAGTTTATTTAGTTATGCATGGTTTTTTTCACAAGTATTGTGGTTTTGTTTGTTTTTTTTGTAGTTTGGTTGCTTGATGTTTTGAAGAGTAACTTAGCTTATGTAACTTCTGGACCAGTGTATATACGGTCTGTCGGCGGTCTTTTATCTCTTCTCTCCCTTATATTTACACAGCTGTGCCAAATAGTCTTATCTAGTTTTCCTGAATTCTTTACCTCATGACTTTCATATCCGTACACATTCAATAATTTAATATCTTCTTCTAAAATATTTACCCCATCTACAGTGATCAGATATGCCAAGTTTATTTGAAATGCCTTACGTCATTTTAAATGCATAAAGCATTAAAATGAAATTATTTAATCTGTCAGTTGTTTGATCGCAACATGGTAAGCACTCTCTTAAATGATGAATTACTAAAAATGTTCACTTTCAATCAGCAGTGGTTCGGGAAATAGGTTAAGTGAAATGACAGAGTAAGCTCACACAAGAATATCACTAAAGTACTGACGGTATTTTTACAACTTTCATTATTAGACTTGATAAAGAAAACCTCTATTTTTCCATTATTCTCCCTTAAGGCGTGTCCAGACGAGCGGGCCTGAAAGGCGGGCAAGCATGTCATTGGGCTCATATGCCGGACAAACCAGCGAAATGGTCGTGCCCGTGTTGAGCAAAATCACCAGTCGGTTCCCAGTGATCTGAGCCAAGTACCGGAGGTAGTACGACGCTGCCAGAATTATGTAATCATAGGGGCTCCATATTTAAAAAAAAAAATCTTTGTAACTTGAACATGACTTGATATAAAGAAAAGCCAATAGATTAGGTAATTGAATACACAAATAAAAAAAATTAACGTAAGGAAATGCCTTATCAGTTTGAATATATAAATACAAAATATATACAGCCACGAGTTCGATCCTCGGGCATTCCATTGAGATGTGAGTGATGTCTATTTCAGGTGATGGAAGTTCTACTCTAGACGTGGTTCTGAAGTCACGTAAAGCCGTTGGTCCCGTTGCTGAATAACCACTGTTTCCACACAAACATATATATATATATATATATATATATATATATATATATATGCATGTATGTATGTATGTATGTATGTATATATATACATACATACATACATACAGTATATATACATGTATTACTGAATAAAAAAAATTCGGAACCTGATGAATGTAGTATAAATAAATAAAGGCAAAAGCCACGAAGGGAAGTGAAACAATGAAGTACACCATTGTTTCACTTTCCTTCGTGGATTTTGCCTTTATTATACATACATATACATATATACATATAATATAAATACATACACTAATACATGCATATGCAGTTGTGGCTCTCTATAATATCTTGAACTATTCTTATAGTTCCCAGAGTAAAATCAAAATTGTGACTAAATGACAAACATTTTGATAGGACTTCGTCCTAGACAATTTCTACCAAGACAAGAAAGAAAGGCTTAACAAAAATATTCCTGTTAAATCCAGCTTTACTTCATTATGAAATAAAAAAAAAAAAAAGCTGTTCATTTGGTAATTTTGCTTCATACTAATTCCAGTCTCTCTCTCTCTCTCTCTCTCTCTCTCTCTCTCTGTTGCTACAAAATGTCAGCGTTGCTTCCAATCGAGCCTCTGCTATTTTGCTGTGTCGCCTGTTTGTACAGTCAGCAACAAAACCGGCGTCGTCCCGCCAAACCTGGCTTGGAGAGATCATGCCCTTCTTGCCCTGAAAGGTGGCCCATGTTCAAACAACCAGTACATAGTTAGAGTGGTCGGAATGGGAGGAGGAGGTAAATTACGGTAATCAGGCAAAGAAATGCAATAAATGAATGAAATATATTTGGACAAAAAGATAAGTAAAGAGAAGAGAGAGAGAGGGAGTATGAGGAACGGTAACGAAAGAAATGCATATAGTGTACAGACCTTACCTTACAGACTTTACATCTTGTTCAGGTTGCCCCAGGTCCCTCAGTGTGAGGCACCTCTAATGTCTACCAGAGAGTTGCTAGTACATCTTCCGGTATATTTTGCATCTTCCAATCTTGGATGGTCTGGGATGCAGTTTAGATATTTGTCGAGCTTATTCTTAAACACATCTACGCTCACTCCTGATATATTCCTCAGATGAGCTGGCAACGCATTGAATAGACGCTGCATTATCGATGCTGGTGCGTAGTGGATTAATGTCCTGTGTGCTTTCCTTATTTTTCCTGGTATAGTTTTGGGCACTATTAATCTACCTCTGCTTGCTCTTTCTGATATTTTTAGTTCCATGATATTTTCTGCTATTCCTTCTATCTGTTTCCATGCCTGAATTATCATGTAGCGTTCTCTTCTCCTTTCTAGACTATATAATTTTAAGAATTGTAGTCTTTCCCAGTAGTCTAGGTCCTTAACTTCTTCTATTCTAGCTGTAAAGGACCTTTGTACACTCTCTATTTGTGCAATATCCTTTTGATAGTGTGGGTACCATATCATATTGCAATATTCAAGTGGACTACGAACATATGTTTTATAAAGCATAATCATGTGTTCAGCTTTTCTTGTTTTGAAGTGCCGTAACAACATTCCCATTTTTGCTTTACATTTTGCCAACAGAGTTGCTATTTGATCATTGCATAACATGTTCCTATTCATCATCACACCAAGGTCTTTAACTGCTTCCTTATTTGTGATGGTCTCTTTATTAGGTCCCTTATATGCATATAGCTTTCTTTCTCTGTCTCCATAATTTATTGATTCAAATTTATCAGAGTTAAATACCATCCTATTTACCTCTGCCCAATCATATACTTTGTTAAGGTCTCTTTGTAGAGCGTTCCTATCTTCATCACAAGTAATTTCTCTACTTATTCTTGTGTCATCTGCGAAACTACTCACTACCCGATCCTTCACATTATTGTCTATGTCTTCAATCATAATAACAAACAGTATTGCAGCTAACACCGTACCTTGCGGCACACCGGATATTACCTTGACTTCATCCGATTTCTCGTCGTTTGCAATAACTATCTGTTTTCTGTTGTGTAGAAATTCTTTTAACCATCTTCCTACTTTATCCACGATATTGTGTTTTCTAATTTTCTTCGCTAATATATTATGGTCTACTTTATCAAAAGCTTTTGCAAAGTCTAAATAAACCACATCTGTTTCATTTCCGCTTTTCATATTTTTGAATATGTTCTCACGGTGGACTAACAGTTGGGTTTGTGTACTTTTTTCCGGGTACGAAACCATGTTTGTCCTTTTATTAAACAAATTATTTTTTTATTAAATGTTTCATAATATTTTTTCTTCATTACCCTTTCATACACTTTATCATAATATGTGATGTTAGACTCACAGGCCTATAATTACTTGCCTCTAGTCTTGATCCACTTTTGAAAGTAGGGGTAATATATCTAATTTGTGCTCATCATAAATCTTGCCTGTATCTACACTTTGTCTTAATAATATTGCAAGTGGCTTTGCGATAGAATGAACTACTTTCTTTAACAAAATAGCAGGAATTCCATCAGGCCCTGCAGCAGCTCCATTTTTAATTTCATTAATAGCCTGCACAATATCAGCTTCATTAATATCTATGTCAGCTAAATATTCACTATTTCATCCCTTACTTCTATATCATTATCTTCATTATCTATTCTAGGGGTGAATTCTCTCTTTATATCGTTCTGCCAGTATGTTGCAAATTTCCTTTTTTTCATTCGTTAATCTCCCTTTCTTCAATTCTCAGAGGGCCTATTTTCTATTCTTCTTTTATTCATCTTCTTCGCATATGAGTATAATAGTTTGGGGTTTTGCTTGATATTTAATAGGGTTTTTTCTTCCAAGTCCCGTTTTTTCATTTTCTTTTGATTGTATAATCTTTTGTTCTGCATTTTCTATCTTACTTTTTAGTTCTATAACTTTCCATGCATTTTTTTCTTTTGCAAGACCTTTTTTCCACTTTCTGATTTCCTGGAACAAGATCCTTCTGTCTCTTGGTATGCATGAATGATGTTTACTTTTCTTCTTCGGTATATATTTTTCCACTATTTTCTCCAATATTTTATATAATATCTCCGTATTTACCCTTATGTCATCACTTACGAAAATGTTATCCCAATCTTTGTTTAATTCTTCATTAATTTCTGACCATTTTATATTTTTATTTTTAACTGTAGAAGTTGTATTTTCCATATCCTTTCCCACTTTTTCATTTCTTGCTTATCTCTATTTTCACTTGCTTTGGAATGAACTGTTAATTCTATGACATTATGGTCTGAAATACTCGCATTATAAACTATTATTTCTTTAACATAATTCATCTCGTTCACAAATACTAGGTCTAAAGTATTTTCCTTTCTTGTTGGCAGGTGATTTATTTGTTGAATGTTGTATTCTAGTAGCATATCTAATAGCTTTTCAAATTGCCTCTTATCTTCTGCACTACTATTACTCTCTTTTTTATATGTATAAGTACAACCACAATCTCCTATTCGTTCTTTCCATTCTACGAAAGGAAAGTTGAAGTCACCAGATAGGAGAATAGTCCAGTCCTTGTGATTTCTACATATATCATCCAATTTTTTCAATTATTAAGTCAAACTCTTTAGTATTAGGAGGTCTATATATTACTATGTTCATCAATTTTTCAGATTCAAATTCTACTGCTATTAGTTCACATTCTGAGTTACTATATTTCTCATATATTTTTCCTTGTTTTTTGTCTTTCCCATATATTGCGGTTCCCCCTTGATTCCTATTTTTTCTATCTGATCTATAAGTTTGGAACCCTTTTATTTGATCATCATTCCCAGTCTCTTGGGAATACCAGGTTTCACTTATATTCATTATATCTATTTTCTTTTCATTTTGGGTTAGTTTTCTTCTAAGTACTCTATTTTTCTTTTTTGAGTTTACTCGTGAACTAAACCCTGCGCATTCATCACTATGATGGTTTGCGTGTTTTCTCCTTCATTTAATACTGGTAGTAATAAGGATTTTCCCATGTCTCTTTCCTGTTCTGGTATGTTGTTCTTTTTTTCATTTCCAGAAATTCTGACATTAAAAAATCCAACTTTTCCATAATATTTGATCTTATCCGTTCATCATAATTATTCATTTTGTGTCTGAATCTGCAATTTTCTCCGTTTCTGCAATATCCTCTTGCATAATAAATACAGTTATTATCTCTTGAGTAGAATTTCGGAGCTGAGCTTGGAAATTTTTTGCTGACAGACCTCTGCATATCTCATTGGTGGTTTGCTTTTCTCTTTTACCTGATATTCTTGATTTCTCTCTTTATTTGTTTCTTTCTTATTTTGGATTTTATTACTTGGTTGGTTATTTATTTGATTATGATTCATGGCTACAGGGTGCTATATTTGCATTTTTTGTCGAACTTACATCCTTTTCCTTCTTTTAGGTTTTTACATATTTTTGGATGCAGATCTCTGCAATCATCCCCATATCCATCTAAGTATGCACATTTACCATATATTTCATAGTTTTGACATATCTTAGGATGTTTGTAGTAACATCTTTCTCCAAATCTGCAATTCCCTCTTTTCAAAAGGTTGCAGATTTTGTCTTTCTTGTCTATTTTTTCCTCTTTCCCGTCATTGTGTAGATCTGGGTAGAGCCTCTTCGGGATTTGCTTTTCTGTTGTCATATCGTAATTTATTTCTTCGTAGGTATGCTGCTTTATTGCCTCATATGTAGTATCAATGAGTATCTCTGCATCCATACTTTTATCTTGTTCTTTGTTTTCCTTATTTTTTTCTGTCATTTCCTTTTTGTTTACTTCTCTTTCCTTTCCGTTCCTCTTCTTCTTTTTCTCTTCTTCTTCCTCTTCCTCTTCTTCTTCATCCTCAACTATTTGTACATTCAATCTTGATTTAATAACATTGTCTATCCATGATAGACATGTTGAACAAAAAATTCTTGTATCTTTTCTCAAATCTTGTATTACCTCAGCACACTGTGGATGGGTCGGAATGTTGCATGCAGCACATTTTCTGATTAGGTTTTGTGGATTGACTATGCTATACCAAACCTTACACAGTTTGCATGCTTTTGGCATTCTTTTTCCTAATGCATCAATTAGGATATTCACAAGATTCACCTTATTCATTTTCTTTGTCGGAATATGTTGGTTTATGTATATTTTCTTTATGAGTCTCTTGACCACTTGGATTTTATTTGGAACTTCTTCAATTATTTTCAAGATGTTTTCATTAGATTTGTTCCAGTTTGAAGGATTATATCCTTCTATTATATCTATGAATGCTTTTGTATCTTTTTGGTTAGGACTGTTGCTGATTTCATAGATGAGAAATGCCAGTTCCCTTCCTGCTACCTCATCGTATTGCGAATCTGCTAAACACGCCAAATTACGCCACCTCTCTCTCTCTCTCTCTCTCTCTCTCTCTCTCTCTCTCTCTCTCTCTCTCTCTCTCTCTCTCTCTCTCTCTCTCTTCCCTTGCATTTTTGACGGCAAGGATTCCTCACTGCTAGGGTGTCATCACAGGGCCAAATCATTAGTGAGCGCCTTCCCTTTGTTCATTGGCACTGCTCACCATAACAACACTTCTTAGAATTCCTTGAAACAGGTAGTTCGTCTTCCGGAGGATCCCTCAAATGAACATTGACAATTTCACCTTGCACAAAATCGGTTTATTGATGATCTTCTAATAGCTTCTTTCTCATTTTTCTTGATCTTCTTTTGTCTCTTAGGAAATCAAGAGTTTTTCTCTTTCTATCGATGTTCTTCCTATCCTTCCGTTTGACTTCTCTTTGGTTTATCTTGCTTTCCTCCAGCTCCTCTCATTTCCACATTCCAGGACTCCTTCGTGTATCCAGTCTTCCCTTATCTCTCGTCTCCTTGTATCTCTTCTCTGCATCCTCTTTCTGCTTTCTTTCAGCCATCCTGTCAGCCCTCCTACTCCTCCTCCTCTTCAGTATCTACAACTAATGCCATCTGAATTTCTTCTTTACCTATAGGAACGTTCTTTTTTACCTCACGCCTCCCTGAAGCCTCCTGTCCTCTGTCTTTTCTAAGAAAGTAATTATGTCGTGTTTGGCATTCTCAATTTCTCAGGATTCTTTTTTAACTCTCTCTCTCTCTCTCTCTCTCTCTCTCTCTCTCTCTCTCTCTCTTT
>NC_061110.1:68423007-68425507 GCF_015104395.2 Macrobrachium nipponense | reverse complement strand
GGTGCAAACACAGACTGCCTTACCATAGGAATGCCTGATGAAAGTGGAAGGCAGCTATTCCGATTGTGCAACACATATTCCCCAGCACAGGCCCTGGACATTGATAGTAATAACCTACTAGCATAAGATAATCCCTTGTTAATAGTAGGTGATCTTAATGCAGTACATTCAAAGTTAGGCTCTGCAACAGGGAGGACAAATGTAAATAGCATACAACTGTATAAATATGTCATGAGCAGAGAAGACAATATAAGGATTCTAAATTATGTAGAAGCAACACATATTAAAGGAAACAAGCTAGACTACATCTGTATAGTTGGAGATTCAGATTGTACAACACAACTGTGAGATAGTGGATACCACTTTGGTATCTACGCTGAGATTGTATTGAACAAGACTTTTAAAATAAAGATCACAGCACGAAAGAAAATCAATGCACCAAAAAAAATGGGAAGACAGCAGAGAAAGTATGAATGTTTGGCGTGATGGCTATGAAGCCAAGAGCAGTGACCAGCATAATGAGGATATTATAAAAAAGCTGGAAGAGGAAGTGCTAAAGCTCACACATCAGCAGAGGAGAGAACTACAAAAACCACTAACAAGCTGGTATAATGCAGATGATGCAGTGAAGAGAATCAACAAGCAGTATAGTAAGGCAAAGAAGTGGATGAATAAACGCAGCCCAGAAAACCTAACAATATATAGAAGACTGGAGAAACAAATTCAAGATGTTAAAAAGAACTCAAGAGAAAAGTGCTGGATTAAGTTTATGCAAGGCATCAATGAAAAAACACCTCCTTATGAGGTTGCAAGGAGAATGAAGATAGCCCAAGGGAAGAAAAACAGAGAAAAGTTTCATCCCAGTCCAAGAGAAAGAGCAAATGAACTTATGACAAGGTGGGTATCTGATGCTAGCAATGACGCATTAAGCATGGTACACACTATGCCATCATGTATCAGCTACGTGATGCAGTAGTGGTGTTGAAAAAAATTAATAGCGGCCAAACTGTACTGCAACACTGCTCACTTGTTCTCGCAGTTCAGCTTTCAACGGCAGGATGTCTTCCGATGATGTACTTTGCCAGGAGACTCTACTGTAGGGTGTAGTTGCTCTGTGTGCTGCAAAAAAGAAACTTTTGAGGAAGAAACGAAGAACCTTGTGGTGTAAGCAGTGGCTTTCTCAGCGACCCCAGAAGGGAAGCTTCAATGAAATATTTTTGGAGCTACATGTCGAAAATCCAACAGACTTTGAAAATTACACAAGAATGCCATTCCTTGCATTTTATAAATTGTTGGAAAAAAAATTGAACCATATATTTGTAACCAGGACACCAGCTTTCGAGACAGCATATCACCAGGAGCTCGTTCTTGCAGCTGGAGTATCGTATGCAAGCCTCCAATATTCAACCAGAATTTCAAAACAGAGCCTCGTTCTAATCATCCCTGAAACCTGTGAAGCCATCGATAATGTCCTTAGGGAGGATTATTTGAAAGTAAGGTTCAAATATAGGTACACAAATATATTTTTTATTACAGGAAACGCACCTCATCAAAACACCATAACTTCGGAGTGTAGAGAACTTCCGTGCCAGCTCCAGACTTCTGTGATGCTTTGATTGCAGACATTTCCTTGTAGAATTGTGTCTTCAGGGTGTGCAGCTTTTTAGTAATGTCTTCATTCCGCAATGTACAGTTTACAAAACTCGATAAATCTGATTTTATGGTTTCCAAGCTTGCACTCTTGATGTTTTTCATCTTGTAATGCTTGCATTTGATGTTCCAAACATATGGATGTTTCTTCAGTAATTCAATAAAATGTAATGTTAGTCCATGTCCACTCAGGGGTTTGGTGGGTGGTTGTGAGCGTACATCCTCCCCCTCTGAATGTTCGTGCATCACTGGGCTGGGTAATGAAATGGCTCTGCCCCATCAACACGTTGGTGATGCGGCTTCGTGTTGAAAAAGTAGTTTTTCAACGCATCCATCTAACACTGTGAGCATCAAAGTTAGAGTGGCAGTTGAGATGAGGATAAGGAAGAAAATAAAGAAGTTAAGGGGAGCACTCAAGAAGACGGAAGTGTGATGACAAACCCTCTACAGAGCAAGAAGTGCAGGAAACTCTAAAGAGTGGGAAGTCTATTGCACCAGGGTTAGATGGGGTTATATATAATGCTATAAGGTTCCTCACAACAGTGAGTGGAAATCCAGTTCTGAAACTTTACAACTTGATATGGTCAGAACAGCCCATACCCAAAACGTGAAGAAGTCATTCATAATACCAGTGCCAAAAGAAAGAAAGCCAGGTGAATTTCGACCTTTCATTGACATCATGTCTGTGCAAGGTATTTGAAAGAATGTTATTAAATAGGCTTAATTTCTTTATTAGGAAAAAGCTTTCAAAGAATTTATATGACTGCATACATTGGAGGAGCATACACCACTGTATTCATGGAGTAAGTGCAGCCGTAGGGTTAAAGTACACAGTGTTCGTAGATTTAAA
>NC_061110.1:68391695-68422507 GCF_015104395.2 Macrobrachium nipponense | reverse complement strand
TTTAAATCTACGAACACTGTGTACTTTAACCCTACGGCTGCACTTACTCCCTTTTAATGTTGATAGCAATATTTCAGTCTCTGGTATGCTCAATGGGGGAATGCCTTTTACATCTATCTTGGTTACATCTAGGTGTTCTTTCATGCTAGAATCCTCTATTAATTGTCTTGCTGCAGTAACCCAACCATTCTTTAATATTTTAAGACAGCTGTGAGTTAGAGTATCTCTTGTCAATCCATCGTCATAAGGCATGATGGACCTATACAACTGGATGATTGCTGTTCTCGTTATTCTGTGATGTATTGTATGCAGACCTGCCTTATTCCTCAAAATTTCTTGCCTGACACTTTTAGGTGCCCTTATTATACTTCTTGCTGCCTTGTTCTGGACGATTTCTAGGACACCAATATACCTCTTCCTCAGTGGCAGCAACATGCTACTACAGTAGTCAATTATTGATCTTATCATAGATGTATAAAGTCACTTTACCATAGGTACACTTGCACCCACAGAACCACATGCTACTTTCCAAAGAGGGTGCAACCTTGCTGCTGAAGCCTGAATTATTCTCTTAACTTCATACAATTTATGACACCTGTTATTGAATATATGACATCCATGTTACTTGTACATGGGCTACCTTCTCTATTCTCTGTCCTTGTATGTGCAGTATCAAGGGATTGTGTGTTACCCCTTGCTATCATCTTAAGTCTTTTCAGGTGATATGACTAATCCTTATGTGTTAGTTAGTTAGTTATTTTTATTGACAAGAAATATACAAAATATAAGTACAAACTTGTCCCAAAAAAGATACAATACAAAAAAATACAGAGTAGATAGCTATCTCTTCTTTTTTTCTGTAAGTACAAGGCCCATAATGACAAAAAAATACAAACATCAAGTACACATTACATCAGCACATAATATCATATACACGAAAAAGTAAAGAAAAAAACATATCCACCAATAAAACCTTGGCTTATTATTGTTAAGTCTCAAACACAACGCTTGCAAAAGAGAGAAAAAACCTACTTGAGAAAAAAAACATAAAACAGAAGACAAAGACGCATATTATTTATAAACTAAGAAGAACTTCATAAACATATGCACACAAATCAGTAATATAATTACTTTCATAACGATGTGCATGGCTCAATGCCTTTTTTATTCTCTTATTTGTGCTAGCTTGTACTACTATGTCGTCTGGGGGCATTATATTGGTTATCATGATTCCTGGTATTAATATTTCCTAGTACATTCATTAGAATATCAAAACGAGTAGGTAATAGAACACTCCTTGAAGGGTACCCAACTCCATTTCTTCCCATCTTGATTGTACACCTTCAAAGTGACACAACTTACTCTTACCCATTATGAGCTGTAGGTGTCTTCCTCCTATCGTTTCTGCCAACTCAGTCTAAATAATTATATGGCTAGCCCTATCAAAGGCCCCCTTTAAATCTACGAACACTGTGTACTTTAACCCTACGGCTGCACTTACTCCATGAATACAGTGGTGTATGCTCCTCCAATGTATGCAGTCATATAAATTCTTTGAAAGCTTTTTCCTAATAGAAATAAGCCTATTTAATAACATTCTTTCAAATACCTTGCACAGACATGATGTCAATGAAAGGTCGAAATTCACCTGGCTTTTTTCTTTCTTTTGGCACTGGTTATTAATGGAATGACTTCTTCCACGTTTTGGGTATGGGCTGTTCTGACCATATCAAGTTGTAAAGTTCAGAACTGGATTTCACTCACTGTTGTGAGGAACCTTATAGCATTATATATAACCCCATCTAACCCTGGTGCAATAGACTTCCCACTCTTTAGAGTTTCCTGCACTTCTTGCTCTGTAGAGGGTTTGTCATCACACTTCCGTCTTCTTGAGTGCTCCCCCTTAACTTCTTTTATTTTTCTTCCTTTATCCTCATCTCAACTGCCACTCTAACTTTGATGCTCACAGTGTTAGATGGATGCGTTGAAAAACTACTTTTTCAACACGAACGCCGCATCACCAACGTGTTGAGGGGAGGCAGAGCCATTTCATTACCCAGCCCAGTGATGCACGAACATTCAGAGGGGGAGGATGTACGCTCACAACCACCCACCAAACCCCTGAGTGGACATGGACTAACATTACATTTTATTGAATTACTGAAGAAACATCCATATGTTTGGAACATCAAATGCAAGCATTACAAGATGAAAAACATCAGAGTCAAGCTTGGAAACCATAAAATCAGATTTATCGAGTTTTGTAAACTGTACATTGCGGAAATGAAGACAAATACTAAAAAGCTGCACACCCTGAAGACACAATTCTACAAGGAAATGTCTGCAATCAAAGCATCACAGAAGTCTGGAGCTGGCACGGAAGTTCTCTACACTCCGAAGTTATGGTGTTTTGATGAGGTGCGTTTCCTGTAATAAAAAATATATTTGTGTACCTATATTTGAACCTTACTTTCAAATAATCCTCCCTAAGGACTTATCGATGGCTTCACAGGTTTCAGGGATGATTAGAACGAGGCTCTGTTTTGAAATTCTGGTTGAATATTGGAGGCTTGCATACGATACTCCAGCTGCAAGAACGAGCTCCTGGTGATATGCTGGTCTCGAAAGCTGGTGTCCTGGTTACAAATATATGGTTCAATTTTTTTTTCCAACAATTTATAAAATGCAAGGAATGGCATTCTTGTGTAATTTTCAAAGTCTGTTTGGATTTTCGACATGTAGCTCCAAAAAATATTTCATTGAAGCTTCCCTTCTGGGGTGCTGAGCAAAGCCACTGCTTACACACAAGGTTCTTCGTTTCTTTCCTCAAAAGTTTCTTTTTTTTGCAGCACACAGAGCAACTACACCCTACAGTAGAGTCTCCTGGCAAAGTACATCATCGGAAGACATCCTGCCGTTGAAAGCTGAACTGCGAGAACAAGTGAGCAGTGTTGCAGTACAGTTGGCCGCTGGAGCCCTTATTTGAATTTCAACACCACTACTGCATCACGTAGCTGATACATGATGGCATAGTGTGTACCATGCTTAATGCGTCATTGCTAGCATCAGATACCACCTTGTCATAAGTTCATTTGCTCTTTCTCTTGGACTGGGATGAAACTTTTTCTCTGTTTTTCTTCCCTTGGGCTATTTCTTCACTCTTCCTTGCAACCTCATAAGGAGGTGTTTTTTCATTGATGCCTTGCATAAACTTAATCCAGCACTTTTCTCTTGAGTTCTTTAACATCTTGAATTTGTTTCTCCAGTCTTCTATATATTGTTAGGTTTTCTGGGCTGCGTTTATTCATTCCACTTCTTGCCTTACTATACTGCTTGTTGATTCTCTTCACTGCATCATCTGCATTATACCAGCTTGTTAGTGGTTTTTGTAGTTCTCTCCTCTGCTGATGTGTGATCTTTAGCACTTCCTCTTCCAGCTTTTTTATAATATCCTCATTATGCTGGTCACCTGCTCTTGGCTTCATAGCCATCACGCCAAACATTCATACTTTCTATGCTGTCTTCCCATTTTTTTTGGTGCATTGATTTTCTTTCGTGCTGTGATCTTTATTTTAAAAGTCTTGTCAATACAATCTCAGCGTAGATACCAAAGTGGTATCCCACTATCTCACAGTTGTGTTGTACAATCTGAATCTCCAACTATACAGATGTAGTCTAGCTTGTTTTTTCCTTTAAATATGTGTGTTGCTTCTACATAATTTAGAATCCTTATATTGTCTTCTCTGCTCATGACATATTTATACAGTTGTATGTATTTACATTTGTCCTCCACCCTGTTGCAGAGCCTAACTTTGAATGTACTGCATTAAGATCACCTACTATTAACAAGGGATTATCTTATGCTAGTAGGTTATTACTATCAATGTCCAGGGCCTGTGCTGGGGAATATGTGTTGCACAATCGGAATAGCTGCCTTCCACTTTCATCAGGCATTCCTATGATAAGGCAGTCTGTGTTTTGCACCTAGTCTTGGGTTTGTACATTTTGTCACAGCTAAAGTTCTTTCTGTAGTATGTTTATTAGCATCTACTCTTATTGGTTGTTTAGCTATCTGTTCTGTTGGCTTGGACACTATCTTTTGAGACAAAGAGGTATCCTGGAATGGCTATATAACCTGTGGGCATGTGCTTCGTTTCCTTCTGACATATGATGCCCCAACCTGAATTTCAAGAGCAATTGTTGTACTTCAATTAGCCTATTTGCCAGACTGTTTGTATTCCAACTACAGATCTTGAGAGTTTCCATCCTTACTGCTTGAGTTACCATCCATAATTGCTGGTTTGTCCCTGAGTGATGTAATCTCTTGCTCTAGCTTATTAATTTCAGTAGTAGCTTAGTATTCACCTCTCTTAGTTTTTTGTTCCTTCTGTCAGTTGCTAATCTCTTTATTTTGTCTTCGTTCTGTCCGTGAGTTTTTCAATGGTGCCTTTTCCTTACTGAGATCAGTTTATCTAGTATTTTACTTCTTGCTCTACAAGCTGTTCACTTAAGATTTGTACAGATGTCTGAGACTTTCATTTTCTCTTCTGGTTGCCTCCATATAGTCATTGAGCCTATTATTTTATACCATCTGTTCCTAGTTGGGTGTTTTGTAGCTTCTGTAGTAGTCCATGCCCTAGGCAGGGGTGGGAAATTTTCCCTACACTTTGGGCTCCCATTACTGGGAAGAGCATTTCCTACTGGAGGCCCTGAGATGCCTCCCTGTTCTTCACTACTAGTTGCTTCATTATGGGCTGCAGAGGCTCAAGCCACTTTAGTGTGCTTAGTGCCAACATTGGCTAAGAGGTTTTACATTGTGACTGCCTCCCACAGTTACAACATGAAGGTGTAATCTCATTGATAAGAACTCAGCATGTGGTTGACTCATGGTTTTGGGCACAAAATCTGCATCTAGCAGGACTCTTACACTTATCCCTACCATGATTCCACCTATCTACGATCCTAAGGGATGGGGATATATTGGAATTATCAGATGGTCAGGGATGTCTCCCTTCTACCACCCTAATATTTCACTATTTGTTCTGCTCCATTTATTCCATGCAAGTCCACTGATAGCAGGGCATGCTTATTGTACTTGTTCCAGCTTGCATTAACATCTAGCATGATAACTTTTTTTTTTTTGTCTTTTCTTTACATTCAGGTTGAGGTAAAAGCACCACTCCCCTGATGTCCTGTACTTGTTAGCATTTGTAAAGTTTCTTTTGCATTTACTAGCACTATTAGGCCATTTTTCTTTTTCCTTGGACAAGCTTTGAGTGCCCTTATTATAAACTTCAGATATCCACTTTTCTTTACTTTTCATCTAACCAGCATAACCTCGTGGGAAGTAGAGTGGAGTTGACTTCAGTGATGTAGGTTGTCTACATTTGCTATTGAATCGCTATTTGAGCTATCAATTGAATCATTTCCATTTTACACTATTCTCTTTAATACAGTTAGTATCTCGTTAATTTTCTCAGCAATGTTTTCTCGGCCTTCGGCCTTCTCTCTTTCTCTGTGTCTTGGATACATAGTCTTTAAAATTATCATCATTTCCGAATTCCTGGCTATTCATATACTTTCGTCCGAAAATTCATGAAACTAGTTCAATTGTTTTGAAGGGGTGAAAGGTAGAGATTTGGCCGGTAGGGAGGAAAGGATATGGGGGGAGAGAAATGGCGAAAGACGAGATTAATACATCAAGGCAAAGTTTAACCGTTCTATCAGAGGTCACTGGGTTTAGGGATGGGAGGATGGGATTAGGCACACTTTGGGATTAAGGGTCACTACTCACTGCCCTCATCGAGCCGATGTTTACTGGCTGCTTTCGACACGATCCTCACTAGAGAAAAAGAATACCAGATATAAGTGATACTCTTGAGATGTCATAGTTGAGAATAAATCACAGCGCATTATGTTGTCAACAATGACGGCAGAGAGAAAAAAACTCAAGTATGCTATCCGTGCGAAATGTTTTTTTCTCCTTACAGTTCTGGGATCCACAGGAGTGACGGGTGTAATTAACAACCAAACAAACAACTGTTGCTCAGAAAAGAAACTGTTGTGCTGCATATAATTTGAGTATGTATAACGAACACGAGTGTGTGGTGCAAAGATTGTCTAAGTAGGAGAGATGTTTACGAGAGCCATACAAACAATAGTACGTCATTACAATATGGCTATGAACATAGATTATAGAAACTACTATATGAGAATGAGTGTAAGTACATTTCCATCATGGGCCACTGATTCCATACACTCATAGCAAAGGTAGACCCATACATCCGAAAAGAAGGTACAGCCAGCAACAAAACCGGGGTCGCCCCGCCCCAAACCTGACTCTGAGAGATCATGCCCTTCTTGCCGTGAAAGGTGGCCCACATTCAAACAACCAGTACATTGGTAGAATGGTTCGAATGGGAGGAGGAGGAGGGAAATTGCGGTAATCAAGCAGAGAAATACAATAACGAATCAATTATATGAACAAAGACACAGAGAAAGAGAAGAGAAGAGAAGAAGAAGAGGAGGGCCATAAACATTTCTGCCATAAGTATTACATGACAGAATAATATGACAAACTCATCCCTTTTCTGGACTTAAAAAAATATTACAAATCAAATCAATCCTCTTCTAATCTTAGGCATAGTCTACTTTGTGTATTATGATAATCTCAAAGAAAAATACCGCAGACACACACACACTCTCTTTCTCTCTCTCTCCTCTCTCCTTCCTCTCTCTCGGTCTCTCTTATCTCTCCTCTCTGAAACTAATCATGAAAGGTCACAGTATATATATAGTATATATATATATATATATATATATATATATATACACGTAAATATATATATATCATAATATATATATATATTAATATATATTGTCTATATTATATACATACATACATATTATATATATATAAATATATATATAAATGTATATTATATGTATGTATGTATATATATATAATATATAATATATATATATAGATATATATACAGATGGAGAGAAATAATAAATATATACTTAACTGAAAGCATTATACACGAAAAATAGTATTGGTACAAACATTAGATTTCCTGGTCCAAACCGAGTGATTTCACATATATACACTACACCTGTTTTTCTGCGCTAAAATACAATCCATCTCTCTCTCTCTCTCTCTCTCTCTCTCTCTCTCTCTCTCTCTATCCTTAATACTCTAAGATTACGCTTGTCAATGCAAAGCCTTAAACGTAAATATAGGAAAAAATGAAGAATTTCCGACTTTCGGGGCAGGGGGGAGAGAGAGAGAGAGAGAGAGAGAGAGAGAGAAGAGAGAGAGAGAGACGAGGAGGAGAGAGAGAGAGAGAGAGATTATTTCAGCACTTTATTAGCACCAAAGAGACCCAAGACATTATCCAAATCTTTCAAAATACTTCCTGATATATTTTGACAAATCGAAATATCTCTCGTGATAAATAGCAACTCAATGAAGAATCGAGAAAGAACGAGTGTGTGTAAGAACTGGGTATGGCCTCTGCAGATATGGATTCCAGTTTGAAGAAATATGGAGGCCTTGTCCTGGCCTCGGTAGCAGCTGTTGTTCGGACGTTGTTTTCCACATGTCCAGCGATTTACTGAGAGAAGTCTGACGCAGGAATAGTCATCTTCGTTTGGCTGTAGGCTGGCCTATTCACTGGTGAGGATGTAGAGATATTGATGACGGAGCTGAAGAACCCAAGGAAAAGGAACTGGACGAGAGAATTGAGGCCTTGCGAGACACCATCCAGCAGGTGAACTTGACATAATAAATCGTCAGCTGCAGCAGAGGTCGACTACTATGAAGGCGTTGGACAGATCACTCATGAGGTGTTGCAACAGCAGGCCTGGCGAGAGAGGGCCCACTCGCTCAAGGCTGAAAACCGTTGTTTCTGAAGAAGAACGATAAAGAGGGAGAAACAAACAGCTGGAAAACAAGATCCTGAAGATCTCAAACACAAGGGAAAATTGGGCAGAAAAACGTTGCATTATGTGAGGGATCTGTCTGTGCAGTTAGCAAAGGCAAACTGCCAGCTTCAAAGGTCTGAGAAGCTCCTACGACAGAAGGAGAAAGCCAGCAGCTCAGGACTGAATATGCATCGCGGATGGCGAGGCTCATCCAGGAACAAAAAATCGCGACCGAGGCAGCACGAATCCGAGAGGAAAGACCTAGAGCTCAGGTTCTAGCGCCTGCTTAAGGAAAAGCGTCGAATCCAGTGTGACCTTAAGGTGGCGGAACTCAAGAGGATGAAAGGCTTCCAAGTCTCAAGAATCCCAACGGGAAAGCGCCTTCAAGACACATGGAAGAGGACGAACGAACGAACACACTTGTCCCACCCTCCCGTTCCCACTGTCCCCCTCCAAGGAAGGAGGAAGACTTCGAAATCGAGAAGAGACGAGTCGAAGCCTCCGGCAGATTCTCAAACCAACCTTGCGCTTCAAGCTCTTTCCTCACCCTCCACGAGAGAGTCTGCCATCAAACACAACAAGGAATAAAAAACAAAAAAAAACAAGTTTTTGGAGAGGAAACCAAATGTCTGGTACATATAAGGAACCCTCCAAAATGTGAAAACAACCTAGTACAAGCTGTCAGAGGACCGTCCACAAACAAGTTATTCTTTTAAAGGAAGTTGAAAAAACTGGAACACCATGTCAGGAAATTCTCAATTTATATATATTCAGAAATTCTGAATATATATAAATTCAGAGTTGGAGCGATAACACCGTGTCAGGAAATTCTCAATTTATATATATTCAGAAATTCTGAATATGTAAAAATTCAGAGTTGGAGCGATAACACCATGTCAGGAAATTCTAAATTTATATATATCAGAAATTCTGAATATATATAGAGTTAGAGCGATACTAAACTTCCAGAACTTCAGCAATTTTTTTTTTTTGTTGAGCAGTGCCAATGAGCAGAGGAAGGCGCTCATTGCTGGCTAAACAAAACCCGTCTGCAATGATTTGGCCCTGTGATGACACCCCAGCAGTGAGGCATCATGCCGTTAAAAGCGCAAAGAGAGAGAGAGAGAGAGAGTTAAAAAAGAATCCTGAGAAATTGAGAATGCCAAACACGACATAATTACTTTCTTAGAAAAGACAGAGGACAGGAGGCTTCAGGAAGGCGTGAGGTCAAAAAGAACGTTCCTATAGGTACTAAGAAGAAATTCAGATGGCATTAGTTGTAGATACTGAAGAGGAGGAGAAGGAGGAGGGCTGACAGGATGGCTGAAAGAAAGCAGAAAGAGGATGCAGAGAAGAGATACAAGGAGACGAGAAATAAGGGAAGACTGGATACACGAAGGAGTCCTGGAAGCGGAAATGAGAGGAGCTGGAGGAAAGCAAGATAAACCAAAGAGAAGTCAAACGGAAGGATAGCAAGAACATCGATAGAAAGAGAAAAACTCTGATTTCCTAAGAGACAAAAGAAGATCAAGAAAAATGAGAAAGAAGCTATTAGAAGATCATCAATAAACCGGTTTTGTGCAAGGTGAAATTGTCAATGTTCATTTGAGGGATCCTCCGGAAGACGAACTACAAATGGAAACCTGTTTCAAGGAATTCTAAGAAGTGTTGTTATGGTGAGCAGTGCCATTGAACAAAAAAGGGGAAGGGGCGCTCACTAATGATTTGGCCCTGTGATGACCCTAGCAGTGAGGAATCCTTGCCGTCAAAAATGCAAGGGAAGAGAGAGAGAGAGAGAGAGAGAGAGAATACAGCTGCTACAGATTATGAAAAAGAATTATATTAATATGAATAGTCAGTTCCAATAATATTTAAGGCTTTTTTTATAAAGAAATATAACGATTTACAACAATACGATGTGATAAGATTTCATAATAATTATTTTTCAAAATATATACGATAACATTTCTTAAAGCAGAATGTCTCAAATATATATATATCCATTAGATTAATAACTAAACAGGAATAAAAGCTCAGTCTCTCTCTCTCTCTCTCTGTACACTATACGGAATTTCTTTCGTTACCGTTCCTCATACTCCTCTCCCCTCTCTCTCCTCCTCCTTTTCTCTACTCTCTCTCTTCTCTCTCTCTCATCATCCCTCTCTCTCTCCTCTCTCTCTCTCTCTCTCTCTCTTTACTTATCTTTTTGTCCAAATATATTTCATTCATTATTGCATTTCTTTGCCTGATTACCGTAATTTCCCTCCTCCTCCCATTCCGACCACTCTAACTATGTACTGGTTGTTTGAACATGGGCCACCTTTCAGGGCAAGAAGGGCATGATCTCTCCAAGCCAGGTTTGGCGGGACGACGCTGGTTTTGTTGCTGGCTGTACAAACAGGCGACACAGCAAAACAGCAGAGGCTCGATTGGAAGCAACGCTGACATTTTTTAGCAACAGAGAGAGAGAGAGAGGAGAGAGAGAGAGAGAGAGAGAGAGAGAGAGAGAGAGAGAGAGAGAGACTGGAATTAGTATGAAGCAAAATTACCAAATGAACAGCTTCTTTTTTTTTTTCATAATGAAAGTAAAGCTGGATTTAACAGGAATATTTTTGTTAAGCCTTTCTTTCTTGTCTTGGTAGAAATTGTCTAGGACGAAGTCCTCTCAAAATGTTTGTCATTTAGTCACAATTTTGATTTTACTCTGGGAACTATAAGAATAGTTCAAGATATTATAGACAGCCACAACTGCATATGCATGTATTAGTGTAGTATTTATATTATATGTATATATGTATATGTATGTATAATAAAGGCAAATCCACGAAGGAAAGTGAAACAATGGTGTGACTTCATTGTTTCACTCCCTTCGTGGCTTTTGCCTTTATTTTACTACATTCATCAAGGTTTCGAATTTTTTTTATTCAGTAATACATGAATATATACTGGTATGTTTATGTATGTATATATCAATATATATATATATACATACATTCATACAAACACACACACACACACACACACACACACACACACACACACACATATATATATATATATATATATATATGTTGTATGGAACAGTGGTTATTCAGCAACGGGACCAACGGCTTTACGTGACTTCAGAACCACGTCTAGAGTAGAACTTCCATCACCTGAAATAGACATCACTCACATCTCAATGGAATGCCCGAGGATCGAACTCGTGGCTGTATATATTTGTATTTATATATTCAAACTGATAAGGCATTTGCTTACGTTAATTTTTTTTATTTGTGTATTCAATTACCTAATCTATTGGCTTTTCTTAATGGTGCCAAGTCATGTTCAAGTTACAAAGATTTTTTTTTCTTTTTTTTTTTTTTAAATATGGAGCCCCTATGATTACATAATTCTGGCAGCGTCGTACTACCTCCGGTACTTGGCTCAGATCACTGGGAACCGACTGGTGATTTTGCTCAACACGGGCACGACCATTTCGCTGGTTTGTCCGGCATATGAGCCCAATGACATGCTTGCCCGCCTTTCAGGCCCGCTCGTCTGACACGCCTTAATTAATAGGAGAATAATGGAAAAATAGAGGTTTTCTTTATCAAGTCTAATAATGAAAGCTGTAAAAATACCGTCAGTACTTTAGTGATATTCTTGGGTGAGCTTACTCTGTCATTTCACTTAACCTATTTCCCGAACCACTGCTGATTGAAAGTGAACATTTTTAGTAATTCATCATTTAAGAGAGTGCTTACCATGTTGCGATCAAACAGCTGACAGATTAAATAATTTCATTTTAATGCTTTATGTATTTAAAATGACGTAAGGCATTTCAACTAAACTTGGCATATCTGATCACTGTAGATGGGGTAAATATTTTAGAAGAAGATATAAAATTATTGAATGTATGCGGATATGAAAGTCATGAGGTAAAGAATTCAGGAAAACTGGATAGACTATTTGGCACAGCTGTGTAAATATAAGGGGGAGAAGAGATAAAAGACCGCCGACAGACCGTATATACACTAGTCCAGAAGTTACATAAGCTAAGTTACTCTTCAAAACATCAAGCAACCAAACTACAAGAAGACAAAACAAACTAAACCACAATACTTGTGAAACAAACCATGCATAACTAAATAAACTATCAAATGCACTTTAATTCAGAAGGAGCTGCTGAAATAATGACAATTTATTTACCCGTGAAAAGTTGAAACAACAAATAAAGCCAAAAGGCAATATCCAGGTTCTTTGTGATGTATCAGCAACTACATTGGCAGACTTTATTTCTATCTCCCTCTCGGCCGACCATTCAATTTTCTCGCAGACTACCAAATAAGGCGACCAAACCTGTGCGTTGGGCGACGACGCTTTAGAATACAAAACAAACCGAAAAGCTCATCACTTTTCTATGTACCTACTCCTCCAAAGTTTTTATTCTTACTTTTATTTTACCTTCACGTTGTGGGTTGGCATCTGCCTTTTCTCCAGTTTCATATCTTTCTCTTGTTTAAATATTATATCTTCTCTATGTTTTTGGACGTCTTTTTACCATTGTTGTTCATCATATGTACTATGATGCAAACACACATTTATATGTACTTTGCATGTATGTAAGTATATATATGCATACATATGAATATACAGAGTAAAAGGAAATAAAATTTTACGTTTGTATTTGAAGCGATACTAAAACTGATCAACTTTTCATGGTTAATGGACTTGGATAGGGTGAAACGGAGCTTCGTTGGCTTCCAAGTGAGCGAAAACTCGATCAGGTCTTGTATCACTTCAAATGCAAGCATAAAATTTCATTTCATTTTACTCTACAGCAACCTATTACTTTATTAGGTGCAGCCTATCACTGTAACTCCGTCATCTTATACATTATTTTTTTCTTACGTTCATGAACAAGGTAGTATGGGACTGTTAGCTGAGGCTTGTGGGTATTGTGTAGGAATACAAAGTGGCCCTTGTGTAGGCTTCTCCGAGAGTACTGCTTGGTGTCACTGTAAGTTTGCATATAAGGGAGGAAACTTCCTAAGAAACCTATAGAGCTTTGAAAGCTCTTCTTCGCGTTGGATATTGAATTTGGAGGACGAAGAATCTGAAGAACACTGGGCGTTTCATCAAATACCAGTCAGATGTCATTACAATGAAACTTCTAGAAGTTAAGATAAAAACCATATATTATATAAGTAATAGGCCATTATACTAACACAACAGTAACAGAGATGAAAATCATTCAACAATATGCGATGCTATGCGCGCAATAATACAGCAATCACGGCTGCCTAGACTTAAAAATAGAGCACTTACTTGCTATATTTTTTTAAATCATTCCCAATAAAGAAAGGCCAATGAGATTAGAAAGGAACTTAACATAGCCTCTTACGATGAAAGATAATAAAAAAAACTTCTCAAGAGCAAAACATTCATTCCTAACACCAACCATATATCCTATGCCACAAGCAAATGTGACTTCATCTAGATTCTCCATCGTTGAAGAATAAATGAAACCTACACTTCTCTATTCTTTCTGTCTTTTCCTCACTTTTTTGTTCGCAACTAAAGACGAAAGGACATAAAATGAACTTTTACATCGAGCAAATATATTCTCTGTATACCTAGGGCAAGGAGATCATAATGAAGGCACCGGGAAGAGTGTTAGGTGAGTGCCGTCTTCAGAATGACAAGTGTTAACAAAGTGTCACAAGGGCGTATGTGAGAATAAATGATTATAGAAGTGCACGAGTGGCAGCGGGAAAGAGAGAGAGAGAGAGAGAGAGAGAGAGAGAGAGAGAGAGAGAGAGAGAGAGAGAGAGAAATAATTACCAGCTTCAAGAAAAACTATCAATAACAAAATGCAGGCAGTGACAATTATAAACACTCCATACTACATAAGACATGATGCTTTTGAGATGAAGCTGCTGAAGAGGATACTTGGATAACATTAAGGCAAATGCCAGTCAGTATCAAGCTACAGAGGGGAAGGCTGAAATGGTTTGGACATGATGAGAGGATCGATGGGAATAAGAGACCCCAGCAGAGCATGAGAGCAGTACAAATAGGCCAAGAACGAGGTGGATAGACATGATTGTCAGAGATCTTGAAGTTGAAATCCAGAACCTACAGGAAGCGGGGGAAATGGCTCAGGATAGAGACAGATGGAAAGGAACTGTTTCAGCCTTATGCCACTGGCCAGTGGCGGGAAGATTAAAGGAAAGAAAAGTTACTAATTACTACTTATTATTTTATTATTATTTATTATTATTATTATTATTATTATTATTATTATTATAAAAGTTGTTTAACCAGACCACTGAGCCGACTTTCAGCTCTCATAGGGATGGTTTGAAGGATTCAAATACAATGCTAAGAACTGTGACAAAATAGACATTCAGTATGGATGCTGAATAAATTAAAATTATTTTAAAAACTGCACAAAGGCATATGCTTTCATCCTGGAACACACACACACGCACACACACACAATAAATACATTTACTCATTCTTCAATACATACACACTAAATTTCCAGTTTAGTCGCTGTTGGTCATACTTTGGACACTCAAATAATACATGTCTATTTTCGAGAAATGTTCTAATTTTTCTGCCACCCTATCAGGTTGAGTAATTAGGTCACCATTTATTCTCTGAAATGGATGGAAATGATTTTACATTATTCTCCATGAGAGCAGACTCGCTAAATTTCTTCAAGTCTGCTTCATCTACCTTCCATTTAGGGAGTGACTCAGCTGGCTGATTCTTAACGGATTTTATGAATTGGGAAGTGGTCACTCCCGTTTGGATATTCATTAACTGACCATTCATAATCAATATCAATACTAGATGAGCAAATGCTCAGATCAATAGCCGAGTAGGTACTGGAGTAGATATTTATGATACGTCATGGCTCCATTATTAAGTAGAGTGATATCATTACTATCCATAATACCCTCCAACACCCAAACCTTTGCATCTGCCATGTTCCCAAGGAGGAGGAACGGAGTAAGAAGATGACTGATCAGTAAATGAACATCATTATAAGTGAAATCCAAATCATGAGGAAGGTAGATGGAGTACACTGAAATATGCTTGTCTAAAATGAAATTTACTGCTACAGCTTGGGGATGAGTGTTAATTGATAGGATAGGAAGGAGTGTTGGAACGATTTATGAGCAGTAATTGCTGCCCCCCCCTTAGCTCTAACTCCTATTAATGGTGGAGAATTATATATGCTGTAATTTAATCCAGGATTATATTTTGTGCTTCCAAGCTTAGTTTCCTGGACACATAATGGCTAGGTTATGGTCACGGAGCAGTACCTTCAGCGCTTCGCTTCGGGCCCGAGACCTCTACAAATCAAGAGATGATTTGGAAAGGACTGGTCTTGACAAGTTTGGTTTATTATCTGTTAATTTACTAGTGCCATTTTGTTCCCCTTTCTTGCCAAATTGTTTGAATTCAAGGTAAGGTAGTTGCGTTGAGTGCCATCTTATCCTCCTTGGAGGCTTGCACTCTAACCTCAACAGCACCCGACCCAGATGGCTGGGCCACTACCACAGGGGTTCATGCACCTGGTACATTAGAGGGTGCTGCCAGTGCACCCCAAGTGGTGGATAGGGGTAGTGTCTCAGGAACTTGAGCATAGCTCCTAGGTTGTTGTCCTAATTGTCATTTTGTAAAACCAATACTAATATGCTCTCCATTGGCTTTATTTAGTGTAGACAGTGCAAATTTGTATATTTCACATTTTTTTGTTATTGGTTTAATGTTCCAGTTGACAAACCACACATTTTGTTTCTCTATTACTTCCATCAGCATGATGGACACCAGAGCAATTTATAAAAATTTTAGTATTTTCGCAATTCTTTGAAGAGTGACCAAACTTGAAACAATGATAGCACTACACCGGTTTTAGCTGGAAAGGACATACTCGTAGCCTTTCATTTTCATGAAAAGGCAATAGCTGTCTTTTTCACTTTCCAAACCTAAGTGGGGCTCATTTGTAGAATTTCTTCTTCTGTCATGCCATATAGGTCTTTATCAAATAGTACTCCTCTCCTATAACTAAAACTTAAGTGGGGTTTGATCTTCATAATCATTTCATAATTTTTAATGCCCAACAAGGTCAGCATATATGCTTGGGTTGTGGACTTGGCATGAATAAGAACGGTGTTCTTCTCAAAACGAGAAATACCACCGTTCGTTATTCCTCCCACTTTTTTCTGAAGAAACCTGCAAAATTTGTAGTAGTTATAATTTTCCTCTTTGGCTGAAGCTACCAGCCACATAGAAGGTTTACAGGTTCTTCCTTCTGCAATTTGCTTTCTCTCTGGTTTATCATGAGCCCATTTAGAGGGTAAATAAACGTCCAAGTCTTTGGTGACATTGTCTGTTATGGCTCCTCGTACTGTATAGCCTGACCGATTTGTATGGCACTTATCATACAAGCTTCCCCAATTATATTCACTATCAATAAAGCTCACCCTTTATTTCTGCAACAGTTCCTAATGATTTCATATCTACCGAGATCATTTCATAATCACAATTGACTGGTAAATCTTCCATATTCTCAAATTTTTCACACAACCTGGTAGACTGGGAGCTAGTTCGATTTATTCAAGTAAAAAGAGGAATAAACATAAATACTTTTAAACTAATGGCTCAACAGCCCCTTTGAAAGAAATGAACTTCTGCTGAGCTTCAGCCTGATAGTACTAGCCGTGGGACCTATTTTAGGGGGGGCCAAATTTCACGGTTATTCATGTTTTGAAAGAATGGAAAACAACAATTTTTTTTTTATCGGTCAGGTGCTTGGGTACACTGCATTAATAATGACAGAAGTTTATGACAGCCATAGACCCTAGACAGAAGGGTTTTAGGGGGTCGCGGTAACAAGTTAAATCAAGTGAAAAGAGGAATGAATAAAACTGTTTCCATACTGAAGATTAGGGATTGTATTGTTGAGAAACACAAATGACAGAAACTTTCAACTGATAGTTTGGTGGGGCAGAAAGCCCAAAGTCCCCCCACTCTATGGCCGATTTATTCATTCGCACTGGCTTCCTGTGGCAATAACAGGAACTACCGAAATAAAACAATACTTTATAATAATGGAAGATTGAGTATTTGTAGCTATTACTACATTATTTGTTCTGTTTCTTGTTATTATTCTTTATTAGAAGTGTATGAAAAATAATAAAACTTATCACTGTGTAAGGGGGGGATTTTCATGAACTTTTCTTATCCCTAGGCCAGCTTAGTAATAACCACAAATAAAACAACGAAGAGGTTTAATCTAGCGCATCCTTCCTCATCTCCATTAGAAATTCATGTTACTTGATAGTGCTCTCTCTCTCTCTCTCTCTCGCCCTAGCTTCCCTTCAAAATTCCCTCTCTCTCTCTCTCCTCTCCTCAAACATCTCCCCCCCCCTCTCTTCCTCCCCCCTCAACACATTACTACATACTATCGAAAAAAATATACTAAAATATATATATAATATATGATATATATATATATATATATCTATATCTCTATATTCTATAAGAACTCGACAATATAGATATATATATATAATAATAGATATCTATATATCTATAGCTATAGATATAGCCTATAGATATATATATAGATATATTCTATATATCGATAGATCTATACATCATATATATAAGATAAATTATATATATAATATATATCTATATATATAGATTATAATATCTATATATATATATATATTAATATGTATATATATATAATGTTATATATATATATGGTATATATATAGGATATATAACGATAGATCAATATATCAGGATAGATATAAAGACAGATATATAGATATTAGATTAATATATATATTATACACACACAACAATATATAATATTACATAATATATATATATATATATAATATATATATACAAAAAATATATATAATATATATATTATATATATATATATACATTATATACATATACCATTATATATATATATATATATATATATATATATATATACACACTATTTGTTTTCAGACTTTCATAGTTTGACTGAATGAATTGACAAAAATGAAAATCATGATATATAATATATATACTAGTATATATATATATATATATATACTATATATATATATATAATACTTTATTTGTTTTTCCTTTCTGAATTTCATAGTTGATTGAAGTGATGAAACAATTTCTGTAGTAATTTGAAATCTTAAAAAGTGCTTTTTTATTTTTTGTTTTCTTTAATTAAAATTACTTTGTTCCTATTATGTACGTAGATTTATACATTTTCATTTACTTTAAAACCCATAAAACCCATAATATTAAAATTTAAATTACGTATGACCACAATTTTTTATATAAAAGGCCTAATAGAAAATTTTTAACGCAGAAGGAAACTCAGTGATTATCTGATTATTTTTTTTTCATTTTTTTTTTTTTTTTTACGAAGCATCAAAAAAAAAATGTAGAGACGAACAAAGGGGGTAAGTGGTTGGCTTATAAGTGGAATGTGGCCAAAGATTAAATGTAAAAGTAAAGGTTACAGTATCTACATACTTTATATGCTTGTATATTTGAAAAAATCAAAATTCTTATTGGAAAAACTGTAATATAAGAAATGTACCTTGAGGTCTAAAAATATGATCTAAGTGGAAAGGAAATTATATTTTCTGAAAATATTTCTAAGCCTATGGAACCAATATGAAATTCAATTTTAAGTAGAAAATAAAGGGAACCATATGTGATTCAAATAAGCTCTTTGGTACATTTTAAGGTTACGTTGGCCAGTTAAGATGTCTAAGTTTGTGAAGGACCAACAGAAAACTATCAGTATAGCACATGAAAAAAAAGACGTACCCTTAAATGTAAGTAGCCGACATTCTTTAAATTTTTTGTTCCCCCAAGGTCCAAGTAATTGGAAATGGAAATGGGAAAATATCTGTATTTCGTAATTTTTTTCCAAATTGTACCTTAGAAATATTATATATATATATATATATATATATATATATATATCATATATAATATTTTTTAACTTTTTTTTTCCATATTTGATTTATAGATAAAATGAAAAAATGCAATGCAATAAAAATGAATCTGAGCCACTAAAAAATTCGTTCTACACAAGTGAGAGATGTTTTGAAAGATATCACAAAGCATATTTTGTCTTCAACAGCAAACGATCCAATCAAAATTTATTTTCATTGTGACTGTAATAAGAGTTACACCTGCTGTTAACGCCCCAAAGAAAATGTTATCCGAACCACAAACTGAAACTTTTGCAGTCCCGCCCAAAGCAAACACAATCATCAGATCTGCCAAAATGTAGTTCGAAATGTATACTTTTGAAAGATGCATTTTCTGCTTCTCACAAGTCGAAACGATGTAAGAGTGGTCAGGGAACCATTGAAAAATGAATAAAATTGAGTCAACGCAGTCCAGTGCTGAAATTCTCAATGCTGCAAAGAGATTTCCGGAACTTGAACAAAGCCAAAAAACACTATTTTTAGCAACTGAGGGACTGGTCGATATCGAGGCGAAGTATCATAACTCATGCAAACGACAATTTCTACGTTAAAACAGCTCAGAAACAGCTAGTCAATAATCCATCAAATATTAAAGTACATGAAGTAGCCTTTGGGAGTCTATCAAGTCTGATTAAAAGTGAGGTAATTGAGAGGAAACACACCGAAATATATATCCCAACTAATGGAGTTATACAGCGATGTATATATTGGTGCAGCAGGTCCTCAGGGTAGGGCTGACCTTGATTTGTACACTCAGCAAACAGTGACTGAAAAACTTAAAAGCAGATTTGGTGGTAAAATCAAAGCTGGTAAAGAATGCAATCGTAAAAAAACTTCGTCTTTAACAGTGACATAGAATTTGATGCTGCAAAATCAAAACTCTGATTACAATTCCAATCAAGAAAATGTTGGAAGTGCACAGCTTCGTGTTGAGATCTGAAGTACTGAATATGCCAAAAAACCAAAAAACCAAGTTACCTGTGCCGACAACCAACTGAAAACTTTAAAATCATCGGCTCCTGTTATCCTACCTCTGATTGGAAACTTTTTCAAACTCTTATCAACGGGCTTTCATCTGATGTGAATGATAATGTACGGAGGAAAGCAACTGCACTGGCATCTGACGCAATTTTTCAACTTCACACGGAGCTGTCCGTCCCTGGAAGAATATATGCCTTGGGTTAGGGATAACGTCAATGCTTGGATCTAAGGCTGCACTTAGAATTCTGAATCAATATGGCCATGCAGTGAGTTATGATGAATGCAAGCGATAAGAAACAGAAATTGCACACACTTGCAACTCAAGAAACCAAGAGAACTCCGTCTGGTATTAAGCTGTCACAATTATTGGCCATAGGTTAGTTTGTTTGACCGCAAACAGTTGCATTTGTTGACTTCCGCCAGAAGTATATGGTTTCATAGTTGTTTTATTTGTTACTACAATTACTCAAAATATTATCGACATAATTTAATAAATTTTCAGAATATTCGGAAATGATAAAAGAAACAATCCTCATCACGGGTAGGTTTTGGTGTATTTAAGCTTATCCCCTTTTGATTTCAGGCACTGCATGGACAATTATGAACCTTAAACCTCGAGAACTTTTTGTTAGTTGGGAAGAATAACGTGCATGTTACAAAAAGTATTTCGGGCGTCGCAGAAAGTAATAACGAAAGTAAAAACAAAACCAGATCTCATCAACCAAGGCAACGAATTTGATGGGCCATTTAAAACCATACCCACATTTCATGAAAACCTTAAATCAGCAAAATTTGACTTTGCCATAGATACATCAAGGAAATAGGATGACTTGTATACATTTATTTATAAAGCAATAATTTAGATATAATATGGCTCGTTACATCAATTTATAACCATATACCAATTTTCAATGGTTTCTTGTTAAACTTTCTTGAAGATCCTTTGCCTATGACGGGTGTAGCATACTTAGATCCAATTTCACAACCACCAACGCGAAATTATGTGTCTTCGCAACAATGAATAGATCACTGAACAAATTGATGAGGAAAGTGGAATTATTTATCTCCCGTCACCTACGACTTAGCCGTTGCTCTAAAAGTTTATTCTATTCAGGTACTTGAAAAGCCTAAATTTGATTACTTGATTATATTATTTGGACATTTTCATACTGAACTGGCCTTTTTTTTGGTGACATAGGCACATTCATTGCAGACTCCAGTTTAGAATATCTGATGGCTAAATCAGGAATCTTAGCAGAAGGTTCTCTGAATGGTTTCATAAAAAGGGAAATTCTACACCAGATGCACTAAGCTTACCAAATCATTGCAAATACCTTGGAAAATGTTATTTAAAAGATTGTACTCAGAAAACAGAAAGCCCAGAAAAATTTGTTTTACATCATCGATATGCTGAAAAAACAACCCCTGATAATGGTAACATTTCTCGTAATATCCAAGCAAGAAGACTGTTATACATTGGTTAAAGAATATGAAGACTTTTTAAAATCTGATTATAGGAAATATAGGAAACACAGCTGCTTATTAGGCTATCTGCTTGTATGCATCAATAGCATGTATAGAGATATCCAGCGAGCTGTTAGGACGAATGATGTCGATTTGTACATAAAGAGTTTGCCTCAGTTAGTTGAAATATTCTTTGCCCTGAATCGTCCTAAACCTGCTCGGTGGGGTACATGGTTTCTGTCAAAAATGCAAACGCTGGATCCCTCAGCATTGGATGTATTAAAGGCAGGTGCATTTTTCAAACCAAACGAAGTAAGAAAAACTCTTATTCAAGATCACCAATTGACATCACACTAGAGCAGATTGTCAACCGTGATGCTGCTTCAGCATCAACAGGCATTACACAATTGGAAATTCAGACACAGCATTCAGACGATGGTGTGTTACACAAAGAAGTCTTGCTGTTTCCGAACTGAAGTCAGTTAGCAGCATCGAACCAGGAGAGGATCCAATGAGGCAGAGGACTCCACATCGAACCATGCGTGATAAGCAGCCCATGAAGGCATTTCATGATATTGTGGAGATAACATGCAACCCATTGGACATTAATTCACCACTCCAATTAGTCAATCTGACAACAGAAAAAATTGCAAACCAGGCAACCACAGACTATGTGATTTGAACATTAACTCGTGGGGCCACGCTGAGGAAAGTTTCTTGCTGACTGTAGAGAAAGCAATGTAAGAATGCTGAAAAGGATCAAACAGGTTAAGGTAAAGAATTTTGCAGCTGAAAATCTTACACCAAAGACCACCAAGGAGAAAAAGGCCCTTACAGCTGCTGAAGGTGTCCGAGATGTATTTGGTCACTTGCTGACAATGGAAAAAAAATTTAGATCTTCAAAACATCCCGAAATTCCCAATAAAAGAAGTTCCACACACACCAGTAAAAACCGAAAAAGGCAATCTTACAAGTTTTATGGAAAAGAAATTAGATGTTGACCATAGCAAACCACCAATATTACATGAGACTCTTCTAGTTGATTGGGGACTTTTGTTGCATGAAGTTTTACCACAGCACAACAGTTATTCATAAGGCAACCATCAATTTAAAATTGTGAAAGACAGAAAAGAGGTGGTGACTTGAACTGAACAAGATCTTCAAAATAAACAGTTCCGAAAAGCAACAGCAAAAAAAAGGAGTAGAACTTCTACAAAATGGTCTGTTTAAAGAGGAATTTGCTACTTTCTTAATGAAGGAAGTTAGGAAGGAGCACTTTTCCGCAATGATTCATAACAAGACTGTTTGTTTCACATGGTGGGAAGTGTGTTAAGCTGTGGGTAGATTCAATGGGAATGTCCAAAGTTCTTCGAAGAACCAGAAGATTATCTAGCAAATCATGAAGAAGTAGAAACCCATATAATATTTCATGCTACAAAAACTTCAGGAAATGTCCTAGTTCAATCGTCTGACACTTATGTGTTGGTTCTTTTAGTTTCACTTGCTTAAAAGAAATCAGATTCATACTTTATGATGGACTATGGATCAGGAAATACTTGTCGCTTTATGGATGTATCAGGCATTGCCAAACATGAGTCAAATCATCCTGGTCTCTGTGTAGCATTGATTCCATTCCATGCTTTAACAGGATGTGATTTTACATCAATTTTTTTTATCGAAAGGGAAAGGCTTTGCCTTTTTCAAAACTGGAGAAGGATCAGGTGCCACTGCAGCACTCCACAGTCTCTGCACCGACAATGTTAACCAAAACGCAGAATCTACGGTTTCAAACAACAAAATAACATCGATGAAGCCTGATATCAAAGCTTCATTAAAATGACCTATGGTGGAAAACTAGCTGAATAGGTTAGGAAAATCAACTGTGCATCACTACCTCCATGTCAAAAAGCCCTTGAACAACATATAAAGCGAGTAAACTATATTTCAATTCTCTGGAAACGAGCTGGTACAAGTGATCCGACCAGCGATATCCACCCATTAAAACTAGGGTGGGTTAATAATGATGGACACTTCTTACCATTCTGGTTTGAAGGAAATTCACTTCCGGCTAGTGTGACTGCATGTCAAAAATGAGTGTAACTGGACATGAACCACTCGATCCATATTAAGCAGACACTGATACTGAGAGTGATAAGGAAGAAAGTGATGAAGATAAATGTAATAACACTGAATTTTATGCTTTAGAATCTGACACCCCATGGACTAGCGACAGTGAAAGTTGCAGTAGGAATGATTACAATGATTAGGTGATGGTTTCATTGGACTTGCATGATTATAGACAATTTATGTCTAAAGGATTGTACTTTTATGTGGTGAATATAATATTAATTTTGACTGTTCTCCAAATTCATAGACTGTTTTGATTGACATATAAACAAGTTATAGCACAATATAGTTGTGTCTCTTGTATCTGACGACGCTTGTAGGTTTCTTATTGGGAGAAATGGAACTTGTTTATTCATTTTCTAATTCATTAATTTCAAGTTTAAAAACAAGATATTGGGAACAAAACATTTCATTTGAACTTTTCATTTCCAGCAAACTATCAAAAGAAAATGTTTGTTATTTGTGTTTCAGTACTACAGTACCTAATCTTCAGTTTTGAAATATTTTGATTTATTCCTCGATTCACTTGAATTAACTAGTTACCTGACAACCTAAAATCCTTCTCTATAGGGTCTGTGGCAATTATAAACTTCCCTTGGGATTGGTTTTATATTCAACTCGTGTCAACTGTGAAAGGGAATTTATTTCAATCATTCTTTGTGAAATGAAAATGAATAAATCGGCCACAGAGTGGGGAGACTTTGGGCTGAAAGGTTCTTGTTATTTGTGTTTCTCAACAATACAGTCCCTAATCTTCAGTTTGGAACAGTTTTTATTCATTACCTCTTTTTCACTTGATTTAACTTGTTACCGCAACCCCCTAAAACCCTTCTGTCTAGGGTCTATGGCAGCATAAACTTCTGTCATTAGTGCTGTGTACCCAAGCACCTGACCGATAAAATTTTTATTTTTATTTTTTCCATTCCTCCCAAAACATGAATAACCGTGAAATTTGGCACCCCTAAAATAGGTCCCACGGCTAGTAGTATCTGGCTGAAGCTCGGCAGAAGTTCATTTCTTTCAAAAGGGCTGTCGAGCCATTAGTTTAAAAGCATTTATATTTTTTCCTCTTTTCACTTGAATAAATCGAGCTAGCTCCCGGACTATGGCTTTGTTGACGATTTAACTTTGGATGGAGATTTCTTAGAGAAGTCTGTGTCATTGACTGGAGTCATCATCAATGAGGTTCGTATTACTGCTTTTTATTAATTTATCGTCATCTGTGCCAGAAGAGTACAATTATAGGGCCCAGGGGCTCGAATCCTTACAACTGCTGACATAAAGATTTGAGAGGGGAGGAAAAAAATAAACTTGAAAACCTTAAAAAGATATCATAAGCCTTTCATGGAGTTTATTCTTCTACCAATGGCACAAGTGAAAAACCGACTCCAAAATGTCCGCGTCCCTACCCTCCCACACAGGGGATGGCACAACACGATTAGAATGGCCCAAGTGTAAGCCAAACCTGCTTGATAGGACTAAGAGTATTACAAGAATACAATCATCCCCACCCTATCACATTATGGGCAACATGAAGAATGCCAGGAATCCTATACCCAGAACCACATCCCCCCTCCCCCCCCCCCCCGGAATTCTTGGGTCCAGTCCTTCAGAATAGTATCGCCTGAAAACTCTCAGGTCCGAAACATTATCGGGCAGTTGATGGGTCACCACAGTTCCCACTATCTAGCTTCGGATATCAAACCCATTCCCACAGCTATGATATCTTTTCCCATTTGTCAGGTCCAACAAATTTTACAAAAAGTGGAAAACTTCACAAAAATTGCTCAAATAAATATATAAACAATATATGAGACTTGACTCAAACCTGGGAACTAAATCCTGGGGTTCAAGAGCCCTCTCACACATCAAGGTGACCGGTCCCACATCGAGGTGGCCTATCACCAAGAGGTATATAAATTGCGTGCATACATTAATTTGTGTGTGTGTTTAATCCTTGGTCGTGAAATGTGGATGTTGAATAAGCACGAAAATGAGTGGAATCCAAGATCAATATTGTTTCCATATTTTATGCGGCTTAAAACAGATGTGAAAGGGTAAAAAGAAATAAAATGCGTAAAAATGGTAAAAATTATAACTTTACAAAAAGGATCTGATACGTGAGTTAAGAGTTGGTTTCGGGCATGGGGAAAAAATGGGGAATAATTGTCTAAAGAAAAGAATGCACAATTTGGAAGTGTTAGGATGAATGGAGGAGAGGTGGACCTAGAAAAGAATGGATAGATTGCGTAAAGGGAGTATTTGAAAGAAAAGGCGTCAATCTCATGATTACCATTTTCTTAATAAAAAGTAATAAATAGTTAAATACTGAAAAATGCTACAACTGAAAATGCTGTCTTAATTTATGTCAGGAAAGCGACATTACATAGTTACTTAGGGACATTTTCACCTTCTACGGTATGTATGTTTAAGCAGGACTAGATTTTGTCCCCCCCCTTTCTCTATGCGCCAAAACTGAAGTGGTCTATATTATTCAATTAACTGATTAACCCTGTTTTTTTTATCTTTAATGCATCTGCATATGTGATAACTTCTGTAAACCTCTGTACATAAAAAAATCTTACCAACAGTAACACATTTTCAAAAGTAATTTTTCAAACCATCATCTACTTTGATGGAACAAATGAGGACACAAAATGACTAATCTTACTTGCAATTCAATCTCTAACATACTTCTGCTCTTTCAATAAGATTTGAACGGAGTAAATAAGAAAAAAATAAAAATGAATAAGAAAATGAAATATAAAACAGAAGTCCTACATAACTTATTTCACTAATTGTGGAGAGTAGTATCACGTGCCACTCATTGCAGATTCTTGGTGTGTGTGTGTGTGTGTGTGTGTGTGTGTGTGTGTGTGTGTGTGTGTGTGTGCACGCGCGCGCGCATTTGCTTTTCCTCTTGTCATGGTGGCACCTAAAAGGTATAGTTTTTTCCTGTCTCAATAAGTCCTAAGGAATAATTTTGCTAACCCCTGTCCATCTCTCAATCACAGCTAACGTACCCATTCACTGTGCTGCGCCATTCACCTAAATGTATAAACAAAGTACATAAAGGTGAACATATGCAGTTAGAAACAAAGAAAATATATGAAAATTAGGACACCCGACCAAGACTTGACAGCTGCTGTTACATGGTTACCACCAAATTTAATGGAAATGAATATACAGTAGCATACTTTACATTAACAAAACTACTAACAACACAATAATAATAATAATAATAATTAATAATAATAATAATAATAATAATAATTAATAATAATAATAATAATAAACAAAAGCTTTTCTGTTCCTTAGGAAGGATAGACAACATAATGAGAATGTGTTTTTTTTTTACGTTGTTCAGAAAAAAGGAAAAAAAATTATACATAGCGTTTCTTGGCCAAGCCAATTAAAAAAATAGTCGAGTACCCATATGGGTTTTCGTCAATGAGGACGGAAGTTAAGAGTTTCGTCGAGTTGCGGCACAATTTAATACACAAGATCACGAATACAGGAGAGAGAGAGAGAGAGAGAGAGAGAGAGAGAGAGAGAAGCGGAGTTACACAAAAGGAATAAATGAATACAGGCATTTCTTTTTTATTCTTTTATTTTTCAGGCAGCCTCTGCAAAAAGGTGAGTTGCTTGCTTACAGTATAGGAAGAAATCCTAAACACTTTTTCTTTAACCGACCAGTTTGTTGTTATCACTTATAAACCACTTCAGTTTCTTCACCTTAACGAAAGCTAAAGTAAAAGTAAGCGAAGACGGATATGTGTGACAGAGAATATCCGCCGAGTGAGGAGTGAGACCATGAGCACCGGTAGACCTAGAGTAAAATATCTAATTTCACTTGAAGGTTAATTATAGACAGCTTACGTCTCCCTTCAACGAATATTCTCTCTCTCTCTCTCTCTCTCTCTCCTCTCTCTCTCTCTCTCTCTCATCTATAATGCTCTCTCCCTCTCAAGAATGCTTCTCCCCTCAAGGAGGGGGTCGGGAGGGGGAAAAAGTGAGGTATGTGCACTGCCTCGCATTGTCATTCTTTTCATTCCTATGACCCTCAGTTCTCATTATTCCTGTCATTCGCTCCCTTGGCTTTTTCTCTTATTTTCTTCTGATGACGAAGAGGGGAGCGGGGTGAGAACTGGAGCCTTTTCGAGCGAATGTGTGACTGTATCAATTGTCCTTCCTTTAACGATCTGCGATGTTATTTTCTCTGATCTAATAGGTTCGTGTTACTTTTGTTTTGCTTGTATATTGACAGTCCTCTTCTCTACTGCCATCCTCCATACCTACAGATATTAAATTCGTTCGCCAATCGTTATGGTCTCCATTTTAGCAATCGTTTTCATTTTATTCCAGGTTACCAACATTTTCCCTACAGAGAGAGAAGAGAGAGAGAGAGAGAGTACAAGGTTATTTGGTATCAACATGACCCAAACTCGGAAAGTGAAAACAGTTAAGGAAAAAAATCCCTTGAATTGCAATAAATGCATTTTCCAATCGTATCCAACTACGACATTCATTCAACACCTGCATACACACGAACTGATCAAATCATACCTAACTGTGTTTTACTTTTATGTTCGTATTTCAAACGAACGTCAAAGCAATGAGACAAATGTTCCCCGTCAGTTGGCAAGTGACGTCCATCAATAACAACCCATTTGGCCTTTCTCTATACACCTGATATGCGACGCAAAGTCAACCAAATAACCCGGATTCGCAATTTGAAATATAAGTTACTAGCTTCAGTACCCATGTTTCCAAGGTAATCGCCACGCTGCTATTACAGAAAACAATTCCGAACAATCAGCACGAAATGATGCATTTTCAGTTTCCGACCCAATTGTTAGTTTTGATACTTTCTTAGTGTTATATATATATATATATATATATATATATATATATATATATATATATGTATATATATATATGAATATATATATACACACACAAGCAGATATATATATATATATATATATATATATATATATATATACACTACGACTACGCATTATTATGGATTTATTAAACTTCTCTGGGTAGGTGTAATGAATTGAATTTTCTGAACTTGGGTGAAGGCGTTGCCTGCCCAACACTAAGATTAACCGACCACATATCAATATATAACAATGGGGGTAGGAGTATTCATGGATGCAAATCTGAACTGCGCTTCATTCCGATATCAAATAAACATGAAAGCAAAAATTCTATCACCTATTACCCATCCAAAAGCACATTAAGGGACTATTATACTCGAAAAAAACATCCATGAAAAAACAATATCAGTCCAAACAGAGACATGAAAAACATTAGCAAAACAAATCGCGTCACCTGACAGCACTTTTTGGCAGTAATCACCACCTATAGTGGAGGGACGCAATTTACAAGACTGCCACACTTCCAGCGATACAAGCTCAAAATGATACTTTTTTTATGATACTACTGTGTCTGTCAATGTTTTCGCAACAGATTACTGTCAGTATTTCGCTCTTTATCCACAATTAGCCAGTGAACTATTGGCCATCATGTTGGGTTTATAGTCAAAAAACTTTTTTCTCTGGAGAGAGAGAGAGAGAGAGAGAGAGAGAGAGAGAGAGAGAGAGAGAGAGATTTCTCCCGCAGAGATCGTAACTCCCGCCAAGAGGATTACACAATGATTTTGGGGAATAATCTCCTGAACCGTCGGGCACGAACAGCGACCCCTGGGAGGACCACAGCACTAGTCACTGAAACATGGCGTTCTTTGATAACCGTAGGTCTGACTTGTCTGTAACCACTAAGTTGTTTGTTTTATGATTTGTCTATAACAGATTTTGTAAATATTATTCCAACTCAACCACTACGTATCGAAATTGTTAATAACATCGCACGTCATCGGGAGCAATATATAGAAACATCTAATACCATTGGGTGTGAAATTTGTATAAACCTTGATGTTTTTGGGTGGATCACACATGAAACTTGACAAAAACCTGTTTGTAACTAGACACTGGCTACTCTAGACTGAGGGTTAAAAATGGACTAGCTTCATTTACATGTAGTGTCATTCTTACTGAAAACGTAACGAAAAAAAGAAAACTATTTGATAACGAGACTGAATAAAAATTACACTCAATGGAATCAATTTGTTATCAATATACATAATTTGTAAGGTGTCAAAATCTGATATTAAAGACTAACACATTTTTTAATGGCCAAGAGAAAGTAAATTCCCATGAATAATTTACCCGCAAACACATAAAGAGAGAGAGAGAGAGAGAGAGAGAGCAGAGAGAGAGAGAGAGAGAGAGAGAGAGAGAGAGACAATCAGATTCAACATTTCATGAAAACGGATTCAAAACACTTTTGGAGTTTCCTGTTTTCTGGCCCCTATACATCTAGATTCGCCGATAAACTCAAAAGGAAAAGTTTATTATTAGTTCATCACTACTAAAGTGCAATGAAACCCCAAAGTTATCAGACGCATACACACACATCTCTTGGATAAACGTTTACCGACAGAATTACCTTTGAAACAAAATAATAATTAAATAATAATGAATAATAATAACAATAATAATAATAATTTACTTTTAGAGAATTAAAAAAAAAACCGAATCTAATCCTACGAGTAGATCAGGAAATAACTTCCAAAAGATATATATATATATATATATATATATAGATTATCTATAGAAATATATATATATATATATATATATATAGACGAGAGAGAGAGAGAGAGAGAGAGAGAGACGAGAGAGAGAGAGAGAGAGAGAGCTATAATAATATTATATTTTCACTGAAGAAGGTTAATAACTTCCTCTTTAAAGAGGGCAGCAGAAACACTCCTTCTGTAAACACGAATTAATATGAAATTCACTGATAGATTGATCAGTACACGTCTGTAATGCCATTTAAAACAGAGAAAATCTCTAGTTTGTATAACGGCCGAAATAGCGTCCAATGGCAACGAATCGTTAACTCTGACATTCTTCGCCCTAGTTTTACGTTTGACAAGGTCAACATTAAATTTTACTCACACGGCCAAGAAGTTCATAAAAGGCGTGAACAACTGCCAAAATACACATGATTTTGGGGGTCTCTCTCATACTTTTTCTATCCCTGGTGTCTTGGGAATAACTGTTTTAAAAAAAAACATTTTATGTAATTCTTCTTTATATATTTTCACCCTCTTCTTAGTAGAAAAGAGGGAGAGCTGTAAGTTCTGGCGAACAGGAAACTGAGCATGATGACACAGCTCAATCTACAAGGAAAAAACAGCTGCGCCGC
>NC_061110.1:68379195-68386695 GCF_015104395.2 Macrobrachium nipponense | reverse complement strand
ATGAGAGAGAGAGAGAGAGGAGGAGAGAGACGAGAGAGAGAGAGAGAGAGAGAGAGAGAGAGAGAGAGTAGGTATTAGTGAGGAAACACAGAAAATATCTTTCTTATCTTTCTGGAGTTTGTGGCTAAGTCGGAGTCGGAACAACCCTCTTCCTAAAGCTTTTAAGGTTTCGTCTTCTTGCAGACTGCGTCGGAGGTGATTTGTCTGAGATGCAACTTTGTCCAGTGCCAGCACTCAAGTATTATTTGTCGCTCAATTCCAAATATTGCAGCGGCAGCGGTCCTTATTCATTTCGCCCAGGAATCCTTCAAAACCACTATCGAAGAATGCGATCAGCTTTTTCTCAAGAGAAGTCGTTTCTCAGTCCTTACCTGGAGTAGTTTTGAATAACAATATCCTGCGGTCCTAGAGCGCATAGTCTTAGGAACTATAGCGATTTCCTCTGCTTTCCTGAAGAATTTTTCAGTGCAAAAGATTTTTTGGAAGTGGCGACGTAAAAGTCAGTTCTGTATTCACATCGTTTTATTGAGAGATGTACAGTTCTTTTTCAGGGGAGGGGTTACTCACTAGGCCGTTCGTAGCGGCTAATGCAGTATTACGTCAGTTTGCAGATAGGTCGGTTTCGGAGCAAGATGGAATAACATAATGGTGTGTTCACCGAGGGATCCAATCGCTAATTTCCCTCTCTCAGTGACGTCACTGGACCACATCGACTGGGGCGATGCATAGTTGTCACTCCGACAGTTGCATTGTTGCAGTTCACAATTATCGTTGTGTATTCCATATTGGGTGCACTAATAGTTCCAGACAGTATGGGAGTTTGTTTTCACAGGTTCCCTAAAGACCCCGAGGAGTCCAAAGTATGGATTAATGCATGTAAAAGAAGTGATAACATTAATGTTAAGGATGCCAGGATTTGTTCTCTCCATTTCCGGACAGAAGATTACGAAAGAAAAATCTTTAATATGAACTTCTACCACAACTTTACCAGAGAAGTTATCACAGATTAAAGAAAACCGCAGTTCCTCTCTTTAAATTTACCTGTTTAAGGACGTAAAGTCAGGTATGGTTTAACAATTTGTTTACAATCTCATTAGTGGCAATTTTTAGTGACATATCTTCGGTTGATAAGTAGCCTGGACTAAATCTTGACAAATGAAGTACTAAATTAGATTAGGCCTAGCCTATGCAATGAATGAAGAAATGATCTGATTAAGGCTATCCAATTTTTTTTTTGTTTTTTTTCTTTGATACTTTCATTTTATGAATGTAAAGTTGATCGAACAGGTGATTTAGACCTATTGCGTAGTGACGTACTTCTGAGTACGTCTTCCTGTGCAGACAATAATTAGGCCTAGATCTGTTACAAGAACACAGATCTGTTAAATTTCTTAAAAAGAAAACCCCACTAAAGGATATCATGGGGTCAGAGTATAGACTGAGTTCAAGAGTAGACTGAGGAATTTCTTGTTAGGTAAGAACAACATTTTAAGCAATCACGGTCATAATGTCGCTCCCAATGATGATAACATGCACTGGTTATGGAACCAGGTAAGTCTTGGGTTTCCAAAACTCCTGAAGAAAGTGACTCCAGTCATGTTGACTTAGACTCTGAATTATGTATCTTTGGCTCATCTCTTGATGAGAATTCCTCAGGAAGGTCTACTAATGAGCTGGACGGAAGAGGATTTTGTAGATCTTGGAGTAGAGTCTGAAAATGGTGTGAAATGAGAAATTGGAAGCCTTAAAAGTACAACAACGACTGGATCTCCAAAGTGAGGAGGAAAGTGCTGCTTTAGGACCAGGTCCTCAATTTGTCAGTAATCGAAAGGAAATGGAATAACTCTAAATCTTTTCATGGGGAACAAGTTGAGAGGAAGTAATGAAGTTCTTTATTAGGTGCAAAATACATTTTAGGATGAAGATATTAAATGCTGAAAGGAAGTCAGAATTTCTTAAAAAAAGGTTTTTTGTAAACAAAAAAAATGAAAAAAAATTCTTCAGTAATTTTTTGGTTGGTAAATAAAAGAACCAATATGCTAATTCAATAAAGTCTGGAAAGTTTTTTTTCTTTCATATTCATTCACCCTAGTTACTTTCGGTTATTTGTATTCCAACAAGATTATATTCTGTATGGTAAGGTCTTAGATATCTTGATATTAACTGTGTTTTAAGTGAGAGAGAGAGAGAGAGAGAGAGAGGAGAGAGAAGAGAGGATGAGACGAGAGAGAGAGAGACGAGAGAGAGAGAGAGAGAGAGCATTTTCCTGTCAAAAACATACGTAATCATTAAGTGCAATGCCCCAGTCGAACGCGCACCTGTGACGTCACAGTGCGGGAACCGAGCGACCGACGATCTCACCTTATGTTATTCCATCTTGGGGTTTCGGTAGGTGTGTTAGTTTTTTTTTATCCCGCCTCATCGTAACTTTAGTATTTTCATTGCTTGCTCTTCATGGGTTATGTCTACGATATTGTGTACCATCCCTAGTAAGTATGCTACCTTGTGGCGGCGCAGCTTCCCTCATTGCAACTGGTCAAGATTCATCACTCGCCTTCAGTGGACGTCAGGAAGGATTCTCCCGTTGGAACTTATCCTCCGTACACGAGAGGCTACACAGCCACATGGGAGATGTTCAGTTCCCCTCCATATATGAGGGGTATAGATGTTACCACATGGGAGGTTAGACGGACCAAGACGAGCCCCACCTCCAATTAAATGTTGTAAATCAGGCTAATTCAGGGTGTTCGGGTGGTGTATTGCAATATGAAGTTTTCACAACTACTATTGACATAACTACCTGAACACCTGAATGATATGCCCCTCCTCCCCTCGTCAGTGATTAATGATTATAGCAATAGAAGTATTTAGTCTCTGTCGGCCGGGGCGCCGGCAACAGCGTTGCCAACCGTGGACAGGTGACTCAGTATACAATGTTTACCTACAGCATTGGTAACACTGGCAATTAAAAATTTTACCTACGTGTGGGTAATTTTGTGGGGTGCTGTTCGCGGGGCTGGTCAGGCGACCAGGGCTAATTCAGGTGTTCAGGTAGGTATTACAATATTAATTTTATTATGAAAAACGTTCATTTAGTGCCCAAAGATTTTATAGCCTAGCATCTTTCACTGTTTTGCACATATGTAAACCTAAAAGGCAACACTATGCCAGAAGATGGTGTAATTAATGAATTATCCTATTCAAACACAAGTAATTTTAGCCATTTTTCATGGTTAAAATGTCAGTATATTATAGTAGCCCTACATATTTTCATTGTATATATATATATATATATATATATATATATATATATATATATATATATATGTGTGTGTGTGTGTGCGTGTGTGTGTGTGTGTGTGCGCGCGCGCGCGCAGCAGCAGCGGGATTTACATCTAAGGTGCAGTAAGATCAATTATTTATTTATTTACTTAATATTTTCAGGCATTACGGAGCCACTGCCTTCAACCTCGGCACAATTAGCAAGTGGTGTTTCATCTGATCATGCCACCGCTACAATAGACTCAAGATCAACATTTCTTAACCAGTCGATTACATCATCATCGTCTTCAATGGAACACTTAATTCAAACCCATAGTTTCCCCTGAAACTTCCCGTCCTTCAACACCTATGAAATCCCAAGCAGGCCTTCACCAAAGTTGCACAACACATCACAGGATGTATCCCCAATAGTGCCTCGGTCTTCTACGCCCATAAATGACGCACATTCTTCAACCAAAAAATCGATGATTGATTGATGTGTATTATATCTGGCGTCACAACATCTGGGTAATTGACACCGAAATAAATTAAATATAAAAAAAAACTAAATTTTTGATAAATTTCATATAAAAATCAAATAAATATATTAAATAAAAATTTTGTTCATATATAAAAGTTTCTTACTAGACAATTTATGTATAATTTAAATTTGGTTAAGGAGGCCAGCCTCCCTCATAAAAATATATAACTTCTCTATATTACAATCCTTTCCAAGAATTGTAGCTAGGATAAAATTACCTACTCTGTCACGACCCCAAGACAGACTGAAACTATGTCTCAAATTCCCAAGTCTGGGACATTCAACCAGCAAATGTCTCACAGTCAAGGGCACAGTACAGTTCTCGCAAAACGGAGGATTTTCACGAGACATCAAGAACCCATGGGTGAGTCTTGTATGTCCAAATCCTCAATCTGCCACAACATCGTTTCTTTGTCTCCTTGCATCATATGGATATGACCAAGGAGACACTGAAAGACGTGATACTACGCATTTTTTGATTGTTTAAAATATTCCTCCACTGGGACTGCCAACATTTTTTAATTCTCTGACCTACTAGAGGATACAAATCCCGATATGGTAGTAGGCATCTTGTGGGTTCTGGGGAGCTGACCGCAGACTTTGCAAGTGGTCAGCTTTCTCATTCCCAGCCACCCCAACATGAGAAGGCACCCAACAGAACTTATTTCTTTCCTCTTCTTTTAAAAAGCAGCCATTTCCAATATATCTAAAATCAGAGGGTTTAAAGGGTTAAAAGATTCCAGTGACTGAAGAAACACTTCTTGAGTCCCACAAAATATATAATAAAATACTTTCATTCCGAATTAAAACTTCCTTAAAGCCTTTAAAATTCCATATAACTCTGCTGTAAAAATTGATGCAACAGATGATAACCTGCCACTCCTCTCTACTTCAGGGAGGCCTACACCAAAGCCGAGGCAGGCATCTGACTTGGAGCCAGCCGTGAAAACTGAAATGGAGTCATCTTGTTGCAGGGAATGTTCTAAAAATATTGACCGCGTGGCCTCACTGGACAATTCTGTTTTGGTAAAATTGAAATATCTGCAGAATTTTACCTCTGGGAAGTTCCAGGGGGGGACTAACTGAATATTTTGCTGGTAAAATCGACGATGCATACGTCAAATGTAAGAAGGAAGGACAAGAACAACTGCATCATGTCAAAATGGAAAAAAAAAGAGCATAAACTAAAGGTAAAATTAATTAATAATATGAATAAATTTGTGGATGAAATGCACTCATCAGCAATGACTGTGTTTGGTAACTTAAATGCTTTCTTAACAGTGGGAATTCTGCCTATAAAGCAATGCGCAGCTCGTATGAATAACTTTGTAAATTAGGTATTGGTTGTTGGTTGGTTTATGGAATTTAGCCATATTGCTAGGGTTACAGCAGCTGTTTATTTACTTAGATCACGTTGTTTTCTCACCAATTAAGGAGCATTGGTGGAAAGGAAAAAATGTATGTTCATTTCAGTGATGGTATCTAGCTATTAACCTAAAGGATAAATACTGAAAATTCTTTAACGAATATATCAATAGAGAGAGAGAAATGCTTCTCTCCGTAACTCCACCAATGAAGGTACACTGGTGGAAGAAAAAAATGTCTACTGTTAATTTCAGTGATGGTATCTAGCTATTAACCTAAAGGAAATACTGAAAACTTCCTTAATAAACATATCAATGGAGAGATGCTTCTCTCCGTACTTAAGTAGAATTTTATATAGCCTGTCATGCATCAGTAATTTGGCTTGTATTCGGCAATTCACTGTCTGGGAAAGCCATCGGCAATCCATATAGCCTAAGCAGCACTACCATAGGCAATTAGCGTCTTACTTTTTTTAAAAGGCTTGGGCAACCTCATTTTAGTATCACATGCAACCTAGCCTAGACATTTACACTGCACCATACTTTCTAATTTCCTTATTATAAACAGCCTACTAGGAATTTCAGTTTGTATCACCTTGTAGCCTACCTGTGAGCTCCAGTGGCTGTACCGATTTCAACTTTCTTGGGCAATATAACAAGCACATTAAGATTTCTAGATGTACATCAATTAAAAACATAATTCTGTATTGAAATGGAAACTCTAAACAAACACGTCAACGAAGACTGTTTTGAAGAAAATGAATTCCAACACAGGTGCCTGACTGGTTGTTTTTGTTACGATGAGCTCGAATTCATGCCTCGTCGACAGGCAAAGACTTCTTAAAAGTATTATTGTCAAGACCTTTGTTGTGCTGTTATTCAGGTCTTTTTACCATAAATTGTTTCATTGTAGATAAGTCACTTTGGCAAAAAAATATTTTAATGCAAGTTAAAATTTACATCTTTTAATTCTGCCATCGCAAGGTGGTGGTACCCAGACGACGCCTCCCTTATATGGATCCAAAATTACATTGTTAATGCGAATACCTGCGTATGTTCGTGTGGTTTCTGGATACGGCAAGACCACGACGATCGCTTACAAAGATCAGTCGTATGATTTCTGGATATGGCCATTAACCAGATGTGCCAATGCAATTAGCAAGAATATATCCTTTACAGCTCTAAAACGATCGGGTACATACCTCCTATGACGCCTACAAGAGAGCTCATCCAACTGATAAACGCCCCTACGAATTTCGTAATGAAACAGCAAAAAGGAAAGAAGTCAGGTCTGAATCACAGAAAAAAATCGTGATCGTTAATAAACATCATGTGGCGCTCTGGGACAAAATCTTTCTGATATAAAGCTCAACAATGAATGGAGTTTTTAAAATATAAGTGATTATATTCTGTGCAAATTTCAATGGGGATGATCAACCTGTCAGTCATTATTTCTTGCAATATGATTTTGTTTCGGAAAGAGGATCACTAAGTAAATAAAAGTTCCTCAGAAAATGAGTTCCCAGATACACATCTCTCACTAGGAACAGCCAAAATTATTCCGCACAATGAGACTAAACGGAAAAGGCGGTGAATGACCTAACCGCAGGTGTATACAAAGAAAGGCTCCTCGACTCCAAGTGACCATCAGAATAGCCAATGGGCGTTAGTGCGCCACCACGCTGTGTGTGTGGTTTCTGGGGATAGAGAAGAGGGGAGGGGGAAAAAGGGAGGTAAGGGAGGCCTAAAAGACAAGGGCTTCCATTTAGGAAATTAAAGGATCCAGCATTAAACCTGGCCTACATGTTAAGGTTACTACTTGGTCTGAGAAAAATTGATAAGTAGGTAACCACACAAAAACTAGGATAAGGCCTGTCAAACATGGCTATTTCTATACGCTCTGCATGACTGTCGATAATACTGGGGCTCCCCCAAAGAGAATAATGTTTTGTCTTTATGGCGATTAAATCACGAGGTTGAACGTTAGATGAAAGAATAATACAAAAGAATTTAATTTCGTGAATGGAAAATAATACCACGCCTGTTACTCGAAATCTTGAGTTTAGTTTCAATTTCCGACAAAAATTTAAGTATCCTTACCACCTGCTATTCATTCTACGACTTGTGCTCGAACGAGATGGGTACTTTATTAAAAATCCATCCATTGTGCGTCTATCGATCCACAAAAGGTTCAAGTTTGGAAAGAGAGTAATAAACGGAAAATAACAGATTCTACTGCCATATACACACCATAAGTCCCATGCTGTATATTTTCTGTAAGTATATTATCTCGTGACATTAATTAACTTTTATGAATTCATGGACAATAATGAA
>NC_061110.1:68366389-68378695 GCF_015104395.2 Macrobrachium nipponense | reverse complement strand
GTTCGTAGATTTAAAGGGGGCCTTTGATAGGGCTAGCCATATAATTATTTAGACTGAGTTGGCAGAAACGATAGGAGGAAGACACCTACAGCTCATAATGGTAAGAGTAAGTTGTGTCTACTTTGAAGGTGTACAATCAAGATGGGAAGAAATGGAGTTGGGTACCCTTCAAGGAGGTGTTCTATTACCTACTCGTTTTGATATTCTAATGAATGTACTAGGAAATATTAATACCAGGAATCATGATAACCATATATGCAGACGACATAGTAGTACAAGCTAGCACAAATAAGAGAATAAAAAAGGCATTGAGCCATGCACATCGTTATGTAACAGCATAGGATTAGTCATATCACCTGAAAAGACTTAAGATGATAGCAAGGGGTACACACAATCCCTTGATACTGCACATACAAGGACAGAGAATAGAGAAGGTAGCCCTGTACAAGTACATGGATGTCATATTCAATAACAGGTGTCATAAATTGTATGAAGTTAAGAGAATAATTCAGGCTTCAGCAGCAAGGTTGCACCCTCTTTGGAAAGTAGCATGTGGTTCTGTGGGTGCAAGTGTACCTATGGTAAAGTGACTTTATACATCTATGATAAGATCAATAATTGACTACTGTAGTAGCATGTTGCTGCCACTGAGGAAGAGGTATATTGGTGTCCTAGAAATCGTCCAGAACAAGGCAGCAAGAAGTATAATAAGGGCACCTAAAAGTGTCAGGCAAGAAATTTTGAGGAATAAGGCAGGTCTGCATACAATACATCACAGAATAACGAGAACAGCAATCATCCAGTTGTATAGGTCCATCATGCCTTATGACGATGGATTGACAAGAGATACTCTAACTCACAGCTGTCTTAAAATATTAAAGAATGGTTGGGTTACTGCAGCAAGACAATTAATAGAGGATTCTAGCATGAAAGAACACCTAGATGTAACCAAGATAGATGTAAAAGGCATTCCCCCATTGAGCATACCAGAGACTGAAATATTGCTATCAACATTAAAAGGGAGTAAGTGCAGCCGTAGGGTTAAAGTACACAGTGTTCGTAGATTTAAAGGGGGCCTTTGATAGGGCTAGCCATATAATTATTTAGACTGAGTTGGCAGAAACGATAGGAGGAAGACACCTACAGCTCATAATGGTAAGAGTAAGTTGTGTCTACTTTGAAGGTGTACAATCAAGATGGGAAGAAATGGAGTTGGGTACCCTTCAAGGAGGTGTTCTATTACCTACTCGTTTTGATATTCTAATGAATGTACTAGGAAATATTAATACCAGGAATCATGATAACCATATATGCAGACGACATAGTAGTACAAGCTAGCACAAATAAGAGAATAAAAAAGGCATTGAGCCATGCACATCGTTATGTAACAGCATAGGATTAGTCATATCACCTGAAAAGACTTAAGATGATAGCAAGGGGTACACACAATCCCTTGATACTGCACATACAAGGACAGAGAATAGAGAAGGTAGCCCTGTACAAGTACATGGATGTCATATTCAATAACAGGTGTCATAAATTGTATGAAGTTAAGAGAATAATTCAGGCTTCAGCAGCAAGGTTGCACCCTCTTTGGAAAGTAGCATGTGGTTCTGTGGGTGCAAGTGTACCTATGGTAAAGTGACTTTATACATCTATGATAAGATCAATAATTGACTACTGTAGTAGCATGTTGCTGCCACTGAGGAAGAGGTATATTGGTGTCCTAGAAATCGTCCAGAACAAGGCAGCAAGAAGTATAATAAGTGTCAGGCAAGAAATTTTGAGGAATGAGGCAGGTCTGCATCCAATACATCACAGAATAACGAGAACAGCAATCATCCAGTTGTATAGGTCCATCATGCCTTATGACGATGGATTGACAAGAGATACTCTAACTCACAGCTGTCTTAAAATATTAAAGAATGGTTGGGTTACTGCAGCAAGACAATTAATAGAGGATTCTAGCATGAAAGAACACCTAGATGTAACCAAGATAGATGTAAAAGGCATTCCCCCATTGAGCATACCAGAGACTGAAATATTGCTATCAACATTAAAAGGGAAAAAGGAAGAGATGAATCCTGCATTGCTGAAGAATGATTAATTTCAGAGGCTGGACAGTATTCAGGGGGAACGGGCACACTATTATACAGATGAGTCATCTCTGGAAGATGGGTAGAGCAGGAAGCGGGGTAACTGTGTATCAGAATGGAGAGGAGGTATACTCTCCCTCATTGTGATCATTATATGGATGCTCCATTTTACAGTCAGAACTTTTAGGTATTACAGGTGCACTGAGTATCATAAAAAGGACTCAGACAGCCTGAGTGCCTTGGAATCACTAATACCAAGAAAAGCTGAATCAAATATCGTAGTGAGAAGAGCTATAGACCTGCTATCACAGATCAGACGAGAAGGCAGAATGGTTGCATTCATATGGGTGCCTTCACACATTGGAGTCAAAGGCAATGAGAGATCTGATGAGCTTGCTAAAGAAGGTGCAAGGTAGGAAAGAGTGGATTACAAACTGACACCATCCCTGAGTATGTTGAAGGACTCAGTTGTAATGGAAATAATGCGAAGATACAATGAGAAAATATGTACTTGCAGACTAAGGATGCAGAGCCGATACCTTTGGGAGGTACTGCCAGCTGTCAGTCCATCAGAAACATGTTGTATCATGTTGTGCATAAATTAAATTGCAGTATGTCTTATTCTGCAGCTACCTGGTAGCATCATAAATACTGTTGCATTTCTACTTTTATTATAATGTTTTCATAAAATTCTTATGTGTTGACCTCGTCAAAATGTAATTCTTTCAACTAAATTATTTGCATATTGTGCAGTAACTAAATTGTAGTACATCTTATTCTGCAGTTACCTGTTAGCATCATTAAAATTGTTATGTTTCTTATTTTTTATAACGATTATATAAAATTTTATATGTTGACCTCATTTAAATGTAATTCATTCAGTTAAATAATTATATTAGCATATTGAGAATAAACTACATTGTAGTACATGCTTTTTTGGAGCTTCCGGTTAGCATCATTAAAACTGTTATATATATAATTTTTCTTATAATATTTATATAAAATCTGATGTGTTGGCCTCATCTGAATGTAATTCATACTGCCAAGCAATTATTTCAAGTTTTAACTTTTTATAAAGTAAGAAATTGCTCATTATTTACTCTAAAGCATACCACATGTTACTCTGTAGCAGTTGTGTACCTCGACAGAAACCTGATAAAATGTATATCTTGTATAGCAGACATTCAAATCATTTCTTATTGAACAGCTTATATAAAAATTCCATATTTTATAATACTAAAGACAAATTTCGTAGTGCAATCCCTAAATGGGTAAATCCTGCGCAACATATTGTAATTTCGCTATTTAGTTATCTGTAAGTATTTCAATTTTGTAATACTACCTGAGTACCATATTAGCCCTGATGAGTGACGTTTGTCTAGTAATCAATAGGGTGGAAAAGGTATGTATAATGCCGTGCAACTGGAACTTCAAAAGTTCGAGCAAAGATGCAACGCATTGCTACCATAATTTTATTCTCCTTTCATATTAATACTTTTTTTATGTATTTATCAATATATTAATTTATTTTTCCTTTTTAATAATAAGTGAGACCTCATCTCTCTCTATTTCCCTTTACCGTTTCTTACTAATGAACACCATATTTTTTGGAAGCTTGTATTTCAAGTCAATGTCCCTCGGACTTGTTCCATATGAATGATGATAATAATAATATAAAAGTATAATAAAAAAAATAACGCTCTGTAAACCATAAGAGGATACGCCAGGCGTGTCTGGATCTCATTTCTCTATCAGTGGTACTAGTAAGTGCTGACTTCTAAAATGTCCACTTTCTAGGGTAGTGAGCGGACATGATTAAAATATGAGTACTACTACTAAAGAAGTAAATAATGCGCCGAAGTTTCTTTGGCATAATTGAGTGTTCTGTACATCGAATTTAGCAAAATCCACAGCTCTTTGTAGCTAAACCCGGCCCACTACTTAAGGCACGACCATCCCTTGAAGCTGATTGATTGGTTGGCAATGGTTCTTTTCATCTTCATTATTTTGCTTTTGTGTTTTACCGAACTAGAATATGTTCTGCTGATTATCAAAAGGAAACGTTGTATTATCCCCTGAACTAAAATCATGATACGCATCTCCTTGAAAATGGTAAAAATAAAAAATTGGAAAATATGAATGAAGTCGGAGTGTTCGCCGCAATGTTGTTTCCCTAACTGAATACGGAAGTGAGTTCGAATCGTTGCACTTGAATTACAGGACAATGATAATTACGTCTGATATTGTGTTACGAACCAAGAGGAGGTCTGCTCCAAGTTCGATATTATTATAAACAAAATGAATTCAACACCAACAGTTGAAACTGGGGATATGAATATAGAAAGAAACACTAACACAACAGAGGTTTATTTACAAGCTTACTAACAAAGATAAATGCAGAATGGTGTCTCCTATTTACATAACAAAGTAAAATCTCACACTGCATGAACTGGGGAAACGGTGGGGTAATGAAAGTACTTGCCGGCCAGTTTTGCGCCATAGGAGATCTATGCTCGAAGCGGGGGCTTCACAACGGAGAACTGTAGTTGTAGACGTCTTCTTGAACGTCTTCTTGACTCCGTATTGCAGAAAATAATGTCTATTCTTGATACTTGAAGGGCAGGGACTCCTCGAAACCTCTTGTAGAAAGTTTCTTCTCTCAAGGCTTGCTCAACGTCGAAAATACCTTGGGCGCTCTCCCGGACTGGACGACTTGACCAGCATTCAACCAAATTCTCGAGCACCTTTTCCTCTCTGATCCTTTGTCTGTTCCTTCTCTTATCTCTCTCTCTTGATCTCTGATCTCTGCTGCTGGGCCCTCACTGATATAATCTGATCTGTGATTCTTACTGATGATCTGCTCCCTCCTACTTCGTCAGTGGTATTTATTTGGCAACCTGGGGGCGTGGCTTATCAGCGATCGTCACAGGCTCCTGAGATTACCGGAACTTCTTAGAAGAATCTCGACGAAGTATTGCATCATATTTCGCTGCATTTTCTGACGACGTGACGGCGCGTGTCCTTTCCACAACACTCCTGCTGATTCTAGAACCATCATGAGAACAGGCGCCTCCAGTACGTGCGCGAATCCCTCCTTGGTGCAGAACTTCTCGAAGATGCGTTTTCCTTTCCTTTAATTTGTAATCTGCCATTCTTAACTTAAGAATACAAAAGACTTCTCAAAACTATGCTCACTAATATTTTCATACTGATTTTAGGAAATTTTACTACAATTTACGACATAAAATCGATTTCATTGCATGCAATGACAAGCAGTGACTGCACTCTACTAAACCAGAATGCCTAGCTTTAGGTTAATGTTGTAGTATGAAGGGCTGTACTGCTCATATTGGATATAATTTGCTGAGAATTTTCTTAAGGATATTATCTCCTTTCAAAATAAAAGAGGATCATAAAAAATAACGTAGATCTATAATGTCCTATGTCTTTTTGTCGGGTTACGCAGCTTATGATGTTTGGATTATAGGCTTATCTTATATTCAGCCATTTTATTTGGTTGTTTTTGTGGTTATTCTTCTTTTTGTTGTTGCTTTTATGGTGCTTGTACATAGTGTCTCCGAAAATATTTCACATGGTAACCTAAAATTGCAGAATAAACATATACCTATTAATGAAATACTAGTGTAAAGAATTCTAAACGTACTATTGTTAGTTGATATTTAGTCAATTGTTTTAATTGAAAGTAATAGAGATCTTTATGAATATTGTCTACGCTGGAATATTCTCCTAACAAGAGCGCACGCGCCTGCGCCCGTGAGAGAGAGAGAGAGAGAGAGAGAGAGAGAGAGAGAGAGAATTTTCTTACACTTATATATATGCTTTTGTCCAACAGGGTCCCCCTGATCCCAACTCCTTGACGAGGTGGGGGGCTTAGAAATCCACTGCAGAGAGAGTATGCCCCTTTATGCCTACTCTTTCTGCTGTGGATCCAACTGAACATTGGGACCTTTCACTCCTTTACTCCTCCTCCTCTAAATTTTCCCTCTTCCCTCCTTCTTCTTTCGTTGACTACCTTGGCGTGGTTTTGGAGTATTGAATTGACCGCTCTTTTAATTTGATGGAGGGTGGAGTTGGACGTCATGCCACTCCATCCGTAAAACTAGAGTATCTGACGTGGTCGAGCGAGGGGAAATTTTTATGTCAAGCCATGCCCACAGTGCTGGGTCCGATCTCATGGGACTGACGACCCTTATGGCACTGTGGGTATGGCGTATATCCAGGTGAGTGTCCCAGGGCAGTTACCACAACGTAACAGTATTGCTCCTCCCTCAGTTGGGCCTCCTTGGTGAGAGGGATCTCATCCTGGACGAAATATTTAATCTTTATATATATGAAAACTAAAACAAAAACCCCTACGACTTCTGGCATGGCAATGGACTGTTCTAAGGAAAACCCAGGTAATGAAGAACAGGCTGGTATTAAAACTTTAATACCATACAAGCCACAAAGAAAAAGCAAATTTAGAATTGACCCAACCTTGACTCACTTCGACTCCCTCTTTGGGAGTGGAAGTTGGTCAAGGTTCTTGACTTTGGAAACTGACAGAAAAATATCAGCATTAATATTGGAAAATTATTTGTTAAGTAGGCACCCAACCTCAGAAATGTCATTTAGACAAATAAAAGAACAGGAGTGGTTAATAGAAACCACTACAAAAAATCAATTTGAAAATTATTTAACCATAAAGAACATAGACAATATAAAAGTAACGATAAGAAAGCACGACAATATGAACAGTGCACAGGGTACTGTAGTACTTCCTAAAAGTGAAGAGCCAATAGAGAAAAATATTTTGCTGGATTCCCTTAAAAAAAGGTACAACAATGTACAAGATTTTGAAGTATACAGTATAACCAGTAGACAAAGTAATGAAAAGACATTGAAAATAGCAAAAATAAAATTTGAAGGCCAAGAATTCCCTTTCAAAATTAAAATCATGGGCCAAAATAGAGAACTGAGACCTTATGTTCCAAAACCACTACAGTGCCAAAACTGCAGTAAAAATGGGCATACATGGAAAAATTGCAGAAATATATCGATTTGTGCGTATTGTGGATCTGACAAACATACCACGCAGTGGAAGTGTGGTGAACCAAAATGTGTAAACTGTGGCCAAAATCACCATGCTAGGTCTAAGGAGTGTATGTACTATATATACAATACAGAACTGAAATTACTTCAGGAGAGATCAGGAATGCCAATAAGAGAAGCCAAACTAGAGTTGAGAGTTAGAGGAATGCATGATCCCGCTAGGAAGTAAATGTTCTCTGCTGCAATGAGCTCAAAGAATGAAACAAAAATGGAAGCAAATAACAAACCCCTAATAGATAAATCAGAAGAAAAAATAACTTTACAAGAAACTAATATAGCAAGAAATCAAGATACTTGTGCAACTGTGTGTTCAAATTCATTTGAGATATTGGAAGAAATGGAAACACAAGAGAATAATACATGTATAACTGAAATATTACCAGATAATTATAATGAGCTGGAAGCTAAAGATAAAAAGAGGCCTTTAGAGAGAACTCCACCCAAAACCAAAAAGCCAACAATTATTGCTCTGTTAAAGCAAAGACCAAGGATCCAGAAAATGTGCACAGACAAGAAAATGATATGAACATACCTTTGTCTCCTGAAGTAATAATAAAAGAAATGGATGGAAATACCCAGAACAATAAAGAAATTATAGAGGAGAACACCATAGACAAAAATGAATATGTGAAGGGAGAAGAGATTACTCCATCACCAGTAATTGGTGCACTAAGAGTAAATGAAAAAAGGAGGACACATAAAAACACATGAGGATGTAATGAATGTTTCATCGAATTGTGCAACAAAAACAGAAATATAACAAAAGACAGTTTAACAAACACCATACGAAATTTTATAAAATATAGAAGTAAAGAAACCACTAGTCTAGAGACTCACATAAAAGGCTGTATGTGCATTGGACACCTAATGTCCTATAAGGAAAAGCAAATAAATGTCGTAACTAAAATTTTAGAAAAGATGCAACTAGATAAACCACAACAAGAAAGTAATGCTTGAACACTCTTAACATAATATTTTCAATAATTATATAATACAAGGGAACATAAATGGTCTCCAGACCAGATTACATTTGGGAGAATTACAACGCTTACTGAAAGAATACGAACCAATGATATTATGTTTACAACATGTCAATAAAACAGTATCAACAATTGGTAAATATACCTTAGTATCTACATCTAGAGAAGAAGAAGGAAATTTAGGTACTGCTATATATGTGCATAACAAAGTATGTTATGACAGGGTACCTGTAAACTTTGCTGATTTGCAAATATCAAGCATCAAAATACGAATAAAAAACTATAATTATGTAATTTATAACATATACAACCAACCTAACAAAATTTACGACATAGAAAAACTTAAGGATTTGTTTGGCAATGCCAGAGAACCTACATTGATAGTAGGGGATTTTAATGCTCACAACCCGATATGGGACTGTAACTGTACAATCTCAAATAGAGCAAGGAGTAAAATTGAAGAGTTCATGAAGTCAAACGACATGTGCTGTATGAATGATGAGGAAATTTGTACATATTTTTCAAAAACACATGGGACATTTTCTTCAGTAGACCTAACTCTTTGTACAACAAATATAATTGACAGAATAGATTGGAATATAGTTGATGATTTGCACACCAGTGATCATTTCCCAATATTAATATCATTATTACATAATAATCCTGCAAAACATGTTCCTCACTATAACATTAATAAAGCAGATTGGGAAAAATATGAAATGCACACAAGAAATATCCAACCATTTGAATATTTAAAAGACCATAATGAAACTAACAAAATTCTTGTTGACTTCATTAAAAAGGCTGCTGATCAAGCAATACCAAAGTCAAAGCCCCATCCAACAAAGCACAAAGTCCCATGGTGGTCTGATAAACTGACAGACTTAAATAAAATAAAACACTCAATAGGGAGACGACTAGATAATTTAAATAGAACGTTCAGTAAAATAAATAAAACATTACCAATATTAGAAGGAACTTTACAAAAAATGACTTTATTATTACTAGAAATTGATACATTAAAGCCTATATACAACAGAATATCTGCAAAATTTAAAAAGGAAGTAATTCAAGGAAGAATAATTTCATGGAGGAAATATGTATCAGATCTCTCTAATAATACTCCCATACAAAAAATATGCGAAAAATTCAGAAAAATAAATGGTACCCAAGTTAAACCACCTAGACATGCCATATTGAAAGATGGAAAAAGAATACTTGATCCAAAAGAAATAAGTAATATAATAGGAGAAAACTTAGCGAATGTAAGTAGCGATAAAAATTTAGATGAACACTTCAGCACAAAGAAAAATAATGAAGAACTAATAACAATAAATTTCGAAACTCAAGAAGATATGTACAAATTTCGTCATCATTCATACAGCACATGTCGTTTGACTCCATGAACTCTTCAATTTTACTCCCTGCTCTATTTGGAAATACAGTTACAGTCCCACTATCGGACGGGTTGTGAGCATTAAAATCCCCTACTCTTAATGTAGGTTCTCTGGCATTGCCAAACAAATCCTTAAGTTTTTCTATGTCGTAATTTTTGTTAGGTTGGTTGTATATGTTATAAATTACATAATTATAGTTTTTTATTCGTATTTTGATGCTTGATATTTGCAAATCAGCAAAGTTTACAGGTACCCTGTCATAACATACTTTGTTATGTACATATAGAAAATTTAATATGGAAGAGTTGGAATATGCTCTCTTGAATAGCAATAAATCTGCTCGTGGAGGTGACAATATTTGCTTTGAGATGATCGACCACTTAGCACCTCTGGCAAAGTCATACTTATTACAATTTTATAATCATTTATGGCTTCAGAATCTATTTCCTGATGAATGGCATAAAGCTATAATAATTCCTATCCCCAAACCTGGAAAGGATCCAAGCAATGTTAATAATTACAGACCAATATCTCTAACAAGTTGCTTATGCAAATTACTTGAAAAAATGGTAAATGCTAGACTAACATGGCACATTCGAGAAAACAAAATTTTAACTTCCACTCAATTTGGGTCACAGTGTAACAGGTCTACATTAGATTCTCTCTCTATCCTAGAAGACCATATACGCAGAGGATTTGAACGAAAACAGATAACTGTAGCAGTCTTTTTTGGCATAGAAAAGGCGTATGACACTACATGGAGGTATCCTATATTGAAGACATTACAAAACAACAACGTCAGTGGACATTTACCCATGTTCATCCAAAGTTTTCTAACAAATCGAAGTTTTCAGGTGAAAATTGATGATGCTTTGTCCAGAACATTCCCACTTGAAAAAGGTGTTCCACAAGGAAGTGTCCTTAGTGGCACACTATTTACCCTAGCAATTAATGAAATTAGTAAAAATCTACCCACCGGAATTAAAAGCAACCTTTATATGGATGATTTTGCCATATATTATCCAGCATCTCGTGTTAAACATGCAGAGCGCATCATTAACAAATCTATAATAAAAATAGATGAATGGACCTCATCTGTAGGATTCAGATTGTCCATTAATAAGACTCAAGCAATTATATTTTATAAAGATAAAAGATGGAAGAAAGGTGAAGAAATAGATTTGAAAATCAGAAATCAAAGTATACAAATTGGCCAAACTGCAAAATTTTTAGGTTTAGTATTTGATACTCACTTGAACTGGAACGGCCACATAACATATGTGAAATCAAAATGTAAAAGAGCATTGAATCTAATTAGAAAATTATCAAACACTAATTGGGGAGCTGATAGACAAACCCTTACATTACTATATAAAGCAACAGTGCCGGAAGTGAAATATACGGCTCGGCTTCAAACGCAGTACTGAAAATGTTGGACCCAATTCATAATGAAGGACTTAAAATATGTACAGGAGCTTTTAAATCGTCACCAACCTCTTCTTTACAGGTTGAATGTGGTGAACTACCTCTCTCTCTCCAGAGAGTTAGTAACAATGAAGAGTGCCGTAAGAATTCAGTCAAGTGATTCACCAACCAAAAAATTATTTGAACTAAGGGATGTATTTATTAACAATCATTCACCACCTTTTCCAATTAGATCAAGAAGATTGTTTGAGTCACTGAATATAAATATCCAACTACCTCCAATAGTAAAATTACCTCCTCCTTGGATTATGAATAAAATAAAAGTTTGCACAAAATTGAAATATCTATCAAAAAAGTATTCCTATACCCCAGAACATCAGAGACAACATACAATAGAGCACATAAGCCGAAAAGGTCCTCATTATGCAATATATACAGATGGATCCAAATCAGAATATGGAGTGGGATATGCTGCAGTGTCCCAAGATAAAACATGCCAGTTCTCGCTTCCCAATAATGCCTCAGTATTTACAGCAGAGTTATGTGCAATAACATTGGCCATAAAAATAATCAAAGAACACTACTTTAATAATTTCGTGATTTATAGCGACTCTAGAAGTGCTATAGAAGCCATTAATAGTTATAATCCCAAAAATAATATTGTGCAGCAGATAGTTTTTACCCTATAAATTATATAAAAAAGGAAAAAATATTGAAATATGTTGGATCCCTGCCCATGTCGGAATAAAAGGAAATGAAGAAGCTGATAAAGCAGCCAAGGAAGCAATCCACAAAGTGAGAACAAATGTAAACATCCCTATTAGTGACACTGTAGCTTATATAAAAACAATAATTGCAAATAAATGGCAAAATATATGGAACGAAGAACCTGAAAGTAATAAACTAAAACAAATAAAACCTGACGTTACAAAATGGAGCTCAATATACCAGAGAGAAAGACACACGCAAGTAATCCTGACAAGTCTACGTATGGGCCACACTCGTCTAACACACGGGCACTTAATGAGCAGCCCACGTGACCCTGCTCCGGAGTGCTTAGAGTGCAAGGTATTGATAACTGTTAGACATGTATTGTGTGATTGTCCAAAGTATGACCAGCAAAGACTTTCAACATTTGGAAGTAAACCAATAAAAGAAATTTTGTCAGAATCTTTCACATTTTCAGTCGTTCCGATTATGACGTTTCTAAGAAACTGATTTAATTAATAAAATATAAAAATAACTATATTTACAAAAAACCTCTGAGCAATTAATGAATTTTAGATAAAATTTTTA